>NC_050591.1:23521968-23833218 GCF_013368585.1 Megalops cyprinoides
TTGAAGGCCGAACAGTGTTCCTTTACTGCTAAACATTACATTTACCAGCATAACACACAATATGTAGCCATGGGAATTCTGTTTCTGAAGGTCGTTTTGCAGGGTGACTGGGCCATGATGGGAGAATCAGGGCCCCTGCGGCAGTACTCACTTCTCCTCCCCCGTCAGCACCTTCTCCAGGTCTCTGCGTGGGGTCTGCCCTCCGGAGCTGTGCGGGGAACACACCTCAGTTAGAATCCGGCCACACTGGGGTTACCCTCTCCACACGGAGCAACAGCGCACAGCCGTGGGAGGAGCATGCTCACACACCATCACAAATTCACACACACACATGCTCACAAACTTACCCTAAAGCGCACCAAGTTAGAGCAAGGGAAAAAATGGTTCTCCAATGTATATGATATGCATCTTTTACATTCCACACAAAAAATGCAATATATCTAATCTGCGCGCACATACACACACACACACACACACACACACACTCTCTGGAGTTTGTGTGACACTTCAGTCATCTCCATAGGGAGACACAGGGAATGAAATACAGGAACAGTAGCATTAAAAGGTCAGATGTTTGAGGTTAGACGTTAAATATGGGGGTACAGGGTGGGGGGTTGATTGCAAGTCTGCACCCTTAACTGGAAAATTACCCATTCTTTCAGACAAATCACAGCAAAGTCTTATCTCACACATAGGAGAGAGGGGGAGAATGTTAGAATATAAAACACACTGGAGTCCTGAACTCAAACACTGATGCACTGTCATGTACTGTAACACTATCCATTCTATAGAGAGAGACAGAGGGAGAGATGGAACATTACAGAGAGTGAGACAAAGAGAGAAGGAGTGAGACAGACAGAGAGAGAGGGAGGGAGGGAGGAAGGGAGAGATGGCACCCGACACACAGAGGAAGAGAGGAGTAGAAAAGGAGAGAGATGGTAACTGACACAACCACTCAAGGACAGGCAGAGTGACCCTGCCGCACTGAAGCGTGTGTAACACAGGCTGGTGGAGCAGCTGTCATGCGGTCACACTAAACCTGGTGGGAGGGGAGAAGACGTCGGGCTCCTCTGACCTCTCCACCTTGGGCTGCTCGCTTTGAGGGGGGAGAGGGGCACAGATCACCGGGACAAGGAGAGAGGGAGAGAGGGATTCCACAGGGTGGAGGAGTGACAGACAGAACCAGTCAGATGAATACTGGTTGAAATAAAGTTAGGAAGAATAAAGAAAAATGTCCACTCATAATGTAACAAACTGATGAGCATCAGATAATGGAGGGAAATGGAAGCTGTAGAGATGGAGATGTGTGAAGATCAGCAAAGTGCGTGCATGTTCACATTCGTGTGAGGGTTGGGGGGGGATGGGGTACCTTAGTCGGCGGCGGGGGGGGCATCTGCTGGTCCAGGTCTCTCTGTTGTCGCTCCTCTCGGGTCATGCCCTTGTAGTTGGAGGTCAAGCCGAAGATGGGCCGCGACCATTCATCTACAGACACAACACACGCCAATCATCTACAAACAGACCGATCAGCAGACAGCAAGGGCGATGCTTCACAGGAAAACTGGAACACCTGTCAAACTTCACCCCTCAGGTTGAAGGAAGGTGATGTTTTCAAACATGGATTTTACACACTGTGGCATCTGATTTTGCCAAGATACTGTCTTTCTGGGGCAAATAAACACACCCCCACACTATGCCTAATGAATATTTGTCACATTTAACACACTCCTTTGCCTGATGTAATAAAGCCTGCAGAAAATTGTGAAATATTATGATGACTGGTATAAAACACATATGCAACCCAACCCAACCTGTCCCAAATGGAAGAGTAGGTCAGGTCAGTTGATTCAGAACACAGCCTGTGGGCACTCGACCATCAGGAACAGTGCAGAACAATGATGATTTTTTTTTTCTTTTTCCAACAAACACCACTCACTTGTTCTGCTACCAGTGACCTAATTATTCAAAGCAAAGCAATGAGAAGACACTGCACTGTCCTGAAAGGCTGGGTCATAAGTTATACTGACAATATAATAACCCACTGCATCATCTTACGAGGCCTATGGCAACCTACACAATGAGATGGGGGCAATGAGCTCATGGGTAAACAAAGTTTGCTGAGCCTTACTGATGAGTTTGAGGGCGAGATCTTTGTTGCTGCGGGATTCTTTGGGGTGTTTGTACAGGAACATGACGGCCCGTCCGATGCCACTGTGCTTCAGGGTCTCCTGGCTCACACTGGGCAACTGTAGGAACAGCAAGGAAGCGTTACATCTGCACCCTAGAACCCCTACACAGATCATCATGTCATATATCCCATGATCCCTCCCTCATCCAGTAACCTTCTAATCTGGAATCTGCCTTCATTCTGAAACCCACCACCCGATATGCTGCACTTCCCTTTCCGTCTAACCCAGAGACTCACCTCCTGTAGAATCCTGAGGAGCTCCTCGCGGATCTTGAGGGCTGGGAGACTCTTGTCCGGCAGAGGGCTGATCCACTCTTTTATGGCCGTCATCACTCCGCTGTCTATAAATGTCTCCTTCAGATCCTGCCTGCAACACACAGACACGTACAGGTGAGTGGGACTGAGTGGGGGAGGCGGTTATCAGGGTGGAGAGAAGTATGTGTGTGTGGAGGGTTGTAATGCGGACAAGGACAGGGTAAAGGAAAAGGTCTCACTTCTTCAGGTGCATGACAACAGTAGGCAGAAGTGTCAGCTTTTTCAATGCCGGCTTCTTCTGACTGTTCAGCGTTCTGTCCTCCTGCAAACACAATCAGTGTTAGGGTAAGGGGTCTCATATATTACAGTGTATTAATTGCAAACACTGCGGAACATAAGAACAGCGGGTGAAAATGGTTGCCAGATTGCGGTCACGTGGGACTCACCTCTGCTGCCTCGGTCATCTTGGTGATCATAGCACTGACCACGTCATCCGCATCGCTGATGAAGGTTCCGCCATCACGGTTCCGTCGCCGCCTCCCGCTCTGGGCCTTCTTCCGCGCCAGCATCACATCGAAGTCTGACATGAAACTGGGACTGAAGGAGAAGCACAGATTGAGACATCCCCGCACGCTGACACCGAGTGTGCTCGTGACTCAGCTGAGGGTTGCCCAGCACAGGGACACTCACTCTTTTCCTCCCCTTTCCAAGTCATCGTCCGAGTCCGATTCCTCCGCGATGGCCTTCTTGTTGGAGGCCTCTGATTGGCTCTTCTCTCCTTCCAGGTCTTCCTGATTGAAACCCTGTAGAATGGAAGGCAGATTCGAATGCCTTAAAGGAGAGCTCACCCCATCGTTCGGGTGCTGTAGACCTGAGCTCAGCTCTGCACGGAGTCCCAGAGAGAAGGCTAATCATACACACCGTGAACTCTTCCTCCTCCTCATCTCCGGACTCGCCGAATATATCTGCAATCATCTTCCTGCGGTAAACATGAAGCCCAAGTATCAGTGAGTGTAGTCAGGCAGGTTCATTCTCTCTGATCCATAGGAGTCCAACCTTCTGAGGCCTGCACCCCTTTACTAGTATCTAATTTAAGACTTCAATCAAATACGATCAATCAAATCAATCAAATACGAAAAAATATCAGGACAGTATTGAGGCACTGAATAAGGCTGGCAGGGAGATGCAAGTTTTAGAAGTACAGAGCACACTTCTCATTTATGATGTTACCTTTTTACTTTTCCTTACAAGTAGTTCTAAACATGTCTATATTGCTTACATTACATTAGCTTGAAGGGGTTTGTGGACTTCCTTTTAGCCTGTTTTTAATCCTTTTTTCCATTCTTTCATATGCTTCAGGTCAACAGTTTAGATAAAAGGCAGTTGAAGTATGTGTGAATGTGTAAAACCACATTACTATCATTATGTTTTATCTTCAGTAATAACAACTGATAATTTTTTAAATCTGGAATGTCCAATACCTTTTCCCCCTTTTCCTCCCAATTTGGAATGCACAATTGTATCATGCAGATGTTGATCATCACCACACCCCCCACCAACAGTGTGGGAGCATGCAGAGAAGCATGTGCTATTCTCTGATACACGTAATGCCAAACACTGCTTCTTCTTGCAATGTGGACACAGCCAAAGAGCTCAGCCCGCATTCAAGGTGAACTCATTGACCACGGAGGTACTCGAAAACCCCCAAAGACAAGAGGAGCCCCCCTCAAGATCCCCCCAATGGTGACACTATGCAACTCAGCAAAAGCAGCTTATTCAAAAGATACTCTTTAAACTTTAAACTCCACAGACAAACCACTTGTTTCTTTCTTACTGAAATAATACTGGATTGTATTATCTTCCATTGAGGATATAAATGCCTTTAAGTATGCAGCAAAAACCACACTGGGAAAAAAGTACAGGTCACAGTTTTTTTTGCTACCTCATAAAATTTTCCTTATCTACCTATTCTTAAAATAGAATAGGTATAATCTCATATGTTTAATCAAATATTGAATTTAATAATACAGTGAAATATTTAGAGACTACCAGATGTCAAAAGAGGTAGAAAGACCAAAAGAATGGTAGACTTACTCCTCTTCATCATCAGAGTCGCTGTCACTGCCAAACAAGTTCTTTTCATCCTTCTTCCCTCCTTCGTCCTTCCTTCTGTCCTCCTCTTCCTCGCTGTCTGACCCTAACTCCCGTAGTTTGGCAGCCATTGATTTGTCAGGAGAATCAGAGGCAGCATCGCTGTCCGAGTTTTCTGCCAGAGCACGGCTCTTCTTTGTCACTGAGGAAGAGGAGGTCTGTCATACACAAAAACTGCTGGCTTCATCGTCACGCAGCCCATTTGATCCTTTACAGCGGGCAGGTGCTGGACGCACCACAACTTACCTGGTTTTTCCTCCTTGTCATCCTCATCCTCACTGTCTGAGACAATAGCCTTCTTCCTCTTCACTGAAATGGCAAACAGGTTATCTTGAGTACCTCTCCCAAACTGACCAGGCACTGACCAAGACCATTACCTTGTTCTTTCTGCTTACTCTGAGCAGGGCTTTCAGCATGAACATGGACACATTTCTCAATCATGCTGCAATACCCAATTAGTAACAGAAAGTAGCAGTTACTTTACACTTGAAACACCCTGGGTGGCACCTGAAGCAGCACTGTATTTGCTTCAATCTTACTGTTTTTAAGTGGCTTCCAACCATCACTGCCAGACAGGTTCAGCGTCAGACAGCCCTTCCTGACTTTGGAACTATCCCCATGACAGCCTGGCCTTGCTCAGTGACACACTCGCCCTGGTTGGTACCTGGTTTATCCTCGTCTTCATCACTATCGTCCAGCTGCTGGCGCTTCCCGCTCTCCTGCTCCTGGTCACTGCCCGCAGGCTGCGCTGGGCCTCCCTCCTCCTCGCTGTCAGAGTGCATCACTCCCTTCCAGTTGCCCTGGTCTTTCTCCTGCTCGCCCTCCTCCTCGTCCGATTCTATCTGTCTCCTGTGTTTGGGCGCCTCGTTCTCAGAGTCACTGCCCGCGTCAGAGTGTCCTCTGTGAGGTTTGGGCTGTTCCTCGTTCTCAGAGGTGCTCCCCCTGTTCTTGGGTGCTCCGTCCTCCTCTGCATCGCTGTCCGCGGGTTTTGGAGCTTCCTGCTCCGAGTCGCTGTCGCGCCCGCCATCTTTTTCTGAGTCGCTGTCTCCCGCGGCAGCAGCGTCTTCGTTCTCGGAGGCACTACCGATGCCGTTGGCCTGCCCCGCTCGAGCCTCTCCCTCACCATCGCTCGCCCCTTCCTGTGCAACAGTCAAATGAAACAAACAGAACATCAGGGCAACAAGTGGCCTATTCCAGCAAGATGTGCTTACATTTCCATTTCAAAGTTTTCACACCTAGGGTTAAACACCAGCAAACCTTTGATTTTCCCCACCATTGTCTGGATGTTGGATGGATGCCTCTCCCCCACCCAAGCTTTACTTATTCAGGTAACTTTTCACTCAATGTTTTGCAAACAGCTGTTGAAAAGCTCCAATCAGGATTTCTCCCAGATCACAGGACATACAGCTCTCTTGTGAAAACTGTAAATACACTTGTGTTTTTTGATTAAAGCTATGTTTCCATGTTGACAATATTCAAATGAAGCGAGCCATTTGAAACAACAGATACTCGACACTTAACTTCTCATCGACAGACTACATATACTCTACATATACCGTCCAGCTGGTTTAGCAGCGGTTCTAAACATTTCTAAACCAGATTTCAGTAGGACCGTCAATATTACCTGATCCCACCAGAATGAGTATTGTAGTTCTACAAAGTTTTATTATTGTGCATCAGCTTTTCTCCCGTTACATATAACCCCATAAAGGCTATCCAGAAGAATGCCGTCGGTTTTTGCTGATATGCAGATGACACGACATCTGGCAGCTATGCTGCATAATACACAGAGAACACTTCACTCTCCCTAGAGACAGAACCCAGTTGCATTCGGGACAGTGGAAAAACACGCGCACCTCGGAGTGCTGAGCTTCGCTTCTAGCCTCCTCTTCCCCATCAGATGCTGGAGCATTTTCGTCCTGTACCGGGGTGCCACCGCCGTCATCTGCAAACACACGAAACCTCGTAATATTAGCACACCTAAGATATAGGCTTATACTGATGCCATCTAACATATTTACTTTTTCAGTAAACGAAAATCCAAAGCCCGTAAACCAGCTAGCCAGCAGTCTATCCACTTAATTTGTGTGACAGTCAAAATCCTATTTATATCCAACAACTGATTTTTTAAAACTCCAGTTAGCTAAGCAACGTGTACCACTGACTCCTAATGGAAGTAACGATAATAGAATAGGATTAGACTGCAATGATTTGAGAATTTTGTATTCCTAGCTAGTCGGTTACCCGCGCTACACCGCATCCATAACTAGCAAGCTAGCTAGCTAGCTACCAAATTCGACGTTACGTTATCTCAAATCTAGCTCACAACTACTTGAGGATGAAATGGTCATGCCGTGCACTGTCACCTTTCGACAGAATTCAGTGGAAATGACAGGGCAGATAACTAGTTAGTTGCCTGATATTTGATAGCCAACTAGCTCCCAGCGTGATATCTAACTAACTACAAACAATGGTTACCCGAGTGGTTTCCGGAAAAGAATTCGTCCTCCTCCCCGTCCATGGCTGTATATTTTGAGACTCAGCTATCTAGCTTGCTTGCTAGATAGCTAGTTTCCCTAATGAAATCTCTAGAATCACTAATTACGACAGAATCACAGAATGTATTTCGTTCCCTCTTTGCTGAAAAGATGATGAACTAGACTCCCGACGCAACAAACAGACCAGTCTGTTTTCGGCATAGGTAGTCTATCCAAAATGGTGTCTTATTGATCGTCATTACTACGCATGCGTGCCGTTTTGGTCGCGTTTTGAATGACGTAAGCGTGACCAACCTTAAACTTGGCCCCTCGGTGCTAGACCGGTGTGTCAGAAGAGACGTTGAGAAACGTTTGTTGATTTTTACGCTGCTGGGTATAGTGGCCTGACACACAGATCTTAAGGTCCTGTTATTGTTATTTGTCAGTCTTCTTGCATTAAATATCAAAAATTATGCCAAGAGCAGACCGTTGAGGCTATTTTTGCTCATCATTTTTGGTAGTCTAAAGGAAATCTATGGCCAATGAGTTTGGTCTCAGTTATCCCATGCATTTAGAAGTTTCCGAGTAGTGCTCTGTCAGAGTGAAATTTACCTCTAGTGTCTCCTTAATAATTTCTACCACGGTTCAGCTGATGTCCTTTAGCATGCTTGTGCGCTTCACATTAATAATTTCTTTTAAAGGTGTACCAATGAGTTAAAGTAACCACCTAGCCTCTTTATAAAAATGTAACGTGCATTAGTTTCTCTTAATGAGTCTTCAAATGTTCACGGAGAAACAATGAAAATTCTTCTAGGATATCACCTTGCCGCACAATTAAAACGTGGTCAGAATATGCTCATTTTATGCAAGGCAAAATCCTCCTCGGTGCTTCTCAGTCATAGTGTTTACTCTGTAATGAATAGGTAGACATGACTGGAGGCGTTTTTGTGCCTATTGCAGTACTTTATACCTGTAAATAAGATATTATTGAAAAAGAAAAACATTTAAGACAAGAAGTTAAATTATTTTGTTTGCTTAACCAACACCCTTACACAGGGAAACTTACATAGCTTACATTTTATCTAATCACACAGCTGGATGAAACAATTCCAAGTTTTAGAGAAACTAACATTCATCAACAACGTGGTTTCTAAATCCAGTTTACTAACCAAAGTGACAAATCGCTATCTTATGTTAATGATGAAGGTAGTAGAGAACACCACCTTTGATATTGCATTCAAATAATATTGCTGTGATAGGCCTTACTGATGAGGAATATTGATGTATAACAATACCAAAGGTACATAGTGCAAGTCAGATGGCAAAATCTTCACAAAATATCAGAGCTGGCTACTGTCTAATATGATTTTAGTTTTGGAGGCTTTTACATCATGATGAATAAAGTTCTCTCTTTGACCTCAAATGTTTTCAGTTGACCTGTTGAGTGTTGCTATAGCACCTTTGTATGTTTTAGAATATACAGTAAACAGATTTTAATGGACTCTCCTACACATGAATATCCTAAATCAATCTTCTAATTGGTGCTAAATCTGTCTGGTTGTTTTTTTTCCATTTCAGACTTTGCCACAAAATCTTGTATCTTTCTTGTACTTAGAGCTTTCCATACATGATGCAGGGGAAAGACCCTAAAAGACCACAGGAGCTGTGAGGGTAAACCTGTTTGGCAACTCTAGTGGCATGATCTGATCAATTTTTCAGTCTTTGACTGGTGCTTTTCCGTGTACAGAATGTTGAGTACTCATCAGGTTCAATACAGCTTTGTATTCTTCTGTTGTTTATATTTTTTAAAAATCAGATGAAATAGCTTTACCACCCAGTGTTTGAAAGGAGCATGTAACAACACATGAATTGTTCAAAGTCAATATACAATACTGGCATATCTTTCTTTAAAATCTTATTTTGTAATCTTTATGTCAAGGTGCCTTTGGAGAGTTGGTACAAAATGAAGTTACAGCTTTATTGGTTGACTGTGAGTTAACTGTGGAGTAGCTTACACTGAGTTTGTCAAGTTCTCCGATTGATGGGTTTGTGAGAACAGCATGTTTTCCATCTTTTCTTCTTCTTTTGTGTAAAATTGCCTCCCACCATCTCCTCTTAGGACTATGGCGGTTGTTTATTTCTTTTTCCATTGATGAGAGCTTGTCTGTCTTATCATCTCCATTTGTTCTGAGAGCAGAGAGTAGCAATCAAGAGGTAAAGAATCTTTTTGGGTGGGGGTTCTTTTGTGGCTATAACTTCTCTGTCTTGTCGAATCTTTTCCTTGATGGATTATCTTCTGGGAGCATGTCTTTTTTCTTAAGTTGGCCATTAATGAAATGTTCTTTATTTTGCAAGAACTGATTTATATAGTGAGAAGCATTTACTTGTGTAGTTTATAATAACACATTTCAGTAAGCTGGTGAAGTTGTGTTTGACATGGTCCAATCAATCTCCCAGTTTCATTATGAAACACAGCATCCTGTATGGACATTGAGAACACCTACTGAAAAATAGTTCTGTAAATGGTGTATGTCCTTCAATGAACGTATTCTTCTTCAAGAAATGAATAATTATTACATTATTACATTAATAAGACATTTATAGTCTAAAGTAGAATACATGTATGCAAATGTAAAGTTTTCAATTAGTATTGTTTTATTGCCATCATTAGTATTCTGAAATAAAACACTGTTACAAAAAATATCATTTTTGTCCCTTTAACACTTTTGTTCACTCCTTCAGCTTTGGTGTGACACTAAAAGCCGCACAATAAAACACCAAGCACCTGGTCCCACTGTATGTAGAGGTCTCCATTCATATATTTGCTATTACTTCTACCAAAATGTAGCTGACTTCACAAAACTGAAGAGTCAGTAAAAGTAAGCAATGTAACATCTGAAACAGAGACACAGAAGTTCAGTGCATTGTGGGCCTGGGATTCATCTTTCTCAGGTTTGGGTCAGAGTGCTCAGCGACAGGTTTGGGGTATGGCCCTATGACAAGCTTGCATGGCATGGAACCTCATGGGGTAGAGTGCTCCATGAACAGGGAAATTCTAAAATTGCTGAATGCCAGATGAGCCTTCAACCTACGGTCAACAGAGAACTCCAGTACTCTTCAGCCCCTCCCTTCCAGAACCCTGACACTAATTCTGTTCCTCAGACCCCTCCTCCACCCTCTCTCTGCTGAACCGCCGCCGGGACAGTCTTTCTGGGTCATGAGAGGCCATGTTGCTGAAATCACGAAAGATATCCTGGAATGTCTCATCATCTCCTGTGGAAAAAAAAAACAGAGTAGTAGATAAATACATCACCAGCAGGGGGCAGCATACCCAAGTTTTCCCATAGTTAACAGAAATTGTACTGTGAAGGGTGCACATTATGATGTTATACGTGGGTGGGAAGTACCAAAGACAGAGGGCCATTCAGTCCTTACCCATAGTTCCAAAGACCCCCTCGGAGTCTCTCATCTCCTCGTTCATTCGTGCCATCCGTAGCCTGTTTGAAAAAAAATGCAATGAGTCTGATCTCACACGATCACCCGCGCGCACACACACACACACACACACACACACAGCAAAGCACATAACTAATGCTCCTCACTCTGCTTATTTGCTGTTGTCCAGAAAACAGACAGGATTACTTACAATGTAACAATATCAGCGTGGGCTGTCTCCATGGCAATGCCGAGCGGGTCCTGGCCTCTCTCATCAACTGCATATTGATTGGCTCCTCTCTTCAGTAGTAAACATACTTGTCTGTAGGGGGCAGGAGAGAGAACAGAAAGACCAAGACTGTATAACAGGAGCCAGGCTTAGGGCTTGGGTGAAATTAGATGTTCCTTCTTGAGCTCTCAGTAAGGCCTATAAGTTTGTGATATGGCAAGATCAAAATAAGGCCTGAGGGGATGAGGGGCCAAAAAACATCACTCTGAAACTTACCTTAAAACCACTGTGCTTTCCAGACTCATCAAGGAAACACTCGGGGGTTACTAGTCATTTACAATGAAGCAATCCAGCGTTCAAACAAGGTACTCAAGGACAGAATGACAACAGAGGTTCTGGTACCTGACTGTGTGTAAGCCCCACAGTAAAAGCGTGCGACTCTTACCCTGTGTGGCCACAGGTAGCAGCAGCATGCAGTGCCCCTTGTCCTCGCTGGTCTCGGTGGTTGACATTTGCTCCATTCTGCAGCAGGAACTCGCAGGCCAGCAGCGAGCCCTGCAGACACAAACTCCATCTCTTAACAGGCAGAACTACGCTTTTCGAGCACCTGTTCCACGCCAGGTGCGTAACGTGACAGAGCATTGGAAAAACGACAACAACTCCAGTTATACTCAGATAAGACATCAACGTAACTCCCCATACTTCAAGAAATGCCAAATGCATGTTCTTCCAGCTGTGCTACTGAGCCTTGGGTCTACTGGATTCACGTCACTCTGCGATGCTAGCAGCCGATCCCCACCCCATCCTCATTTTACTAGTGTCATATATTCATTCAAACACTTCTTGCACCCTCCAAATAATTACAAGAATCAGTAAAAATACAAAAATGCACTTGTGGTGTGATCAGAATGTAGTTTGAATATAAACTGAGATGTAAGATAAATGAAACTACAATGTCATAAGACTGGTTATCAGAATGTGGCTAAAATACCATATGGAATATATCTATGAATAAGGGTTGCAATGAAAATAATATAATTACAATGTTATTAACATGACGACTGGAATGTGACCAGACCCATGCTAAAACCAGTAGTTCTGGAAGTAAAACAGTGTAAGTTGAATACTGCTAATTAGAACAAATGCAACTATAAAACTAATTATTACTACAATAATTATATAATAGTAGAAAATTAGTATAATTGTAGATCACTATTAGTGTGTTTACACAAAAGAAGAAAGAAGAAGTAGAATATTTTCACTTCCTTCCTGGAGGGACACTCACCCCACGTGCTGCACCTATCAGAGCGGTCCGGCCTTCCTCGTCTGGGTGGCTCCAGTTTACCTCTGCTCCCTCAGCCAGCGCAGTTGCCATAGACACAAGGTCTCCCTGCTCTGAAGCTTGGTAAAGGTGTCGCCCCGCAGCATCCCTCTGTTTGACTGAAGCCTCTGTGTCTCCAGCTTCTGTAACATAAACATGAAGGGACTCTAAGTGCTATGACCTCACACATAGCTGTATGAGGGCTTTGAACTCACAACAGTTTTTTCAGCAGGATACATAGATTCCAGGAAATTAATGTTCTGCGAAAGTACTGTCCTGAGATCACTGCGGGGCAAATGAGGTTACTGGGCTGATAAGGAAGACCCTGTCATCTACAGTGTAATGTACTGGCTGAGCAAACACCTAAGCTAGGAGGACAGAGGTTACATTTAACTGACTCCCCTGAACTGCTATGCCATGTGGGTCGCCTTTTCCTTTTCCAAAACCTACATTCTGAAATCATGATTACATGCATGGTAGAAAAGTCTACGTTTTAAAATAAAATATATGCAAAATTTCAATACATATGTTTTCTTAAATTCACCTCGTCTGAACGCTACAGTGAACTGCAGTGACTTTTAATCTGACGTATTTGCCTTGTATTTTTTTCCCCACACATATTCCCCCTAAAATTAGCATGCAACCTGTACACTGGTTAATGGGCTATAAAAGCACATATACAAAGCCATGCTGCAAAGAACAAGCAAAACAATTTTTTAAAGTATTGTGTTAGTAGTCTTTGATTAAATACATTTTATGTCATGCTGGTACCTGTGGGTGTAGTGACAGCTCCCTTCACAAATTTCTTTTCCACATATTTTTCTTTGATCCACAGCTCTTTCTCCTGGCTGGAAAAGCGACAATTTAAACATAGGAAGTTAGACCATCAGCTCTGTCAGAACAGGAAGTGAGATCATCAAGTCTATAAACAGAGGAAGTGAGTGGCAGATGCAGAAATTCTTGGACAGAATCTGCTGTTTCCTCATAAAAAAGTTCTCCCTCTCTCTAAAAAATATATATATATCCACAAAAGATCATCAGCTGCATGGATTCCCTCTTCACTGGTCTCTGCAAGTGAAACAGCTGTAGATTGATTAGCTGAAATTAAAGAGTACACTTAAAAGTCTGCCAGGGCCAAAGAGGGTGAAGAAAGGAGAAATGAGGCAGCTGGCAGACTTCAAACAGGAATGACAATATTTCCTTGTAATGTATGTATGGTGTCCCACTTTTAATTTGAAAAGTGTCCCTGCAAATTTACTATGCCTTTTTTTGTCTGAGCGTGAGCCATAATAATAACTAGTGAGGAGACATTACCGCAGGCTCTCTGGACTGGGCTTCACCCTCCCCTGGTCGGCAAGACGTGCCTCATAGATCCCATTGATAACATCATTACCCAGAATGCACAGCAACTATGAAGGAAAAGGAAGACACAAACATCAGCACCACTCCAAAGAGGGAAGGAAAAACTCACAGATTTCAAGACGGTAGTTCAAATTAAATACGTAAATGCATCTCAATTATCTTGCTATATTAAAGCCCAAATACAAATTCACATGAAAACAAATGGCACTAAAACTTCAGTTTGTGACATACCGCCTTCATTTCTATTTGTATTATACTTTAAAGGCACATGCTGTAGAGACTTATGTAAGATTGCTCAAAATCTGAGTCTGCCCGTATGCCTCTAATTAGCATGTGGGTAAACCCGTACAGTCCTTCAACTCTGACTTTGGCTCCTTCAGCAGTCACATGATCATTACAGGTGTCTGCTTAGTCTCTCCCTACCTCTACAAGCCCACAGACACACTGAATGAAAGGTTAAATCTCCATTACCTTCAGTTGTTCTGGTTCCCACGAGTCCAGTGTGAGAGATCGCACTTTGGAGAGATGAACTCCAAGACTCCTATCAGCAACCACAATGTTACAGCAGTGTTAACTACAGCTATATCTCCATAACTTGCATTCATCTTAACCTCACATGTTAATGAAATTGAAGATATTCAAAACCACCCGAACCCATCACCACTTCCAAAACCTTTTCCTAAACCCCCCCACCCCAACACACACTGCCCAACTATGACCCCTGACGTCTTCCCCCTCTTCTAGGACATACTATGTGCCCCTGAACCTTACAATCAGAAAGTAGTACCAGACAAAGCTATAGCACTCAATACATATTGTGCTCAGTGTCAAGGCAGTACCTATGGATGCCACAGCATTCAGTACGCATTCAGTGCTCGATGAGAAGGCAGTACCTGTGGATCCCAGAGCACTCAATGCACATAGTTATGCCCAGGTTGACGCTAGCCCAGCGTGGATCCCGTTCACCACAGTCACAGCACTGTTGGTTCCCGGATCCCTGGAAGGCCACGCCCAGAGCAGGAGGCTGAGGGAGGGGTGGGGATGGCTGTGGGAGGGGGGACGTTGCATCAAGTGGCCTCTCTGCAGCCTGGGAACCCAACAGAGAAACATATCTGAGTCTCAGTGTGCCCCATCCTCATTGTATCTTAATCTCAGTGTCAGTGTGTCCCAATGTGTCTCACTGTCAGCGTATCTTAGACCCGTCTCAGTGTCACCGTATCTTAGTCCCAGCATGTCTCAGGATCACTGTGTCTCAGTTTGTCTTAATATCAGTGTGCCTCACTGTCGCTAAGTCTCTGTGTGTCTCAGTGACAGTGTCCGATGTTTGCCTTACTGTGCGCTGTTGGGAGTCCCCCTTCTCGCGGTACGCCATGTCAATGCTTCCCTGCACAGCACTGATCCAGGCCTGCCTCAGCTCCTCAGAGTCCGCCTGCAGTGCACAGCTCCTGAGAGAGATGGTTTAGGCCTGACATGTCATTTATTCTCAAGATATCCTGACGCATTTGCATATCTAGCATACACTGCTTCATTAGTTTTGATAGGAGCTTAAATGAGAAATGCCCTTATTTTTTAGACACAAAATCATTTCATAAGATTATGGCTTTAATCTCTGATTTTTCTCCAAAATAATTTTTAGATGCCTCATCTGAGGTGACTTATAGTAGCTTCAGTTTTGCATATCATCCAATTAAGTATCTAAAGATTCTACAAAAAAAGACAAAGAAAGTGTTAGTTAGGGTAAGGGTAAGGGTAGAAAGGGTAGTTCCTTACCCACTAAGCCAAACTGCCACCCATACACACATGATAATATTCTTATTAATTTTACTTGGAGGTAAAACAGAAACATGAAAGCACATTTTCCATAAAATGACAATTACATGTCATAAGCTACTTTAAGTGTAAATTTCTTACTTCTGAACTGACACAATCTCGAAACAGAAGCGGCGGTCAGTGTTGTCCAGAGACTTCACAGCACACAGTCTGAGGTCATCAAACAGGACTGAAACCTCCTCCTAAATAGAGAAGTCTCTCATTAAACGTCATACCCACCAAAACACATATAGCCACAAACACAATCAAACACACTTGTACCCCCAAATACACATAGAGCCTTCAATGAGCTCACACACAGGCTTACACATGGCTTACACATGGCCAAACACACACAGTGCAAAAAGCTGATGAGGTGATACAACACTGACCGAGCACAACATCAATGTGCCTGAGACAGCCCTACCTTGTGTGATTTGGAATACCCCAGCTGGTTGTGTTTTATAGAAAACCAGCATCTTAAATGAGAAGGAGAGAGAAAAAGACAAGAGAGAGAGAAGTGAGAGATGTGAGAGGAACACTAACTTTAACCTTCTTCATAGTTTTTGTGACCAACATTAACACTTTTGTGTTTTTGTTCTACTGTACAGGGAAATTTTTTTGCAAATTTATAGTTTCCCTAACCAGGTTTAGTGCTTGCACAGGTAGTAGTACTGTATAGGTTTCTTCCTTATCATTTCTGACCCACAACGCACTCTCCAACATACCTCTTCCAGGTCTTGTTTTTTCTGCGGGAGCGTTTGAATAGGTAGCCTTCAATAGCTACATCGGTATCAGGGCAACCAATGACCATAGGCTCTCCTGAGGCATCCTGAAACACACCACAGGAACTCAGTTCCTAATCAATTCTAATGATCATACTCTCACTGGTCATTTTCTATGATCATATCCTCACTCATCAGTCCTAATCATTATACCCTTAGTGATCAGTCCTAATGAGCATGCTTTCACTTATCAATCCTAATGATCATACACTTACTGATCAGTCCTAATGATCACACTCTTACTAATCAGTCCCAATGATCATATTCACATTAATCAATCCTAATGATCACACTGTCCTGCTGGATTGTCAAGTATTAATATTAGAAACACGGTGTACTGCAGTGCTTCAAAGATTATACACTATATTCCCAGATGAACACTGAACAATAATGACTGTAGACACTGAGTGGTGAAACTCACTCTCTGCTGGACAAGAAGATGAGTATTCTCCATCTCCTTCCTTTTGGCTGTGCATTCAGTGGAAAGCAGAGCAAGCTGTTGAAAATACACAATTTGTCAGTAAGCCACCCAATCCACTAATACTAGCATCTCCCATACACTTAGTTATCCCATTTCACACTACATAATCCCTCACATAAATGCCACTCTTTCGGGCTTACTGGTCAATAAGGGAGCTGTGGTTGAGTTGTGTCTGTGGCTTGTTAAGACCAGAAAGAAGGGCACAGAAGACTTGAGAAGACCAGGTTCAAATAGAAGTCCTTCCCAAGGCTGCCTTCTCTGACTCACCCGTGAGGCCATGGTCTTCATGGTGGGCTCCAGGTCCCTCATCAGGTCATAGCCTTGGTGGAAGAAAGTGTATTGGGCGTGGAAGTAGGAAAATATCTGAAACAACATAGGAGAGGGACTATTCCTACTATATCCTCCAGCTCAGGGAACATTGTGTCCCAGGCCTGCTCAGTATCCAGAGAAGCTCGGGATCCTCATTTATGACCTATATATGCATATCATCATAACATCCTTCATAAGTTCAGGTCTCACACACCTACCTGTATATCAAAATCAATAACTTTTCCATGACTTTTAAGAGCTCCTTAAATTAAAATAAGGACTCATAAAATCAATTTTGTCATTGTAGACTTTCATATTGCAGCGATAATAGCCATACAATACCCAGAGTGGTCCTGGTTTAAGATGCTGATGAATACCAAGTAAGTTAACAAAAAGAAATGCAGTACTTTCTGCAGTTCTCCCACAACATTTACATTTCTGATTACTGTCACACAGTAATCTTCCCTCTAAGGTTTAGGTCATACAGTTGATATTTTGTATTTCTGACCTAACTGGGTATAATTTGGAGCCTTTGAAGGATTGCAAAATATCAGAATCCTGTAACTTACATTTAAGAGTATGTACTCCCACAGGTCTAAAGTTGGTAAACAGTCAGTTTGGGAAGTAATTACTCACAGAGTTTAGGATATCCAGCTTCTGTTGAGCCTTGAAATTATTCAACTGAAAAAAAAACAAAAATATCAAAATTAAATTACAAGGATGTGGTTAAACACTTTTTTAAAAACACATACTACTGCATTTTCCAGAGGGCTGTAGTGTGTTATCGGCAGTGCTAACACTCCTTCCTTTTCCTGTGTAAAACTGGTGTCCTGTTTCCACAGACAAAATGACCAACAATCTCATCAAATGTCTTGGTGAGATTGGTATTGTCTAACAATCAGAGAGCTGACAAACACTGCCCGCTAGAAAGTCATCTCCTCATGGAAAAATCCAACACTACACAGTTATTGCAAATCAGAATGTATATGTTTAATAAGGTTGATATGCTATGATGAAAAATGTCAGTACGCCTGTGATATTCAAAGCACATCCTGCTGGAATAAAAAAAACTGCTCGATGCACACACACACACAACAGGTAGCTTTGTCTACCTGTAATCCATAGCTAGATGCAGGCTATAATTACCTGGAGACAGTAATCCAGGGCAAAGTGTTGGTAACACTTGCGTGTGGCAAGCAGCAAATGGCTGGCTCTCTCTGCGTCAGTGGCTTTATGGCGGGGAACCTGAGCGTTTTTCACTGCAGCCATCTCCAGGTCTTCCCCAATCCGCACAAACTCCTTCCGTGTCTCACGAACCTGTGGCAGAAACCTGCAGAGACACACCCATGGTCGTGTGAGGGGAAAGACCCACAGTCACCTGCAGTAAGATGGTCAGATACCTGAAGGCCAGATCCTTGTTGGTGCTTATAAATATAAAAAGATCCTGCACTAATTATCACCTGTATGGTCTTAGCCACTTCCTTGTGCCTTTTCCCTGGAAAGGGGGAACCGCATTGCGGTATTTACACCCAGAATAGATAACACCACTGTGTAACTATAAATGTTGAATAACCCACAAAAACACTAAACCTGATGATTTTGGAATGGGTGACAGGATAAAGGCTTCATATGGATTAAGCTAGTAGCTGTACACCTGAGCCTCTTCTTTTTGTTTAAACATTGTTATTTCTTGATATTTTTAGTATGCAAAACTGCAAAACATTTCAGTGTGTGTGTATGAATATGCAGTATGTGCAAGTGTGCAAGAACATACTGTGTGAGCAGGTTGTTCAGCTGTTGGTTGATGGCTCTTTGTGTCTGGTCAAACAGCATCTGCAGATCAAAGGGAACGATGAAACTAAAGACACCCAGGCACGCACACATGCCAAACTACAAGCTATTGATAGAAGCTAATGACATTCCATGAGCAAGCCATCACTCAAAGATCAGACACAAATACAAATAAAGGGCTGTAAACTTGTTTGCTGCCTACATTTAAGGTAGATGAATTATTTCAAACTTCAAAACACCATTTTGTTTGTACTCACCGTGTGGAACTGGATCATCTCCTGGAGCCCCTGGCTGAACTGAAGCAGGCAGTTCTAAGAATACATAGAATACATACATTTTCTCACTCTGTCCCCTCTAGTTTAACACACCTATCGCCTCTTCTTCCACTCTTCAACATATCCCATACCTCAACCCCCTTCTCCCCACCACTGCCTTGTGCCCCCCTCCACACCCCATTGCTCCCTACCATGATGCTGCTGTCTTGCCGATGGTAGGTGGAGAACTCCATCAGCCCAGTCAGAAACAGCTGATTGGCTGTGTTGTATGCTTGCCCAGCCTCCACCATCCTACTACACAACTTCATCACCTGAGAGAGACCACACCCATCAATACAAAACATGGTACAGAGCATGTTCCATATCATTGACCCTTCCCACACCCTTATTACTCACAATCCTGTCCTCACCTTCTCCACCCGACTCTCCAGCTCCGCCACTTCAGCCTCACAGTGGTCCAGTGTCACCCTGTGAAGCAAACCCAGCAGAATGAACAAATGAATTACCCCTATTGTCATACAACGTTACTGATTTTTACGTCACTGTCGAAGACAGTGTGTCCTAAATCTACTCTATTCTAAAAAAGCCCAATAGATTAATCGGTCGATTAAATCAATCGATTAAATTATGCAGTTAGGAGCTAGCGAGTCGTATTCATACCAACCTGAACGTCGGTGAGTCTCTGATGCATTCCTCAAAGTCCAGAAACGAATCCATTTGAACAACTTACTAAACAGCAGTATGAAAATAGCTAAAATGTAATATAATTTTGTGACAGTGACACAGTAGGAGCAAATGGGCGTCTCTTCTAATGCTTGCTGAAGATGTTTAGCTACATCACATACACATTGACAATTAGCTATCTAGCGACCATCAACTGCTATGGACACTGATTACGGTAGCTAACCTATGCTTACAGATAGCTGACAATATTTTCCTATTTCTCACCAATGGCTAGCTAACTATTCGGCTAACCTGTTATTCCGCAAATGCATCTGCAGACCGACATCGTCGCGTGTAACGGTATCTACAGTGTTGCAGTTGGAAAGCTAGGTAACCAGCGACATTATATGCAAACATATGCTAGGGAACGTTACCAATATTTCAAGGCTATCAAGAGTCCCCTAGCTTGCTAGCTAACTTACATAAGTTATGAGCTTCTGCTATTTTCACATCCTCTACTAGCTACTAGTATAGCTACGTGTCTTCATTAAATTGTTGAGCTCCCAGCTGTTGTCAGACCCTGAAAAATGACAGTTGTCTCGGCTTGCACGCAAGGTGGCGGACGACTTCATTGAAATTTCCGGACCTAGTTAGCCTGGTTAGCTAGCTATGCCTTAATCGCCTTCTCGGAAAAGGAGACTCCTTATTCCGTCCGGCAGCGTGTGAAATGCTTCACCCTCCACACATTGATTGTCTTAACCAATGACGCTCGCCTTCCTGTCACAGGTACATTGTTATTGGCTATGTCACAGACCATGGTCCGTCTGACTGCGGACGTTATTGGTTATGAAAAGACACTTCCGTCTTTTATTTTTCAAAATAAAAGTGCTGGTCATTGCTTGAGGTTAAGCGACTGCGACATAATTAGTCCGAGGATAGCACAGCCATCCAGTCATAATCTCATACCTCATCTATGCCTGGTAAGCAAGTAATTTCGGTATTCTGGTACCATACAAATGGATCATCTCTATTTTCCAATTTATGTTACATTGAAAATAATACATAATACAAATTAAAATCTATTCATGACAACTGGTACTACTGTATAACTTTTATGAGTAGAAACATTTAATTGCATGTAGGAAATACCACACCAAACTGAAAAAAATCATTTTCTGCAAAAATGTCATCTTACCAATTTGCATTTTGCAAAAAAATACAAACTCAGAAAGGATGTAAAACAAAGTGATCAATTTTATTCCAGAAAAGCAGGTATCTTCTGTCAAACATTTGACTCTGAGGAAATTCTTTTCAACAAAAGTCTGCTTTTTGCCTGTTAGAAATTATATTTTTTTTTCCTTAGAAAACAACAAAATCGCTCTTTCAAAAACATGTCTACACATACTGTATACTGACAACATTTCATTGGGCTAGGCAGAGCAGGCATTTCATTTTTGTTCCCTGGTGGGTCCACCATGCAGAATGGAAACAGGTAAACAGAAAAGTAGACTCATTAACATGTAGACAGGAGGTAGAGGGGTATACAGACAAGTTAACAGGTAAAGCAGTGGTCAGACATATTGCTCTTTAGAAATGGACAGACACGAGTATGACAGTAACGTTATCTGCGCAGCCACGTCGCACAGCCTCGCTGGCCAGCCGCTGACAGGCCACCTCAAAGCGGCCTTCCTCTGCAGTTTGTCCCTCTTTCCACTCCACTGTCCCATCCTGAGGGAGAGGAGAACATGGTCTGTCACACACTCACAATGGATCTCACATAGGTCTCTCACACACACACACACACACACACACACACACACACACACACACTTTCATCCTCTCAGCGGCCTTGACATTGTCCCTCCTCAAACGAGATGCATACCCTACCTGCAGAACAGAGAGAACGAATTTCACAGCTTCCTCAGGCGTGAACACTTTGAACAGCCCATCACAGGCCAGAATGACAAACCTGACAGACACATAGAAATAAATCAATACATCAAGTGACCCCTGTGTATTCCTGTCTTCATTTTTACAAACTGAGGATAAAGATGTTTCTCAATCTGTTTCTCAAGAGACACGGTGCAACACATCATTACAGAACAACAGAACACAAAGTATAAAGCACATTACGAAGACAGAGCAGTCAGTCTTTTGATTTCCTACTAAGCGCTCTTAATTTGACAGTAGGTTTGTGCTGTCATTTTATGCTGTAGATGGAAGCCAGAAATAGCCGATGCTCTGCTGTAGACTGTTAGAACTGCCAAAATTCAGCAACATTTATACAGCAGGATGCACTTTAAGGTCATTACACAAGGAAGCCAGTTATAAATGGATTATTTTTAGTTTTACAACGGTCAAATTCCCGTCAAACAGGTTTACATCCGAGTTGAGATTTTAGGGGTAAATACTTCATAGTCATTAGTTTAAGAACATTTTGGGTCTGCAAGGAAAAAAAAAAAAAAAAAAAAAAAAACACTTGCCAACATTCTTGGCAGAAAATACCAGTCACTATTCACTTTTGAGAGTGGCTCCATATACATGCTAGTTTGTAAGCTCTATCAGCATACACACACATGTATTTTTCTCACTGTAGAATAAAAATATACAAATGAACATTTCATGATTTTTTTCAGGCATAGTGGATTACTTTTGCTACTTTCCACAAGTCTAACAAACGTAATTTCACTAAAATAACAGCTAAGAGGAAAGCACATTTACTCTTTCTAATTCCTGGAGAATACCACATATAGAGACGGAAGAGGCAGAAGGGAGAATGGCTCTTCTAACAGGCTTTATCTCCCTGTATTGTGCTGCTAAGAGGAAAAAGGCATGCTTGCTCCTGTGTTAAGCCACAGAGGGATACAAACAATGCCGAACCTGTCACTGTGTGTGAGCTGACATCGTCGAAGGTCGGGTGTAGATATCACCCCACAGCGCTTGTACTGCCCATCTCCCAGGGAACGGGACACCTCCAGCACACCTAGAACTCGTCCATCCCTAAAGCAACACACAGGGCACACGATGCTCATATTCATATTCATATGCTCATCTCAGTACTGCAACATGCAAATGTTATAAGCCATACATGGCTTTATTACTCTCCCGCACATCTGTGTGAGCACCCCCTCACGCACCGGACAGTGCCTCCAGCCTTCTGGATCCTCATACGCTCCTCATAGCAGGTCGGATTGTGTTCTTTGCTAAGTGCCAGAGTGGCACACTTCCTGCTGTCGTCCTGCCCATCCTGCTCCACCCGGCACAGCAACGCCTTGGATCAACATCACAGCAGCACCACAACATTAGATTGGATTACTTCAGTGCCCTTAAGTTCATACAAGACTGTACAGGTAACCATGGTACTGCACTGCATCATTTAGAAGTCGTAACTCAACAGGGCACTAAAGTGGAGTTTATTAGTAAATCACACGCATAATCAAATACAAACCCCTTTCATTTTTTTATGCAGACTGTACATGGGAACTGGGATAAAACAGTTCAATGCACTGTACTGTAATGCAATCAATACAACCTATGATCTAATTGTAAATTTTAAAATCTATTCTATATCCATTTCATTTTGGGTACATTTAGGTTTATTTCTACACCAGAGTGAGCTCTGAAGAACTGCACATGATTCACTGTCTCTAAGCAAAACCTGATGGCAGTGTTAACCTAATATATGCAAATGGATGCACAGGGATCAAAGCTACAATATTTGTTTGAACACAGAATTTACAGAAAAGAAGTGACACTGTGGTGCACTGGTTCTGGAGATCACAACTGCAGCCTTTTTGCCATTAAGTCTTCTCCTATAAAACTTCATAAAAAGGAGTGTGGTCATCACTAGTCTTGACCCAGTGCCTTGTCATTTTTGTTTTTCCTGAGCAGTAGTGCAACACTGTTTGCAGCGATTATGAGTTCATTTGTCTTGACAATAACTTTAATAGTACGGCTCATTCTGTTATAAAGCAATAGGTATCAAAACGGGAGATGGTGGTCCTTTATTTCAGAGGTAAGAACAGCATAAGCAGCAATTAAAAAGAGATTGACATAACCTGCCTTTTTTCTTTTGTTTAAAAGCCTATCAAGGACTCTCTCTGTGTAATGTTATCCATGTACTGGCACAAGAATTTTGAGCTGGTGTATATTATTATAACTTTAGAGTGAATTGTGGGATCTGCACAACACAGAATATAGTTGGATGCATAACCTTCAACCATCTTGCAAGACCATAATTTAACAACATGACAGCAACATAAGCAGCTCCTCACAGCAACACACTTACCCTGCTATCCCCAAGGTTAGCTACGTACAACATATCATCCACCACAAGCATACAGGTGGCTGTAGTACCATCCTTCCAGGCTGGCTTCCTGTGTAACACAACACAACCCAAAAGCCCTGTAATGCAGTTTCCAGTTCCATAGTCTGTCAGACTTTGGCTATGGTGGACAGCACTACCCTCAAGGTATTGACACTTAGTGAAACTAAGACAACCAGTATCAGCATCTCATATAAGTGATACAGTCCATGGGACATAGATCAGTGTACATATGTTATTTTTACATCGAGACAAATATATTTCAAAAACTACACATTGTAGTGCGAGCACTTGATACAATTCATTTTCACAAAAAAGGCTTGGATGGGAGGTCCTACTAAAAATCCTAGCAATATATCCTATAGGCTTCAGCAGTTTGTGGGTATGTTCATCAGAAAATTAGCTTGTTAGCAATATTCAAATGTATGTAAATATTCTCCACCACACTATTGTAAACAGCCTCAGACTGCCATTTACAGAATGAAAGCTCACCTTTCAACAACCTACTACATATACTTAGCACTGGAAAAGTTATATAAATCAATAAAATTAAAGTACCACTTTATTATAACTTTTGCACACACACACTATTGCACAGTGAATGACTGCAAGGGAATGAGACAGTTTTGAACACTGCTGTTGAGAACAGTCATTTATTTATAAACAGAATAAATTGCCCTTCTCTGGACAGTACTGATTCCTGAAGACACGCCAGAGGATAATTCCAGTCTTGCAGAATTGATGCTACACAGCATACTGATGCAACTGGCTCATTTCTACTGACCAGGCTCAATTTAAGATGACACGGCCATGCTCGTAATGTCACTTAACGCCATTTCCACTAACAGCCAGCTGCAGGTGACATTAAGGCATCTCCGGGTACAACTGACTATGAATAACTCAAAGCAGCCAGGTCACTGAAAATGAAATGGGTTGACCTCTGACATCCTTCTGAAATCAACAGCACCTATAGATAATTTAATGGAAAGACAAGTCTATTATTTAGACAGACCTGTGTCCTTTGGGGGCCGTCAAGTTGTAGTTGAGTCTGGCTAATGAAATCCACCCATTCTTAGTCTTAGTCTCCGGACACATGTCTTGGACGAGTGTGCACTGAAGAAAGTGCACATGGGGCATACTCAGTACTTACTGGCTGGAGGCTTGCTTGAGAAAGTCCTCATCTGTCTGCTTGAAAGTGTCCAGCAAACACCTCTTCACAAGCTTGTCCAAGTTCTCCACCTCACCTACAAGAGGTGACAGAATTAGTTGATCAATCAAATTATGTCATATCAGACAAGATGAAAGCTAGACATGATCATCATTTACACATTCTCAGTAAGTACAGAATCCTGGGAAGCGGAAAGAGGGACTACACACAGCATTCACTCGCACAATATCCACCGGTCTTAATTAACCTGGGTTTTGAATTTTATGCTACTTCACTTGCCTTTCATGATAAAAAAACATTCTGTTAATAACAAAATCCTGAAACATCAATAAAAAGTCATGTATGCTAGACCAGCTGCACCCTCTAGTGGAGGAAGTCTCTGCTGCTCCTCCTTGGGCTCACCTCTGGGAAACTTTTGGGCCAAAATTTTATGGAGATGCTCTGCAGCAAAGCGTGAGGCGCGAGAGCCCCCATGACCATCAAACACGGCAAAATAGGCTAGACGAGAGCTGAAACACACAGCAGGATAATCAGCCACAATGAAACACACAGCACAATTACTCGCTAAAATAGAACACACACTGATCATCACTCTGACTGAGATAAAGCAGGATTACCATGTTAGTCACACTGAAATATACAGTGATCATCCCACACCATTCAACAACATTCCTAACTCTAACAACATAATCAGCTTCCACACTGAATACATGCTGGGATGCACCATGATTAAGACTTTTCTCACAGATTATATTTACATAGTGATGCTCTATTAGTACCAACAAAATGACCAATATGCATGCTAGTTTTATTATCACTAAATAAATGTCAGCTTTTTGGATGGTTTCTTTTAGGGGTATTGGGGCTGACTAAAATCCACAGTAAAAGTACATACATTTTTCAGTAAAACATTTGCTTTTTGAAGCATGCTACCCAAACCCCTCAATTACAGAGCCTGACTTGCTTCAAGCTGTTCTAGAAAAACCTACAGTAGCACCATGCACATTTCACAAACCTTCAACTGTCATATCCAAGTTCCAATTACATAAATTTTACACAACTCCTTGCATTACCCCATACCAGCATGTACACAGCAGAGCACTATGTAAAGAGCAGCCACTCACACTTGGGGAGGCATAGAGGGGAAGCAGGTGCTAAAGTCAGGCAGGAGGACATGGGCATCCTGCATCTCTTCTCTCTCACCTCGGCGTGCTGCAACATACCCTTGAAGCCTTGCCAGGCCTGTGAACACACAGTCAGAGACCTATAAAACACCTGCCCAAAGCATACAGAGCTGATGTGTATTGGTGTGGAAACATCTGAAAATCTCTCCAGGCACTATATACTGGTGTAGAAATAGCTGAAAGCCTTTACAGGTGATACATATTGGTGTGGAAGTGTCTGAAAACCTTTACAAACTTTCTTTTCCTCCAGTTCCTCCGTCACCTCGCGTTTCCTCTTTTCGCCTCGCTCCTCCACTACCAGCTGTGAAGTTTGCTCCTTACCTCCCCCTGTAGGACACAGACAGCAAGGCATAAACCATGAGATCAGGGAGGGAGTGGTATCCCTAAACAGGCCAGCTTGACCAGTTCACAGCAGTAAATGTAATTCAGAACTCAATCTGGACACATAAAACTGAAAATAACCTTGTTTCGCACTGCATGCAAAACACCTGTTTTGGGGGAACTGTGCTAACATAAAATTATACAAAGTTGAAACATAGTTGGTATACCATAAATTAAAAAAAAAAAAAAAAAACACAATGCTCTGTGGCTTACTGTAATAAGAACTATAGCAATTGTATTCTCAAATATTAAAATCGTGAAAAAAGTGTAGAATATGCTATTTTGACAGCAAACTATTAGGGCACTGACAACTTTAGGAAAATGAATGCCCAAGTAGGTAGATGTAGTTAAACGCTGGTAGTTCGTAAACCTCAGCAGGTGCATACTATACGCATGGAGCCTATACGGACCTATTATCAACACTTGAGATTTAAAAACGTAGCAATGCATATATGCATATATACATATTTCTGCATGGAACTGTCCATTTCAATGATGGGTTTGGTTCAAAATTCTAATTCCAACTTTCTCCCCATCTTATTTTGAGGGAGCACCTTACAGCAATGCTTTGCTTCTTTTATCCACCCCTGCACTGCATTTTAGTACAAACAGGCTAATATTAATGGGTGCATTTACTATGTTCTGGTACATTCTGACATTTCATTGCCAATGTTTTCATCTTAGAAGATTAACACATTTTTTCTGCGTCCATTTAAAGCCTTAACTAGTTATCAAAGCCAAACACATGTTGCTAGCTAGTGTATTGCAGGTCGTTTCCTCCGGTACGAGACACTGCAACTTAGCTAGGATATGTGCTTGTTATTACTGGTTTGCTAACTATATCAAAGACTTTTACGAAGACGTTTATAAACGGTCTTTGCCTCGATGTTTCGGTAGCTAACTCGATCTTTATGGTAGCTAACTAAATTTCATGCGCCTCGGAGACTTCGTGGTGAACCTGTTGAGGCCTACTTGCTAACTAGCCAGCCTACATATTGATCAATTAGGCGAATTAGCTGGCTAGCTAACTAGAACCAGCTACAAACCCCTCAACACAATCATACACCTTTCTGCAATAAGCATTTAGTTAGTTAGCTAGACAAAAGAAAATGCATTGCAGTTGAACATTTAATTTATTAGCTGACTATCTAACGTGAAGTAAGAACTTTGAATCTGTAGCAACTAGGTTAGCCAGCTAGCAAATAACAAGAAGCACAGAAGACAAACGAGCTTGTCAATGTTTGTTATCTGTGAAAACCCGAACATTTTCAGAAAATTACCCGCTGTTTGTGTTGGCTCAGGAAGATCGCCAAATAAATCCATCTGTGCGACGCTAGCTAACGTTAATTCGAGTGCAGGCACTGGGAATCTAAGACAACAGCGAGCTAGCTGGCTAGCTAATTGGCTCAACGACGAGTTTTCTGTTGATGGCGCGCCAGCAAACCGTTCATCAATTTGAATAAAGAATTATCAGGCAGGGAACGATCAAATAATCGTTAAGGTCTTGTTAGCATACTAGCCATCAGACTAGCTAGTTCTACTGAGTTAGAATTCACGACATCCAACCAAAAATCCTTCCTGTCTGGTGTGCAGCCTTGTAGCAGCACGATAGCGACCGGGCTAATGATAGCCCTGAACTAGCTATGTTTGCAGCGTTAGCTGCTAGCTAGCCAGCCTAACTATGAGAGGACTATCTTTAAGTTAGCAAGCTATGTTCTCGCGTAACGAAACTATAGGTAGATAGCTAACAGTTATGACACAATATGAGCAATTTTCAGCATAAACTTCTTTAGAGGCACGCAGTTATGGGTCGGAATATCGGTTAACAGAAATGATCCATTTCGCTAGCTAGCTATTTTAGCTGATTCGAGACCTCCCTGTGGTCCAATAGTTGCGATCTAGTTTGCTAGCAAGTAGTGGCTAATTTATTTTGGTCGTCATGAGTCCTCCAGCCAACAGAGGCGCTGTTGTGATATTTAGCTACAACTACCCTCCAAGGGGCGTTTGTTTTGTTAAACTCTTTGGCTTGACGCGACTGTTAGCATTTTTGTGGAACATTGGTTCGAAGTGGCATGGAAGTGATAGTTTAATAGGCAGTATTATTTATTTACTTTATTTTATTTAGCATGCGGTAACTAGTTGCTGCTGGTTAGTTGTAGGGGACTGTAAAACTACTCTGGTGATTGTACACGCTAGATAAGAGAAACAAAAATCCATCCTTGTTTAAGAAGTATGGCGACAGGAGGCGCTTCTGGAGCCGCTCATGTCGGTGATGTTGAAGAGGACGCATCACAGCTTAATTTTCCTAAAGGTTAGCAAATTAGTTAATTTTTGTGCTCTGTCCGTGTTCATATTAACGTTGAATTGTTATCTTAATTAATAGATTGTTAACAATGATTTAA
This sequence comes from Megalops cyprinoides, assembly GCF_013368585.1. Taxonomy (NCBI): domain Eukaryota; kingdom Metazoa; phylum Chordata; class Actinopteri; order Elopiformes; family Megalopidae; genus Megalops; species Megalops cyprinoides. Next base: position 23,550,956 of record NC_050591.1, read on the forward strand.
CCTCAACATATCTTCGCTAAGTAGCTTAAGTAGTTTAGCTAGCCACTGTTAAAATGGCTAGCAAACTTGTTACTCCAAGCAGCGATGGGTCTGCGCACATCATTAGCTGGATTGGTAAGGTTGTTTTTAGAAATTAGGTGAAATACTCTGCGTTTTTCCACAGAATTCGAGAATGCGGAGACGCTGCTGAATTCGGAGGTCCACATGCTTCTAGAACATCGGAAGCAACAGAATGAGAGCGCAGAAGACGAGCAGGAGCTGTCAGAGGTGTTCATGAAAACGCTGAACTACACAGCTCGCTTCAGCCGGTTCAAGAACAGAGAAACTATCGCAAGCGTTCGCAGGTTAGTCAGTGGTGGATACGTTTAAGTGTTTTTTTTAACCTTAGGTTGAAACCTATAACCTAATTGGTATTCTAACATCCTTCGCAGCCTGCTTCTGCAGAAGAAGCTCCACAAATTCGAACTTGCCAGTCTGGCCAATCTGTGTCCAGAGGCTGCAGAAGAGGCCAAGGCTCTCACCCCCAGGTCAGTATTTACTATTTGTTCTCCCTGGTTCTCACATCACTATGGGGGTGAGGAAGCATAGACAGTATTCCCTGTGATAGAGGGGTGTAAAAACAGTGCCATCGTGAAATGTCTCACTTTCTAGTGGTGTGGTACTCTGAGTTTCCATTGGGAGGCAGCTTAACATTTCTCTGCTCTCTGTGCAGTTTGGAGGGACGGTTCGAGGATGAAGAGCTGCAGCAGATTCTTGATGACATCCAGACCAAGAGAAGTTTCCAGTATTGAGAAGCTGACACAGTTTTGCCCTCTGATCTGAAAAAGCCTACTTTTCAGATCAGGGGGCTTCATGAGCTTTTATATACCACATGGGCACTTGGCGTTCAGATGATTTTTTTGGATGACACATGAAACCAGACCATGTGTGGACATTTAAGTTATGCATTCCTGTACAGAACAAATACATCTGTGATAAGTGATAACTTGATTTTATTTTTCTGTCACCCCATTGTTGGAATAAACACCAGTAGAAATAGTTGTTGCTAATAACAATAAAACCCTTGTTTGGTTTAATCATGCAGTATTTGCAATTCTGAAGGGTAACGGAATTGTCTTTCAGTTGTCTACTACACACAATTTACAATACTGCTTCGTCACCCATTGTGAAATAGTTATGTCCCATTATACTCTAATTATATAATCTGTAAATTGTAAACCAGTCTTTAAATTATTTTTCTTAGAGTACGTCCTTATTTAGTGTGGCCAACATATAGCACAGTACATGTTTATACTTCTGTGTGTATTGAAGCAATTCACTGTACTAGACTTTGTTCATGGCTACACTTTGAGAGAACAATTCCAGATCTCTAACCACTAGTAATTGTTATACCCTTATTTCACTCAAGGGATTCTTTAAACCTTTGAATGAAATGTTCACCATTAACAATCCCCCTAATGATTGCTTATTCAGATTTAAAATGTTTGAGTAGTTGAGTTGAGTAGTTGCTTGGTCTGTCTAAAAATGTGTAAATAATATTATTTGAAACCTCTGCAACATCTTCCAGAAAAGGTGTTGAAAAATTCACAGGATCAGAATTAATGTCCATAAACATTTAATTAGCACACAGAGTCCCATGTTAAAATTAAGACTACATATTGTTCCTGTATAATACTGAATATAACTTGACTGTGGGAGGGATAGACACTTTTTCTTAACTATGCTATAATTAATCTGCATACCAGAGACTGAACAGTCCACCAAATATATGTGTATCTAAACAAAACGGAGAGGTGTAGCAGTGTGGTCAGCCAGCAGAGCTATACTTTAGAAAGCTTGAACATAAAATTATCCAGATTGCCTACCACTGAAATTTCCTTGAACTGTTAAAAATTGGCAGCAAAGCTGCAACCCTTTATGGCCCTAATTAGTAGGTGGCATTAATAGTGCTCACTAAATCACCCAGTTGTCAGAAGAATTGAGACAGTTGTTTTGACTATGCAAAGGAAACACATGATTGTGGGTTGTTGATGGATATGGATGTTCTTCAAATACATATTTACAGCCTCAGACTGGCATTTACAGAAAAGGGGAATCAGTGTAGCAAAATGTAAGAATGAATACATGTATATATAGTATTAATACCAGAAATAAGAAATTAGTGGTTTAACAGGCACTTAAGGAATAAGGAACTTAAATGGAATATCTGAAGGGCATGAGTCTAGCATTGGTGGTGCCATGCCATGGTCAGCATCAACAAGAGGGGTCAGCATATCCACACAAAGCAAGTAGAACAAAAAATCTTTGACCTTCAAGAGGAGGATGTTCACAGAGGTAGGAAGGTCCAGCTGAACCTGAGAGGTGCAGATTTAGAAACGTCTTGCTACAAATGTATGGGTCCTGTCCATACATGGCAGTAAAAGCCAGAGTCCACCACAGGAGGTGCAGCTGGGGGTGCCATCACCAACTGAGGCAGCACTCAGGGTCCCCTTCTGAGATATTTGACTCGGGCAACACCCCAAGCGGAGTGGCTATCATTTTTACAGTGTTCTTGCCATAGAGCTTTTTTTCATAGTCGAGCAGCTGGCGCCAGAATCCGGCATTGGGGCGGATGTGGGGACGGCAGTCACGGACCCAGTCGTGGGCTTGGCGCAGCGTCACCCCTTCGTACCTCATGAGGTACGCCATGACCAGGGCAGGAGAGCGGCTCATGCCGGCGGCACAGTGGACCAGCGTGCTACCTGTCCGGTTGCCGCGGATGCAGTCCGCCATGCTCTCAAAATGTTCACCCAGCTGGGCGTGCGGGCGGTCAGAGACAGGCACGCGCAGGCACTCCACCCCCTGGTGCTCTGCGCACGGGAGCTCCACAGTGACGTTGATGATGAGGGTGATGCCTCTTCGGGACAACAGCGCCTTGTTCAGGGCAGCGTCTGCACCGCTCAGGAACAGAGTTGGGGTGATCTGGGAGACGGACATTGTTGCTGCGGAGAAGCACACCTTCATCAGCATCAAACTACACTCCAGGACAAATTACTCTCAAAGGTAAGAGTCCTAAAATACTACTTTGATGCTGAAAATGTATGTGGTCTGGAGTGCATGTATATTCGCTGCAAGGAAACTGTTCAATGACTATACAGTCATTTTTGATTTCATTCAACCAAATGGACAGCTGGTACAACTGGCTCTTAACTTGAGCACTCTGAATGAGGCACAGTTGTAACATTTTGAGGTCTGCGGTCTACACCACTTGATCTAAAGTTCTTTATGCACCATGTATTTTGTTATTAGGCTAATATCTGTCTCATAAATTTCAGGTAGCTCTGTCAACTTAAGCAATGGTTCAACTGATTTTTCCAGGCCTCACTGGTCAAATATTTACTCTTAATGAATCTAAATACTTGTCTGCATAATCAATTTATGTAAGGGGCGGGGTATCCAACAAATTGTGTAAACGTATAAGTGCAAAAAAATCCCAAAAGAACTCCTAAATTTGTTTGACGAACATAGAAATTAGCCATGTCCATTATTCCCATTTTTGCTCGTAGAGGTGTTCATAAATGATGAACTATGATCGAATCCTACACTGCTGCATGTCTTCATAATGTGCTCCAGTTTGGTTCTCACAATTCGACTTACAAACAACGGTTTTAAGGCCGTTTGAGAGGGAGCAGTAGGTGATTTGTTCATTTTTAACGGGGGGGTTGATGGCAGATGCACACGCAGCACTCTCTCTGCTGCTAACTAGGGGATGGCAGGTTAACAAGGGGGATGCATTTTGGTCATTTTGCTAACAAGGGGGATAGCATCCCCCCTCATATCGCCTACTGAGAGGGAGCATTAATTCATCTTAAGCTTGACAGCTAGCTGGCTATAAAAAGTATTAAGAGCACAATATCCCTATTATGAAAGAATCATTGGAGCTTAGTGCTCAATCAGTGCTCATTAACATAAATGGGGGACTGCCATATAGATATCTAGTGCTAGGTACCTACAGCAGTTACGTATACTAAAGTGAGCCTTTTCTGAATAATATGGCACTATGTTTTAGATTTGTAACCATTTTTATTGCTAAGTTAGCTAGCTTGCAACCCAGGCTGCGTAAACCATCGTGCAAACTCGCTCGGCATGCAGTAACCTTTACCGAAAGCTAGACTAGAAGAATTACGTTGTTTTCAATTGGCAAGAGATACGTGATATAGCTCCGCAGACATTTACGCCGTGAATGAAAAATATAATAACTATCATTACTTCTTACCCCATGGTCACTTTACTGTCACCAGTGAAGAGCATAAGCACTGGTCGTGCTTCGCCTGTCTAAGCGAACGTCGGTTACGTCACATGAGCTAGCGGAGACAGCCAATATCGTCTCACTAGACTAGATACATAGCTACAACTAACCCGGTCACAAAACCCCACAAAAATCACGAAACCACGAGTACTTACATATACTCCTCGATCCGGCTTGTATGTTTCTTATTTGGTTTCGTTTCACATTTCACACACGTTCAGCTTTGGCGTCACGTGACTTCGTCACGGATGTCCTTTTAAGTCCTATTTTGTCCACTGCACAATCAGTTGGAGTCACGGCTGCGTCACACTGACAATTCTGTGTCTGCCATTGTTGAAGTTAGAAGTACTCAGATTTCCTGGCTCAGGTTATAATAGAATATCTGTGACATGATATTTGACCTTTTTGGCAAAAGGGAATTGTACGAGGATTGCGTCCCATATCGATGGAAAGTGTATGTCACCACTCGGGACTAAGGAATCATTTTTACGCCATATGGTGCCACCCACTGGTCAGTGATGCACACACTTACCATAAATCTATTATTCGCACATCAAGTAGCATGGATCAAGTAGCATGGTTATTTCTTACTACCTGTTGTGCTAGACGAGTGAGAACAGATTAAATATACCCTCATGCATCCACCACCGCTAACTTCTGTCTAGTGTATATTTTTGTTATTGTACTTAAATCATTTGTATTGCATTTTTTGGAACGCAAAGGACTGTGTAATTTGACCAAAATACCTGAATTAACACCACATTTTTTTGAAAAGCGCCACGGGAACTTTGATGACCTCAGTTTAAAGTTTCACTCAAAGGGCGGCACCTTCTAGGCAAAATACGTCATCACTGGGGCACTGTATTTTTCTATGGCCCAGGCTACAGGGTGGTAGGGCTGCTGAAATCCCACGTTGAGGACAAATGTGTGAAAATGTCAAGAATACTAGAAATTCAATTGCTTGCAAAGGCAATTATCCTGTCTCCAAAGCAGATGACTCAGTACATAATCTCAGGTGCTAAACCAAGGTATGACTTCAATGGGCATATCAAATTTTCAAGAATCACTGCACATTCATAATGGCTGTCAAAACAGCTAAACTGGAAACTGGAGGTTTGTAAAATTGTGAAACTGTAAAAATACTACAGTAGTCATAGGTGTGGGTCGCCACATGAGAGCTAGCAAAGACAAAAATAACTACCCATCTACTACAACTGTGTAATTAGATGGTGGGCAATGAACAATCCGATCTGTACTGTGAAATAATGTTTAAAGAATTAGAAGTCTTGATCATGTGATATATGTTTAATACTGTATTCAATCTATCATCTTTGTCAGTGTAATTATTATAATCAATGGCAGCTGATTTGCCACAGTGGCAATTTTTTATGGCAAAATAAATATGGTACACCCATCTAGGACTACAGCAGTCAGACCTAAAACTCTTGTTCCTCAAATCTGATCGTAGAAGTCATTACAAAACATGTCATATGTTATGTTAAGTGCCTTGGTAGGTGCTAAAAGAAGTTTGAAGATATAGCAAATGTGTCTGAGGATATAGTATAAAGTAACCGACAAACTACCAAAATACCCGCTTCTTTTCCTTCTGCTAACCAGGGCACAGAGCTGAGAAGAGGATCAAAGAAGAGAACACAAGTGTATTCCTACAAAAATGTTTCTCTTTATCAGTGAGTTCCCAGTTAGCTCCTAATTACCTGACCATACATCATTTTAAATACCACCAATGCTGTCAATCTCTGTTATATTCAAACGTCAAGGAACAGTACAACTGAAATCAATGAGCATCCATTGGAGTCCCACAAATGCACAATAAGGGGAGTGGGTGGACCAGAAGGAAGCTGTCATACACATTTGATCACTTAAAAATATAGCTCATGTTAATTCCTGTCCAGTGCAACCTTCATATGCAATGCCATATTTCTCCATTATCAGATGCTACCACTTTGCAGTTGAAAATGACAAAACGGCCCTTAAGATAGTCATACTTGGCTGTCGCTACATGGGATTTTGTATCTATCTATCTATCTTTGTATTGTACTGCATGAACTTTGGAGATGTGACATTTCCCATTTCTCAATTTAAAAAAAACTGTTCAAATAATGTCTTAAAATGTGACTATGGAAAGTAGCAACAGAACCTTGCACGTGACGTATCTGGTGTCACAAAAATGTTATTGATTTTTACTATTGAAATTTTGACCTATGATGTTTCATATTAAGCATGTGTCATAGAACACCTATTAGTGTTAGGTTTAAATTCGGAAAATCAATTCATATCCATTCAGTTGAAGAAATTCAGAAAAGGAACTATTCCTTTTCTCATAACAAAATATTAATATGAAATAAGATGATTAAATTGAAATTGAACCCACCTACTGGTGGAGGTACGTATGACAGCATGTATTTTCTGGAATTTATTTTGCACCTTAAATTTTCATTGAAGTCCAAGGGCAATACTAGTCAGAGTATTGGATCAATTTCCTTCTGTCCTTTTTCTTTGTCTCACAGACCATTGGGATTTGGTTCCTGTCTTTGAAATTTCAAAGTGTGAAACTGAATGTGGCTGAAAGCGTGTAATCAGAATTTACTTAGAATCTTTTTGATTCTTTATTTGACTCCTTTTGTAGCTTTTTGCTTGTGTCGTACTCAGCCTCACTTGTAAGTCACATTGGATGAAAGCATCTGCCAAATGAATAAATTTCGACGTAAATGTAAATGTATTTGGTATTTCACTTGTGTTTTCAAGCGTATAATTGCTGAGCTGTTTCCCCTGTGCTGTTTTGTGTTTCCACCGGTAATGCAACTGTATCTAAAATTTCTTATTTTCAGGATGTTTTGAAGATTGGATTTGTCTTTGTGTAACACAAAATATGCTAAAATTTGTCAGAGAGTTTTGCCATTGTGCCAAGACTCCGGAGACATCATCCTCCCTTCAACAGTATACAAGAGGAAGGTAAGTGCATTTCTGAAACAGTTTGTCTTCCCAATAAACAGAATAAATTTTGACACAACCTGGGGCATATAATTTTCACTGTGCTGTGCCCTTTGCCTGTAAGTGGGTCTGTATGCTAAAATACTTTTGTGTGATGCTAATTTGTAACTACTTTATGTTGGATGTAAAGGGTGAGGATGTCACTGGAAAACTGTCTCACTATTTGGAGCTGATGACCACTTTCAGATTGTTTTCATCTGTTGTACATAAAAGTACAGAAATGTCTTAATGCTTTGGCAAAGTCACAGTTATCTTTAAGCTACTGCTAGTTCTACTGGGGCAACAGGTTTAGATTTTAGACACCTGAAAGTCAGGTATAGCAGACAGCTCTCTCTTTCTGGTATTGAAAGCTGAAAGGTAAAGTATAGCAGACAGCTCTCTCTTAGTCTCTCAGAGACCAGCGCTACAGCATGTCTGCCTCAGTCTCCCTGTCTGAAACCTGCAGCTGCAGTCACACATGCTGTTCCATGGGTGTATGACAACTTCATATAATTTTCTCTTGTAGCAGACAGTAGGGGAATATACGTTTATCTAATTTCTACCACTAGATGGTGGAAGTGCTTCACTTAATGCAGTCTTTGAGACACCACATCATCCTACATGAAGGCCTCGATTTGTCATTGCGCAAACCACAGTGGTGCTTATAATCAATAAATTACAAAGACTGAAGTGCTTACTCTCTCTGCCCACGGAGCAATGTGTCATTGTGACAGATAACATAGCCTGATGATGACAAAACACCAGTTACAAAGCACACTCTGAAGGGCTTTTCTGTGGTGTTCACCATGCTCAGAATGTTTGCAATAAATATATTGTGTGAAGAACAATTAATTAATTGCAACATTGGGGCTACAACATCCATCTTTATTAATGCCACTTTTGAACTGACACTGTGTGTGTTTTTTGTGGGTGTGTGAGAGAGATCAAATTCTGAGATATTGTTGGGACATCATGGCAATTTCTAAATATAATCTGCATTTTATATTTTTTTCTTCAATCTCTGACTATGAATTCGGCCATGGCATCTTTTGAGTCATTTGGCTGTGGTGGCGTTTTCTGTATGGATTTTTCCATTGGGTCTGCTGGCAGAGCTCAGGGTTCACCTGTCTCCGAGTGCACCAGCACTGATGCCACCATGACATCACTGTAATTATCGTCAGTACTATTCATGACATCCTCATTTCCAGTCTAGCCACTGGCAAAGGTAGGGATCCCACCCCCAGTCTGGAGACAAATCCTCTCCTCCGCCTGATGTAATAAAGCACAGCAGCACAGCAATTTCCGCCCGTTGTCAGGCTCCTGGTACAGAGTGCTGAATCTTTCATGTGCTGCTCTGCCTCGGGACCCGATTCTCTCTGCATGCTGGGAGGATAGGTGACTGCTGTGTAACCACTACATTAGGCTGCTAGTTTAGCAGAAGTACGTCACCCAGGGTGACTAGCGCGACTAACACTTCACACATTACAGTTTTGTGCAACTGGTTAGGGAGGCAGGTACTGTAAGTATTTTTTGCCTAATTAGAACCAACAACTCTCTTGCGTGGTTTATTTAAAAGTCCACCATATGCTGTATGCCCCTCACATATGTGTTTAATGCCCCTTATGCAAAAATTGTGCTGAAACACAACTCTTAGAACTAAAGTTTGTGTTTAGAGGCCCTTCACACACTATTCACACTCGCATAAATTGAACATTTCTCTGTGGTCTGAGGTACTTTCATATGGGTATCAGAAACATCAGTGACCTTTATGTTCAGGTCAGAGTGCTGTGTTATTTTTTTCAAAAGAAATCGGATAGACTCCACACGAGGTCTGTCCCCAGACTGCCACCGTGGGTGGGACTGTCATCGGGAATGAGTCACAGACTTCTCCATCATCTGACATTATGCTGCCGTCACTCCTGGTACGGGTTCAGTCACCGCTGTCTGGAAGAGACTGTTTTCCTGAGTGCAATACAGCTCTATCTCTCTCCTTCTCTCTCTGCCATCTCCCACTATCCTTATGCCATACTTCTTTCCATCACCCTCTATCACTCTGGCCAACTGTCCTCTCTCATTCTCTTTCTCACACACCTCCTTTCTCACAATCTCTCTCTCTCCCCCCCTCTCTATCGCTCTCTCACACATCTCTGAGGTTCTGTTAGTGGCATGCAGGATAGATTATCCCCTGTCCGTTCCTTTTATAGGAGTAAATCTGTAACATGGGCATCGCGGGGGAAATGGGGACAGCTATACGAAGCTGCAGAGATAATAATGACTTGGGGGAAATAAAGTCATTGTGATGCAGCAGGTTTTTTTTATATAACACAAACCCGCATTATTACAAGCTTCATGCTGGCGGACATCTGAGTGGCTCTCGGATGGTCTAATGGTGGCCCAGTCCAACAAGTCCCAGATGGCCCTTTCCACAAGCAGACAGGGAGAGAGATGAAGGGAGGGAGAGAGAGGAACTGCTCGGGGAGGAGTTACAGAAAGAGCGAGAGAGATGGATAGGGGAAGACGGGAGGGATGGAGGAAGTGAAGAGACTACAGTGGAGGAGGTGGTGAGAGGGGGAGCAGTGGCAATGCATACAGGCGTGAGGAAGAGAGTGATGATAGGAGGGAGAGCTAGAGAGATTTAGAATGGCAGCCCTGTCATCCTTACCCCGCCTCAGGACTGTCAGAAGAGCAGAACCTGATAAGGAAAATGCAGAGATAGGTACAGTGAGTAAGAAATACATTGGGCATCAGGGAGTCATTCAGGGCCACATGTAAAGGAGTGTTGGGAAAAAGAATACTCCCTCCTGAAACCCCTTATGCCCCCCACTCCCCTGTTCTGTTCATTTTCTTCCTCCCAGAGTGGTAAATCACCAGGGGGGAGGCTGATGGCCACATGATGCCAGTAGATGGACATAGAGACCTGAAATAGTGTCATAGAGCATCTAGGCTTTTGGGGTGCCGCCACACTATGAGGAGATGCAATCTTACACTGACTGTGGATGGAGGAGGCCTGTTTGAGACAGGGCTAGCATTCATCATTTCCGAGAACTCGGAGACAAAAACAGAGAGCTTTAAAAAAATACTTGTATTCCCAGATCTGAGGCTAATTGCATTGTTTAGTAAATACAGAAAATGATTGAACCTGTGTGCCACTGAATTAGTTTTGATTTACGACAGCTCATATTAGTGGTCATTAAGAAAATAATCATGATTTATAATTCCTCTTTCTTTGAGGAGATGAAAAAAATCCCCACCAAGGCTCTGCAAATTGAGTTTAGCCATTACTGTATTGTTCCTCCATCAGGCCCCACGAAGGGCTAATTCTTCAGTCCCAACGTCAGCCCCCTCATCACTATCCATCACAACAGAGGTCTGCATTCTCAGTATGGTAAATGTGTACCCAGGGGTCTGTGCAGACAGTGCACGCATCTGTGTGTGTGTGTGTGTTTGTGTGTGTATGTGTCTTTCTACATGTATGTTTGTGTGTGTGTATGCATGTGTGCAGTTGCAAGGTAGTGTGGTGTAGTGGCTTTACTTGTAACTCAAGGGCTGCAGGTGCTGGGGCACTGTTGTTTTCAGTAGGCAGTCAGTGTTAAAGAATAATATGTAAAAAACGTAACCTTTCTGTGTCTCCCTGCATAAGGGCATCTGCTATGCAAATTCATATAAATATATGTGTGTGTGTGTGTGTGTGTGAGAGAGAGAAAGAGAGAGAGAGACAATGTACAACAAGGAGTGTTATTCCCTTGAATCCATTGCAATGAACATCTTCCCTCTCTTTTTTGCCCTCCCTTTCTTTCTCTCTTTCTGTGAAAGCGAAGTGAATCCTGTGGGAATTTGTGTTGTCCTGTGTTTTGATTTGCCAGAATGATGATGTTGGTTTGTATGTATGCGTGTGTGTCGCCAGCCCCTTGAGCAGATTGATCTTCAAAGAGCTGCATACGTCGGGTGTGTGTGTGTGTGTGTGTGTGTGTGTCTGTGTGTCTGTGTGTGTGTGTCTGTGTGTGTGTGTTTGTCCGTGTGTGAGAGTTTCAGTGTGTCAGCGTATGTGAGGTGAATGCAGAAGGAGGGTGACAGTTTTCCTCTCTCCTTCTCTCTCCCCCTCCCGATCTTGCTCTCTCCCTCCCGCTCTCTCTCTGTCTCCCTTGTCTCCGTCTTGCACCCTCCATCCCTCTTCCTTTCCATCTCTCTTCATTCCTCTCTCTCCATCTCTCTCTCTCTCTCTCTCTCCCTCTCTGTCTCGCTCTCTCTTTCTCAGCAGTGCTGTTTTGATTCTTGAGTAAAGTGGGTCAGGCGCTGCTCAGATCTGTGTCCCAGGAGAACCTCCGCTCGCTCCACTGCACGTAAGCAAGGGTACGGGACTTTTAGAGGAAGGAGACATGTTTCAATCCTTGCTGATATGAACCGGTTCTCTGGGCTGAGTTCTGCACAGCTCCAGTTGACATCTCACTTCAGGAAAGACTGAAGGCGCGGGAATATTTCCCTGTTAAAATGTGTATGTGTATGTGTGTGCATGTCTGTTTTTGTGTGCTCTGCCACCTCTTGTTGATTCTGCATAAATGAACACATTCACCCATAGAATACTGTCCTTTAGATACATACTTGTTCATAGCCACAATCTGCTCAGAGCCTACCCTTTGAAGTTTGACCTGTCTTCATGCTTTGCTATTGCATCAGTGAAGGTCAGTGAGTGGATGCCAATGATGACGAGGGTTTGATGAACGTGTACTTGTTTGAACAAGTCTGTGTCATGTATTTTGCTTCTCTGTCATCCGTAATGTTTGAAATATTTAGCTTCTCTCACATTTTGCTTACATGAAATGAGGCTTTGGAACTATATGTTTTGAGAGTAGAAATTGGACATTATTCATAAATTTCTACATGTGTATACAGTATGTAAGAATTATAGTAAGGGAGGGTCAGTTATTATCTATCACTATACATTATTATTTACAGGCTGTGGGCCTATATTGCAGCCATTACTCTTCCAATTTAGTTTAGGTACTGATGATAAAGATGGAAACTTATTTAATAATGTTAGGGCTGTAGATTCAGAACCTAGAGTGAAGGAGGATTTCAACCCACGGTCTTAACACTGTAACATACATTTGTCGAAAGAGTACCTGAATTGAATAGTTGTTGATTTTCTGGCATGAGTGACACATATAATCTCCTCTTGTCCAGATTTTCCAGAATATGGAATTGGAAACCTTTCCCTCCTATAGGCAGCTTTGTTGTGATAGCCTTTCAGTGTATCTGTTCTGTATCGTGCAATGGTGTTTGTTCCCGTTTCATGCCTCAGAGCTCTGTGGCACCTTGATTGAGACTGAATAAACACTGGCTGGAATAGGAGCAAATTCATCACAGTCATTATGGGTAATGACCATTTTTTTTTGTTTGGAATTATTTCCCCAGGGCCCCTGGTGTTTGGTATCAGGTGAAAGAATTCCATTTCCTTGCATTGTCAGCAAGGTCCGGGCTGCCATGAATAATTTCTGGCTGGTTGTGTTGAACAAGGACATGGGTGTCGCTTCTACATGGGCACCATTGTTTATGTACGTGCCCTGAGATTTCAATCTGTGTGTGTGTCTGTGGGTGGATATGTGTTTGTATATGCGTGTGTGTGCGTGTGTTTGTGTGTGTGTGTGTGTGTGTCTTATCCAGTTTATAAGGCACCTAAGGACATTATTTGAAAAATGATTCATTCAAAATGGTCGCCTAACAATTATAATTTATCATGTAGTTTGACACCTACTTCCAGTTCTCTGACCGATTCACATAAAGGATTACATTATGTATTTGAAAATGAGTAGACATATCAGGGAAAATACAGAAGAGTTGCAGTTCCTCTTCCTTACACGGCTTTCACCATCACTTTTAAGGTGGCATTGAAAACATTCATCAACAGGAAACGTATTGCAAGAAAAATAGTCAAAAAAGTCCAAAATGAAATTATTTAAAGGAAGTTTGCTTGTATTCACTCACACACACACACACACACACACAGATTATTTCACATAGGTTATTTGAGAACTGAAGTGCTGTCAGTGGAGAAGGCTCTGCTCACAAAAACAGCAGACGGTGCACCGTCACACCACACGCTGAGCATCTCTGCCAGACTTTTATATTTTCAATTGACTTTCTCTCCCAGCGCCACTGTGATTGACTTTTCTCATGCCGAGAAAGAACACAGAAACTCATTTGTTCAACCTTGATTTTATTTAACTGCTGAGGGAGAAGTGGAATGCAAGAGAGAAAGAGAGAGTACGTGCCTGGTATGTTACAATATGTCATAGACCTAGGGACAGTTCATAGGGAAATAGGGAATCGCATAACCCTAAAATAATGGAATTGTTGTTGCCATCATTATTGTTATTATTACTGTTGTTTACATTATGATTATTATTATGATTGGTATTGTTTTTTTCCATCCCATTATTGATTGTTTTGTTGTCATTATTTATGTGTTGGTAAAATACATCACCATGTGTTTGTCATGCCAGTAAATCTAAAATTTAATTTGAATATGAAACGGGGGGGGGGGGGGGGCAGGAAGAGAGAGTGAGAGTGAGAGTGAGAGTGAGAGTGAGAGTGAGAGTGAGAGTAAGAGAGAGAGAGAGAGAGAGAGAGAGAGAGAGAGAGAGAGAGAGAGAAAGGGAGAGAGAGAGAAAGAGAGAGAGAGAGAGAGATACAGGGAGAGATAGAGATAGGGAGAGCGAGAGAAAGCGAGAGAGATTTCCACATTCTGCTTCTCTTGACTTCAAAGAATCAGTGGGGTTTTTTGATGCTGGATATCTGGGCAGTAAATGACAAAAAACATCTACAGCAGATCAATACCTCTCAATCTGGAGGGTTGTGCTTCACACCAGAAATCTATATCACTGTTTTGAATTATGATTATATATTTTCCCTGTGCCCTTTGCTGCCGGAGGGGACAAAAAAGAATAATAAAACAAAATCAATAGAACAAAGTAATAACAGTAGGGATAGTCGCACATCTTAGATTGAGTAAAAGAATGTTCTGTTATGTTTATTCAATAATTTCACACAGAGAAGGATATTTTATTGCCTGTGGCAGATGTTAGGAACATTTTTGAACTTCCGGTATTTTTAGACTCTTTCCTCTATCCTGTGAAATTACAGCTGAGGCGGTGAGAACGCTCTCAATGTTTAATCCATTTTTCAGCCGGTAATGAAGCCATCATCTCCCGCTACACCTAAATCTCCCCCAAAGTCCCGACCTTGTCTCCTGCCAGTGAGGCTGCCAGCTTCAGCTATCCTGCTGTAAGCAGCCTGAGGCCCTACAGTACATGTCACACCTCACTCAGAGCAGATTATAGCATTATTATACAGTCTAGTGCTGTAGACATTTAGACACATGCCTCTGTCCTTTTATATGTCTGCTGTCTTAAAACTAATTTGGCTACATATCAGGGAAGGCACAGAATAAACGCAACCTTGATTTGATTTTTTAACTACATGATGCTTGTCTCATTAATGTAAAAACATACTAACAGTCATAAAAAAGGTGACCTACATTTAATTTCTTGTTCCAGTCTCTCTGATTTCCATCTCTTTGGACTGAATTGATGTATGCACAGCATGCATCTATATGTTTAATGGGCTTGTTGCAAGTCAGTAGTGTACGCAAGCAAAGACAGATGTATAGAATTTGGATCATACTGACAGCACCACACAAACCAAGTACTGTGGGTGGGGAAGACAACTGAGAATGACAAGTCCCTCTGCTGACAGATGCCCAGAGCAGAATATTTAATTGTTTACATAAATGAGTCCAGATATTTTGACACCCTCCCTGCACCCGCCAACCCTTCCCACATTGATCGTATTCTCACCCTAAGTGATGGTGGCTCTCACCTCGTAGTCAGAGATTACATGAGTTATCTTTACTTTTTGGTGCTACATAGCTATATCACATTCCTGGTTAAAAAAAGAGCCAAGAATGAGGTTCCCTTGTACAACAACCATGGCTGGCTCTAGATCTTGCAATTAGGTTAGATGCAAGAGAAACCCAAAACCAAAGGAGTCCAGAGCCTCAAGGTCATGCCACTACACCTGGCACCACCTAGCTAAACACCAGAGACTCAGTAGTATTTCATTCTGAGCATGGAATCATTTAGATGTATGTAACATTTTCTTGTCAGTTTGAAGTTTTCCCAATAGTTTTTCCCTTTTACTTTTCATCCAAAGATGCATTGCATGTGTGCTTTACTTGTATTTGCATGGTACTTTCCAAACAGGAGGTAACAGGAAGAGCATTAGTATTTCTAGGACAAAGTTTTATGATATTCATATAACATAGCCTACTACATTTTGTATGAGTTCTTCAGTATTTTAAAGGTTAATGGTATGGCCAGCCTTTCATGAAGATTATTTTCAGCATAAATATCTGAGCACTAGAGATAATAAGGGTCATTATGGTAACTATGCATGTATCTAATTTTCTGCCCTGAAATTGGTCGGTAACAGTCCTATAAGTAGTGATCAAAGTCTAAACAAAGGAAGAGGCAATGAGAGGGGGAGAGAAATGAAGAAAGAATATTACTGAGAGAGAGAAAGAGAGAGAGTGAAAAGATATATTGGTAGACATGGATGAGATTTTTTACCAATTCTGTGCAGGTGTGAGGGTGTGCAAGTGTGCGAGTGTGTGTGAGCGCGCGAGCGTGCGTGTGAGTGGAAATACCAGTCAGAGAGATAACTCAACCTTGACAATTCATGATGGAATCCATAATTGATGGGGCTCAATAGATGCCACTTCAATTTTCTCTAGCAATAAAAACAAAATACACTTTTTTTTCTTTTTTGCCTGGCTTAAATCTTACTTGAAAGTGCTATATTAGATTCTGACATGGTTCAGAAGCTTGTCAGCCAATATATTTCACTCTCCGGTTGTCTGTGTCTGTGTCTCTCTCTTTACTGAAAGGATTGAATCGCTATGGAAACGGTGAGCTTGGGACAGCTTGTGGGTACAATGAGGGGGGCACACAGTGTTTGTGAGTACCCTTTCTTTCCTGCATTTTATGGAAAAATGGGTCTTATTTGTACAGTTCTGGGTGATATCTTATTGGACCCCGTTTGTGATACTGCATCTCTTTTTGAGTCTTTATTTTTGCTCCCTCTGTGTCTCTGCAGTATGATTGTACATTCAGTGGCATGTACATTGGCCAAAGCACTGAAATTTTTAATGGAGGGATTCAATAAACCAAAACCATTTTCTCACTGTTTTTTGATAAACACATTTTCATCCTGATCAGGGTCAAATGCAGCAAGCACACAGACAGTAGAATATTTAGTAGAATCAAGGGAGCCCTTGACCTTTCTTTGAAACCTGGAGAAAGTGTTTAGTCGGGCGTACCAAACAACCAAACACATTCCAAGTAAATGACAGTCACATTCTTGTTACATCCAACCAGATGCATTCCCTGAGTATTATTTTGTCATAGAATAACCATAGGTTTGTTATGGGAAATTGGTATCTTAATGCTGCCCTGAACTGCGGCCTTCTCCAGGAAGGTTCACGGTCCGAGAGAACTGCAGGCTATGGATCTGGGGATGCATGGCTATGAGCAGCATGCTTGTCATCGTCCTAAAGATTAAAAAAACAGTTAATCTCAGAACACCCCAAGTAGATGAGTAACTAAATAGGAAAGCCTAGCCAGGCGTGACCAGAATCGATGGGATTTTTCTAAGCCTGTTCGATCAGTGCCCGCTGGCTCTGCCTCTCCTGCGCTGTGTATTGATCCCACCTCTATGACTTTATTTGAATTCTCCAGCAGGCTGAAGGTTCTTAGGGCAGCCGGGCCGCATTTCAGAACAGCCCCCTCAGACAGCATGCTCTTGTTACCTTTCATTCTTATGGTGTGTTTCATGCCCTCTCATCGGAAGCATCGCTGCATTCAGCGTGTGGTTTTTGTCTACCTGCAATCACCCCCAAAAAAATCCCTTTCATTTTACACAGAAAATCAGCAGTGTGGCATATCATATAATGGTTGCAGTGTCAACATTTGCACCATATTTACCATATTTTGTTGCATGCTGCCCTGTTTTTAGCTTGCATCTGTTTACACGCTTATGCTATTGTTAGATGACACAAAAAGCACTCTTTGGCTGGAGCCCAATTTTTCATTCTGTCAGCCTGCTAAAAGAAAGCATCAGTCTTTCCTGGGGAAAGATATTCACTAGAGGCCACAATGTGCAAAGTATGCAAAGGGTTAAAAACCCAAACTGTAGCAGAAGCTAATGCTGATATATGAGACAAACAAATGCCTTCATTATCAGGGGTGCGGAGAGCGAAGAGCTCATGATGAATGCAGAGCCACTTTATTCGCTGTTATGAAGATTTATAATTTCTCTTATAGCTATACCTGGCAATAGGGATAAGCTTGCTAATGAAGAGACTTAGCAGAGCACCAGAGGATATAAGGGCGAGAGACAGAGGATTATTAATGTATGCACCTCTGCCAGCACTGTGAGAAGTTTAAAGATAATCTGATGGTTAAGGCACACGAACATGGAGATTTAGTACAAAGACAGGGCTGTGATGGGGTGTGACAGTTGCAGACATGACCATCTCATATTTGCATCTCTGGAGGGTGTTCAGAAGTAACTTTCTCACATTTACATTTTTCTGCTTAGCAGATACTCTTATCAGGAGAAACGTACATGATGAACATTACATTTACATTGTTGGCATCCATCTGGAGTGACTCTGGAAGTCATGTACAAAGGGCAACCAAAAAAATGACACGAAACAGTACACAAACAAGGACACCACCATTCACACGAACAGAAGCCAGTACCAAACACACAAAGCCGAGTCCACCTGGCCAAACATTCAAATGCAACACAATGCCCCACAGAACTGGACAATTCCAACACAACATTAACCCATACCAGGCACCACTCCCCCTGTGATGGACTCCCATAGATAGGTCTCTCGTCTCTGTACAGCCAGGTCTTCTTACAACAAGGCTTCCTCTTCAGCACAGACATATCCAACAAATTCCCTCTTCAGTTAATGAGCGGATGAGCTGCCAGCTAAAAGGGGAAAGCCTAAACTATCAATTGTATGATACATGATATTATCTGAATCCTTCCAGTGCTAAGCAACACACTGTTAAAATACAACGTGGTTTCATGTAAAGAACAAACCAGAAAAGATATCTTAGTTCTGTTGAGAAATGTTCATACCATCCAAATTACATGCACCCTGAACTAATTGCATATCTTCCATGGTTTTATGCTGCCTGCTACCAACTAATTACATTATCAGGTAAAATGCACCTGTGAAATTAACCAAGGCAATAAAAAAACAACAACAAACAAGTATGTGATTGCTATATCATATTACATAAATCATTGCAGTGATAAGCAAAACACTGATAAAATACACAATTTCACACAAAAACAAGTTAGAAAAGTGATACTTAGTGATTCTTCTCATGTGTGCTTTGTTTTGGATGTGCCAAGTAGCAGTGATGTGGCAACGTGAGAATGTATGATTATTCTGCTGAAATTTATAGACTTTATTATCATATTTCAATTTGACATGCTCCAATGTATTCATACACTTGGAAACAGCCTTTTAGCCTAATCAGGTTGTTGTCACTGTTTTCAACAACATAAGAGCTCTTGGAATATGACGTAATATTGGTGTACTGTTTGTTCTGAATGAGCACATGAAGCAATGTGTTCATGTCTCTCATTTCTCCCTTGTCCATTTCTCCCCTGTGACATGAAGCAACAAGTATCTGACATACTTGTATTGCTATATGACTTTGCAGCAATAGGAGAGCCAGAATGGTAGATTCCAGAAGTCTGTTTTCTCTCTATTTATGGCCTTATGGGTGACTGGAAACATTCTGTACTTGAAATTTTTGACATTTCTTCTTCTTCTTCATGATTGTGGCACAAGCCATAAGCGTGGTTACAACTGGCAAGTGAATTTCCCTGGCATTGACCCAAAAATGCCTGTGATCTCATAGGAAAATGTTACAATTATTATTTTAAAGACTTCATACCTGATCATGCTATTGTTTGGGCTCTATATCAGCCTTGTATTTTTTTTCTACATAAAGTTGTACCAAGACCATCAGTCAGGCCTTTTCTCAAATATGCCAAAATATGCCACAGTGATGTGAAGCAGGTCTGGGGTCTGTCTGACCCCTAGAGAGATGAGAATAAAAAACCCAGTTGGTGCTAGAATACACATCCACATATGGGTTAGGCTGGGCTGACCTGGTGGCTTGATAACACTTTGACCCCATCTCTCAAGTTTATACTGTGGGCAGAGGAACAATGTCCACCTAAGAACATTTACACAGAGCAAACACACATACCACACATACAAACACACACACAGAGCAAACACAAACAGAAGTGAACACACAGGCTCTAGGACTTTTTATGTCAATTTACATACATTAGAAAGTGTAAACGGATGACACTGTTTTCTATTGAATTTCAACACCTGTGTCCTCGATAACTTATGGAGACACAGTACAAAAGAATTACAGCATTTTTACAAGAGATTTACGAAAGTGTGAAATCAAAGCTCTCATCAGTGTGCTTTAATGTCGCAAGTATCCTATGTTGTGGTCTTGTGTCATATGCTAACTATTCCACCAGGTTTGAGGGAAACCTTTAAGCATATGCTGTTCAGTAGGAATAACTGCCCTCACGGCAGCTTCATTACTTAGCTGACTTGTCTAATAAAACCACAGTAGACAGATTAATCTGCATGTATAACCCCATTGCAAGTATATCCTAGGTCATAACACCACTGCGTGTGCAAATCTGGATCGCAACCCCACTGTGTGTATGTATCTTCAATCTAGCCTGTCTGAGGGTATGCATGAGATGGAGTGTAAATAGATGGAAGTGGTTGCATGCACAACCCTGGTGAAAATGTAAATGTGGTGGGTTTTTGAATCATGATGCTCACTCACATATGCATTGACAATCACACACATTCAGAGACAAGGGCAGAAATATGCAAAGCCACTGAGTGACACACATGCACACACACACGCTCGCAGACAAATTCCTGGTGTAAACGGGTTTATTTTCTCCCCTGTCTCACAGAGGGAGCCCAGGCCGCATGCTGTAGGGAAAGAGACACAGCTGTCAGTGTGTCTGCAAACCCCTCTCAGAGCAAAGCTGTGCAGACCCTGGAATCTCTTTTACACAGTAATGAATGACCACTTCATTACTCTTATTACCACCGAGAGTGAGAATAGCCTGGTCCCTGATTCATAGGGGTGTGGAAAGATGTGCTGGAATGGCAAGCAGTGTTCCATGCCTACCCTGTTCTCGAGAATAGCAGGGCCAGGATTCCGGAACGTTGGCCATCTCCCTAGAGGTGTGGTTGGGGTGGGGGTGAGGGCAGCGAAGGGGAATCGGAAGCTTCTCTCACCAGCTGCTGTGCCCCGTGGCTGTGGTCTGGCTGTGCTCCACCATGACCCTGTCGCCAAGGGCCGCAGAGGGCCACCGAAAAGCGGATGGAGGGTCAAGAGGCGCTTTAGCGGCACTGTGACGGCAAGACAAACACACAAACCCCCCGCAGGCCAACTGCGGTGAGAGGATGACAAATCACTGACAGATTGACCTCAGGGCCTGTCTGTGCTGTCCAGCTAGGTTTTCCCTCTATGCCATTTTAGTTTGAGAATTTGTGAATAGCTGCAACCAAAATGCAATGTTTTGAATTGTGGCATTTAATGCATTTCTACTATTTCCCCCCATTTATTTTTAATGATCTGAAATCATCAGTTATAACTGACAGGACATTAGAACAATGAGTTGAAATGAACAAAGCTGAGATCACCAGTAAGCAGAGCTTTGTCTGCTCACCTTCAAAAGTGCACTGACAGTTGTGCAGGTGTTTTTGCTCTGAAATTTCTCAGGTTAACTTTTTTTAGTATGTAAAGGCTCTTTAGATTAATATAAGAAATAGTTAACCTTTACAAAGATATTTTCAAACTATACTTGCTGATGGCAATTCCAGAATTAATTTAAACATTAAGCTAAGCTAAGATAACTAAAGCTAAGCTTTATAATGAAGAAAAGTTACACTGTTGGCATATACCTCTGAAACTTTAAGAGTCATCATCTTGTATTGAGAACCAGAAATGTTTTAATTCCTTTAAATATATTAATTTGTGGAATGTATATCTTTTGACAGGTTCAAAGGTTGCCTGGAGTAAACTGAATATTTTTTTTTCTGTTGCCACCGGATGTGGTGTGGCATAGAGGCTTAGCTTTCCTGCCCGCTTATCTGGAGTTGGCGTGTATAACGTAATCACTCTATCAGGCAGACAGTGCTCTATGGCCCCTGATCTTGTTTTTCTGGGAATGTTTTGCACTCCCTGGCATGACTAGTTCATGGAGGGTTGAGCCGTTCAACTCGTTTTTCACACTCTTTCACAGTGACAGCATGTCAGAAACCCCAAGACACAGAGCTGTACTGTAAAAGAAGACAGGTCTGTGAGAGCTCTGCTCTGGGCTTGACTCTTGCAAGAACCTGGGCTTGATTTTGTTCCTTTTCCTACTGCTTTCCAACGCTGCCCTCTGTTTTATATAACTGTCTGAAATCGTATAAACGTGTTGTCCTGATAAAAACAGAGGAGGTCGACATGTTTGGGCTGGCCAAGCTTCATGCCAGTTTGTGTTATTCACTTCATTTATTTTTCATGACATTTTTCTGCTGTAGGATCAGCTGGGAAATTCACCTATACTTGTGGATTTATCCCTTTTTATACCATAATTATAGCTTGAGCACCTAGTGTCTTCGTTAATCAACAGATGAAAAAAAAGAAAACAATGAAAGACGAGTAAGCCGAGCAGCAGGGCATACCACGCTTAGGTGTTCCCCCTCTCGGTAATCCCTCATGTATTTCACAAATATGGTTTCTGGTTATCAACTTGACTACTTCAAGCTGTCAACAGTGCTCACTGACATACTTTTTAACACCTTGAAAAAATGGGAAAATATGTGATTTTTTCATGTAAAATGACAGCAACAAAGTCTGCTTAATAAGTGTTTCTGTTTTAACAACAACAATGTTTTGAGTGCGTGGAACCCGTATGTAAAGACTTTCTGATGGTTTAGGTTTCAATACATTGTGAAATGGTAATGAATATCAATACAAATGCAATACAGGTCAAATGTTCTGTGTCACAAGGGGGCATTGATATTCACATTAGGAGAGGATGAGGATTGTTCCATTTCAATATCTGTAGCCAGTGACACCTGATTCAATGATTGCTAATTGGCCCTATAGGATGTCAATACCCAAATTAATTGAGAATCAGTAATTAGACCCTTACTTATGCTGCTTGGCATTAAGTCATTATGATCTGGGTTCAAGTAATCCAGTATAAAATAGCACTGTTCAGTGTTCTGTAGCCTAGTTAGCAATTCAATTTACTACATCTTTACTCTGCATTGACTTTTGGACCCTTTAAGTCATTGCGTTTCTTTTTACCCTCTCTCTCTTGGAAACGCAACAAGACGTAAAAACCCCTGCCAGAGTATCAGTTTTCTCATTAAAACCTGTGATTTTGGAATCTGAACCCCTCTCTTATGTATTGCTGGAAGGAAACACGCCTCACACAAAGAATATATTTTAGTGTAGAATTATTTACATTCCCTCATGTTTAAAGTGCAGCACGGTGAGCGAGGCAGAGGGCCTTGCATCTGAGGGGCGACTGAGGTGCTCTGGACTGTCTCAATCGTTACCCTGTCATAACAAGTGTTCATGGCTGTATTTTCCGAAAGGCAAGTCCCAGCTAATGTTCCCAGACTTTCCTCACCTCATTAGAGCACGGGCTGGGCGAGGTAGAAATCCAGCAAAAACCAAGGTGGCTTTTTAAGAACCTTGTTTTAGATAACAAAGAAATACCAACCGCAACATTTACACTGCTTGGAACTAAAGCATAACTGCCAAATCCTGTCTGTCAAGACATATATCAGTGGACTTCTTGTGTGTCTAAGACATAGAATTTTGATTACTACAGGAGCTACCTGCTCAAAAGAAGCACATAACATTTAATTTCTTCCTGAGTTATGAAGGAAACCTAATTATTTTCGTGAAAGTTCTTTGACTTTAGACACCTATTTCAAGCTCTGCAGAAGACAGGTACAGAAAGGTTGTAAAACTGAATCATGAGACTACATTGTAATGAACAGAATCTAGAACAGTCCTATCTTTACTTTTTATGATAATCCTCATATTACTGCACTTCAAAAACCATTTATATATATGTACATTATAAATTCCATTATCTAAACTCATATAACTACCACTCTCACATTTTACCTTTTCCACAGGAGAGTGGTGTGAGATTTACTTCTCATTTTCTGGGGTCTGTGTGTTTCCTTGGAATCCATCATTGATCCAGTCATAACTTTTGGAGTTGAATTAGAGACAAAAAAAGAGAAATATGATGGATGACTATTTATAATGCTGTTTATACAATACATAGTTGGAAATAATATCTGACTTTACTTAAGGGAATAAATGAAAAAGAAAATAACTTAAATCAAAATAGAGCTTAATAGCACACAGAGAAATGTTCATGAATATATAAACTCCACATCAATATGATTAAATAGAAATCATCCATGAAATGTAAAATCAAACTAATATGCAAGTGGGGTGAGCTGAGAGCATGGCTTAGATATTTCTGGGCCCAGGTACAAGCGACTTTCATAGGGCGATCAATCTTGAGGCCGTGGCGCGATGACACAATGTAAAATGTACAAACCAGATGTGGCTCGGAGTTTTTGGCGGTGTTGCTTTCAGCTCTCCTCTTTGGTGTCACTCTCTGTGGTCTCAGTAAATATCCCGGGCTTTTCAAGGTGAAATGATTGTTCGGTTTTCAAATTGGATGTGGCTGGAGTGGAGACGTTTCCGCTGGCTAGGAAAACAAGAGGCCTGCGGTCTGAGCACTGCGTGAGGCGGTGAGGCCCGGGGGGGCAGGGGGGCAGGAGGAGGCCAGAACACAGCGAGGTCGAGTGGTTTCACCGGGGACCAGAAGAGAATGCACCATTGTGCCACAGATGAGCAGAGGCCGTGGCATACCATCACAGCTGCATCAGACACGAGTCATATTCCCTGTCCAGGAGTCACATTAATTGCACTGGGCAGAGGCTGGTTGCAGTTATGAAATCCTTGATGGCACACTGCTGGTGTATCCTTGAGCAGGATACTTAACGTGGATTGGCTAAGCAAACATCCATCGGAATACACGGATAACACAAAAATGTAAGCTATGTGAATCAAAACATAAGGGTGTCTGCTAAGCAATCACTGTAAATAAGAAAGGTAAGTCTTGGACTAGCACTCACTAATTGTACTGTAATTCCAATTCTGAAAATTGAGATCTCTGCATAATTATGCTGTCTTTTTGTGTAGCCTGCTTAAGCCCAGAAATTCCAGTGTGTGTCTGAAGTCTGACTCAAATTTTTAGGTTCTTCTTTTCAAATGTAGCTCCTTTTTTGTGTTTACCCTCCAATCAGCAAAAATCTCTACAGCACTATAAAAAATGAGAACCACCTGTTCATCTAAATATTTCCGTATTTATGTCCACTGTATCCTCTAAAATTTTGGATATATTATTTTACCAAGCAGCATTCTTTCTCTATAAGCAGTACATGGCAGATGCTAGACTCCTCTGGTGCATTGATCTCTGTTATAGAATATTTTGGTAGGGTATTTCCCCATAAGAATCATTTGTATTTAGGGATTTAGGGATAGAGATTGTAAAAAGTATATGGTGTATCAGTAAAAAGATACAGAGTATAAATACTGTTTGTCTAGTACTAAAATAATGATTAAAAACAACAAATAATTCATAAATCATAACTGCAAGTTATTAAAAAGTCATTATTTGCATAATCTTTTGCTTTTCTTGATACAGTCAATTGAACCTGTTCACTCTTTCCAAAAGCTCCTTCTGGACTGTAATTTTTCTTTCCTCATCACCTCAAAAGCAGTGCTTCAGCTGGTCTGAATATACTGTAATTCATTGCTCTATTAAAACAACCAGAAATCAGAACGCAAAATGATGGTATGGGGACAGAGGGTGGGAGGATTTTGCTTTAAGGGTCCCAGTTCAATAAACCACAGCTCCTTATAAGACCTCAGAAAAAAAAAATCTAGAAAAAAAGAGAGAGGGAAAAAAAAAACTAATTAAGATGTAACTGCCCCTACCTCTGCCACCCTCTAAAGCGGCAATCCCGGAAACAGTAACTAGGCCTGCATATGGGCCACAATTGGATTGCATCTGTGGCTTGTGACTCACTAATCTCATTTCCCCCTGTTTGCTGAGTGGGGTGCTGACTGGACCTCTGTGTGAGGAGTGACTTGGGAAGCGTTTGGGACATTACGGCCCTGCTTAATAGATGAAAAGTGCTGCCACTAGGCAAGCACGACTCAACTAGGGCATTTTGGGCTCAACAACAAGTGGAGCAAGGGAAGAGCTGGTGACTCCTCTAATTTCATTACGGCAAACTGCTTTTATTCTGATTACCTGAGCGCATGTTTTGTCATGTAGGCATTTTTGGAGCATCAGGGACCATACAATAAATATGGCATGATGTACGTGAATCCCAAACATCTGCATGGAATGTCAGGCACGACAATCCCAAAATGTTTTGAGTCAAGTAGATACAAGAAACAACATAAAAGCAGCAATTATTGAAATTCCACTCACTCGTCAAGGTGCCAAATTCCTGCATCTCTGATTCATGCCTCTTGCTTGTTTCCCCATGGAGACGTAGGTACAAAAAGTCAAGCAGTTCTAATTGTGATGAAGCCCCCTCAGTTGACATCAACAAAGCAACTGTTTATTTGTTTTTTATTTTTTTATGCCTTTTCCCCCTTTAATTTTTTTTGGAATCACCAACTGTATACTAACCTCATCACTGTGACAACCACTGCACCTGTGTGACCTGTAATCACAGAGCCACTCCTGACCCCTCCCGTTAACCGCAAGGTCTTGCTAATCAGGACAGATTTAAGGGTATCATACCTTTTTATCCTCACCAAGGTGATTGACAGTCTACAGGTACAAAAAACTATGAATGTCATTCTTTGGAAAATATTTGCTTTTAGATTGTCGTCACTATGAAGCGCAAATCAAATCAAATGATGAACTGAAAATATACTCATTACTTTAAAACACTAAAAAGTACTCACGTCTTCAGAAAACTATTTTGCCTTTTGACTTTTTTTGTTTACTGGTATTTTGTACCTGATGTGAAATACTCTCGCCTGATTGGCTTTGACTGTTAACAGCTCCTCCCATGGTCCTGGTCCCTGGTCACCAGCTTTATTACAGGTCATAGTGTGGTAATCGGTTAACCTTAATAATATGGACAATGGAAAAGCACCCAGGGACAGGACCTGGTGATTCTGCCAAATTCCACCTCACAGAATGGAAAACTCTCTGTTGTGAGATTCCTGGCTGTGTAAGAAATCAAGTCAGAATCCATCTATCCAGATCCAATCATCTTTCATCCTGACTACCACCCCCCAGGCATGTGGACTCATGCGCGCACACACACACACACACACACGCACACACACACACACACACACTCCAATCAAGGGAAGAAGAGAGGATTCAAGGACAAAGGCTGTTTCTAAGACTGTGTGCTCCTCCCCTCTCCCTTTAATATGACGCACTGTGTCCGGCCTCCTATAAAGAAGCTCTCTAGTAGATGTGTGTGATAGAATGGCAGCGGTTATTTGATATACTGCTGCACAAGTGTCTATTCTTCACAAAGAGAAACAGCTATTGATCTGAAAGTCGGCCAGCATTGGTTTATCAATAACATTCAAGTCTCATTGCAAAAAGCTGTGCTCCTCAGAGGGAATGATGCATCTTCATATACTGTTTGTGCCGATCAGTCAGCCTCGCATGCAGACTACATGCCCTGACAACCAGACTGACGCTGCACTTCTCAGAACTTGGAAGATCAAGATGTCAGGAGACAATGACTGCAATTGCTTAAACTAAATGGAACAAAAATGTGACACGTAGATCTTAAATTGCTTTTCTGTTTGTCTTGATTGATTGCTTTCACTAAAATGTTTTCTCTTGTTTAATAGAATTTGATTTCTTTTTGAATTCTATCTTATGGTACATGTTCATTCTCTGCCTGTGATTGTTATTCACGTCAGTTTCAGAGTTTGCTCCCAGTGTTCCTCTCTCTCCTCTCTCCTACTGTATGAATCAGAGAAAAGTCCCTCCATTTCTCGGTTGAGAGCGCATGTCAGTTTGCTCTTAGAGGGGATATAGAGAGTTGATTGTTCTCTATTTAGTGCTTAATTACCTTGGTAACGAGCTCGTTTATGCTACCGTTGAGGGGCCTGTTATCTTTCTTGGATTAAATGATCACGTCAAGAGAAGACAGCTGGCCCAGAGGATAGGTGTAATTAGGAAGTATTCTAAAAAGTTGCTCCTCGTTGAAGTCAAGGAGCTTTCAAAAACAAGAAACAAGACAGGATGAGCTCTCAGAGTACATCTGATTGAAGGCTATGGGAGAGAAGGAGTGGCTATCCAACATTTAAATAAAAACCTGTGTTTGGAAGCTCAGGCCCCTGCGGGACATGGGAAGTGTATATTTATTCAAGCAGGGCTTTGGAGCTGTGGAAAACAAAGCCAGGGATTATGGAAGATCTGACAGGGCCTCTCCCTGCTGCAGAAGCCTCTGTCCCGGTGGCTTTTGGGACCTTGTTTTCTCAACCTGACCCCAGCGACTGTGCACCTTCTCCCCCTAGACAAGCTTCAATGGATCAACTGCAACCCCTTCCACCCCTCCCCTCCCAGTATTTATTTACCTATTTCCTGTGCAGTGGGACAGGGGCATGTGTCATGCCTCTAGGACTGATTTGAGCTGAATTTTGGTGTTTTGGCCCCTCTGAAAGAGCCATTGTGTCCCGGGAATCTATAACCCCTTTTACACTTGAAATGAAATCCATTCTGAATGAGTTGCGTTGGGTGAATACAGGTTTAGGGCTTTATTTCTGAGCTTTCAGAGCTGTTTTGGTGCTTTTTGACACCATAGGGTGTTGATTGGCACAGATTTTGTGTGAATTTTTATGCATACAAAGAACTGAAAATAACAATTCCTTGCAAACTGCACAGAATAAAGCTGGATTGTGTAGCAGAGAGGAGTGGTGGTGTAGAAAATAACAGTGACTACAGTGGAATGCAGCTTTATCCTTTCTGTTTTAAAATTCAATTTAAAAATCATTCTCTAAATTGATGTGGAAGCTCTTCCAGGTCCAAAAAAGTCAAGGCAAAAATCTGATTCACATCATGTCTCAGTGACACAGGCAACACAAGTGGGACTTGTGGTGCCCATCTGATTATGTGAAAGTTGTAAGAAGTTACACTTGCATGGAATGCGTGTACAGAAATTAGCATCTCCCCAACACACATTCAGGCTTACCTCAGTGGTTGAGCGTGATAGGTTTATGAAATGCATGTTCCCTATGGAGAGGGACCCACATGAGTGGGGTGGAAGGGTTGGCGGTTTGGATCATTGCAGCAGCTAGTGTACAACTAAACCACACCATGTCAAGGTGGCTCCAGCCTTAATTTAGTTCTAATTGAGATTTGTTCCCTTGTTCCACTTTATTTTGTCCTTGCTGCTGTGTAGAGTGAGAGAGAGAGAGCGGGAGAAGGAGAGAGAGAGAGAGAGAGATGAATAATATGAAACCAAACCCAAAGCAGAACAAACAAAAGGCAGCTGAGGCAATTAATGCAGAAATATCCATCACACGGCACTGCGCTGGGGTCGATGTGCAGCCAGAGATTTATACTTCATCCGCTGGACTGCAGAGGAGCGTGACGTCATAGCAAGCTTTCTTCACTCTGTATTAGGCTGGAATTACCTTGGTTTCCACTGATCAAAATTACATTCCTCCCGCCAGTAGATGCGGATTTACTACCTTTGTGGATTTACTGCTACTGGGCAGGGTTGTTTATTTGCGATTAAGGTCTAAAGTCGAGTCTCCAATCGTGTGCCTGGGTGCACCCTTGAACTC
This sequence comes from Megalops cyprinoides, assembly GCF_013368585.1. Classification (NCBI taxonomy): domain Eukaryota; kingdom Metazoa; phylum Chordata; class Actinopteri; order Elopiformes; family Megalopidae; genus Megalops; species Megalops cyprinoides. The sequence goes on from NC_050591.1 coordinate 23,580,311, forward strand.
TAAGACTGCATATAGCCCCGTATACCAAACCCCATTATGCAACCATACCTAGCCCTAGCCTGTCCCTAAACCTCTCATCCCTGGAGAGGGTAGGCCAGTTGAGAAATGAGGACCAGGCTGTTGAATTAATGATGCAAAGCTGGGGTGGTGACGCCATGGTAAGTGCGTAGCATAAGACCTTTCACATTAGTGCTGTACACAGCAGTGTCCTGGTGTACACCTGCATCTGCTTGGATTTGTTCCAGCTGAGCCCTAAACGACCTTTTTATGCCTGGCTAAACTGGGACGTTTTTATTTACTCCTCATCAATCAGTGCCTCTTCAACGTTTAAGGTCAATGTTTAAGTCAAGCAAATGCTTGGCTGGACCAAAGGTGTTAAGTGTTGGGCCTCTAGTATAGCCTTGTCACATGTGGTGGTAGAAAAGGAGCTGCGGTAATCACTTCGTCACACCAGTTCGTCTGGCTGATCTGAGGCCTGCTTTTAACAGGCAGTTACAGCCCATGTGTGAAATGTGGTGAGGCGCTGGGACAGAGGAAGCATCACATCGAGCAAATGGCTTTCCCGACCTGTTCCCCATCCTTCTCCCGATCTGTCTGCTGGCCTTTTGTCAGCCTGTCCGCTAAGGTCGCCAATCCAGGGAGATTTTTTTTATAGAAAAGGGGAAACACAGACGTGGCTGTCGTTTGTACACTTGAGGTGCACCCAGCGATGTACCGATGGCTAAAAGAAGCGGCAGGCTGCGCCACATCAGCCATACCCAGCACACAGGGGTTTAACTCCTGCCATGGTCTTGCTTTTTTTAACTCTTTACTTCTTCATTCTTTCACATCACTGGCAGGGATGAAATTAAGGTGTTGGGCTGCACTCAGGAACAGTGCTGACATTTTTTTTTTCCATCACGGGCATGCTGCAGTTTGTGTTCTCACGTGTGCTTTGTCTTGTGGCTTTCTGACAAGCCGTCACTGCACCACTTACCATCGCAATTTATTATGCGTTTATGTATATTGCATGGAAAGAGCTGAGGTTTCTGGAGACAGATGTGTTTGCACAGTCATAAATATCATTAAAATTGCAGCGGAGCACTTTGCAGAAATGACACAGGCTATGAAAACAAAAGAAAACAGACTAAGGCAGCGATATTTATTTTATGTTTCTTTGAGTGTGTGTGTGTGAGTGTGTGTGTGAGTGTGCGTGTGTGTGTGTGTCTGTGTATGTGCGTGTTTATATGCATGTATGTGCGAGAGAGAGGGGTAGGGGGCGGTGCTGGGGGCATGGAAACGATTAGAGGTAAAGTGTTCCATTTGCACTAGGCCCTTTAAGTGAAAAGGAAGAGAGACATCAAAACAGAGACTCAGGTTATGTGAGCACATGTGAGCCTTTTCTCTCCCAGAAGCCATCATTAGAGTGTTCTTTCTTCACTACAGCAGGAAACCCCTCACTACTGCTGTTTACACTCTACAGGTTGTGTAAATGAAACCTGTATTAACTCAGAGTGTGAGAGAGACAGAGAACGAGAGAGAAGGAGGGAGGTTAAGTGTGTGTGAATATGCTGTGGGTGTGAGACAGGGAGATGAGGGAAGGGAAGGTGGGAATAGTGAGAGGTAGAATGAACTGCGAATGGGTGAAAAAGAGCAAGAAACACATTTATTGCATAGCGATGTCCAGCAGGCGTTCTTGGCAAAAGATGGTGGTGCTTGCATGTCAGGCCACTCTTCAATCATGCACCTGGAGCGCAGGCGCACAAATGCATGCACCGCTCTAGAGGAATGACAGCCTGTCACAACAACACATCATTAACAGATGAGTTCATGGTCCCGATGAAATCACTTTAACATACCCACAGAGAGATAATGGAAACCTTTTCCCAAAGCAGGAACATGGCAGACATTCCTATTAGGCAATCTGTTTCTCGGGTTATTTAAAACTCCGAAATTATTCTGATGATATGTGGTTACAAAGTTTACTTAAGAAAGCAGCCAATTTGGCATAAACAAAAAAGTTGTGCTGACTTCCAAATTGCATTCATTAGTCAAATTGCGCTTACTACTCAAAAATACAGTGACCAAGTCATGACCTTTTATGATTGCGTGCAATCAGTGAGGGATGTGAGCTTGGTTTTGTCTGTAAGATGGAACTCCAACAGGACAAGAATCAATACCTTTTATATGGTCATTCTTCCTCCATGCAGTACATAACTTTGACTTCTTGTGCTACTGTCACACAGTCACTTCAATCACACCTAAGTGACTAAAGTAGTGAAGAATAGACAATATGAGAGGGGAAGAGGAGAGATGACAGAGAGAAGGGTGACAGGGTATGGGAGAAAGAAAGAGAAGCAACAGAAAGTAAGGGGAGATTGGAGAGAGAACTTGGAGTAGCTCCTCACACAGAAAAGAGGGTTTGTGGTGTGTGTGGGGGGGTTGACTGTTCTGGGCAAAGATACTGATCTAAATTGGATCAAGCCGGGGGCCCATCTTGCACTTGGCGCGAGCCAGCAAAATCTCAGAGCCATCAGCACTTTATCAGCTTAGTCCCAATGACCAGATCTGGGGGTCCAAATCCCAGCCAAATCTGAAACTAATTTATAAAAACTGTATCTCTGCTTCCTGTTTAATGGCAGCAATAAATGTGGGATAAAAGCTGAAATCCAACATGATGAAGGGTTAGGTCAGTGGGATACACGGGGTGGAGGATTAAATGTTAGCGCTTTGAGGGGTGAAGGGGTGAATTTTTGGCCTCTGAGGGGTAGAGAGATAGAGGGGTGTGTGTTCCCTCTCTGAGAGGTGGAGAGGTGAAGGGGTGAGTGTTAGGGCTCTGATAATTTAATTTCTCTGTCCAAACAACACAGAGACAAGCAGATAGACACACACTCGTACGATCACACAAACAATCACCTCCTCACGCTCACTCACTCAAATGCATGTATTCACACATCCACTACCGTCCTTGCACCATTTTTAAATTTTTCTTTCTGGGAAAAGACTGGCAAGACATCTGAGCTTTTTAAAGTTATTGTTGTTGTCAATTTGCCAGTGTATATTATATTTACATCAATGTGAGCAATCAGTGATGCTAAATTATGGTAAATGGTGGGGAAAAAATGAATACATTTTTCTCCCCTGGAAGCTGTGCGGTTGTGAGTGAGACAGCCTCCTCTGAATTGTGAGAGCAATGATTTTGTCTTATATGTTATTGATATGACCAGGCAGGACGCTGGCTCCAAGCGCTGGACACAAGCCCCAGTGTGTTCAGAGCTGCTATGAGTCTACAGATTTAGGTAGGTCGCCGCCGAACAGCCAATTTCTAATTTAGAGATTTCGCCGTCTCTGAAGAGCGGAGCTTAAAAATGTGTCTGGCTTTGAGAGCTCTATTAGCATTCTGCAAACGAACAGTCTGGAGAGTTCTGTTTAAGTGCTCTACAAGCTTCAAAGCATTCATTAAAATAGAGAGTGAGGGAGACAGACACGAAGAGAGAGAGAGAGGGAGAGAGAGGGAGAGGGAGGGAGGGAGACAGAAACAGACCCTGAGAGAGAGAGAAAGAGGCATAGAGAGAGAGACGAAGAGAGAAAAACAGAGAGGGAGAGGGAGAGAGAGACAGAGAGAGCGAGAGATAGAGAGAGAGAGAGAGAGAGAGAGAGAGAGGAGAGAAGCTACACTACATACTACAGCATGAGTATCTCCACGGAGAGAGGATACAAAGTAGAGACAGATACTGACAAATTACAGGCTCGGTGACCAGAAAGGCCAGTGTCATGGGATGGAGAGGAGTGCATATGGAGGGAGAGGGGGAACAAAATGATATTTTCTTCACCTTCCTGAAGTCAGACTTTATGTGAACATGTGTGTGTGTACGTGTAGGGGTGTGTGTTTGTCTGTTTGTATCCTCTGTGTATAACTTTCCCTGTATCCTTTGCCTTTGTATGCCAGAAGGTGCCATCGCATTTCAGGCAGGCTCAGACAAAACAGGTAAAATGGCACTGATTGCCTTTCAGTTGATGGGAGATGGGACAGAACAAAACACCAAAACCCGCAGCCTGACAGTTAGAGCACGTCTCAAAAGCGTGTGGCCTATAGCACAAAATAGGTCCTCTGTGGAAAAAAGAATTAACTTGAATAATTGAGGTATACAGAGAGATCACACCTTCGGTGAAAGGGTATAAAGTGTGTTCTTAAGAGCTTAAGTAAACCTTCATGGTTAACTTTTGCAGGAAGTGTTGAAACATGTCAAACACAACAACCTAAAACATAATAAAATCTAGCTGTGGAGTGTTCATAAATAATTTTCTACTTGAGCTGAAGCTGAAGTATATTCAGTTTCAGGCAGATATTTATGCTACATTTACATTTAGCTACTTAGCAGACACTCTTATCCAGAGCAGCTTGCAGAGTTTACAATTTTTTACATGTTGTCCATTTATATAGCTGGATATTTAATGAGGCAATTCCAGATTAAATACCTTGCCCAAAGAATCAAACAGGTAACCGTTGGGTTACAGGCCCTGATCCTTACCATTATACTACTGCCAATATTTTTTTCAGACATTGTCTTAAAAAATAAACTTCAGGAAACAGAACGGTAGAAACTATGCTGTATCAGCAGGTTTAATTCTATACATGCTTACATGCTGCTTTCTTCCCATACTCAAGCAACCCTATCCTTCTTAAGGATTTCTCATGTACCTATGCATTTGTGGGTTTGGCCATGGTGATGGGAGCAGGGGGCTGCTGATGCCATTAGCAGGGCTGTGTCAGCTCTCCTACTGCTTACAGTGGGGATTCTCTTACTTTTTGTTCACTTGCACCCACACACATGCATGTACGCATGTTTGCACATACATACGGGCACACATACACACAACAGCACAAAAATAAAACATTGGCAAATATGAGAGGAGGAAACACTGGCCAACATAAACTGTAATGACAACAGTAAAATAATGCAAACTTCATACTCTCTTTCTCTCTCTCCCTCTCTATCTCTCTGTCTCTCCCACACACACACACACACACACACACACACACACACACACACACATACACACACACTTCACCCACTGCTGAGATAAGGGGAAGAGAGTAGGGATATGCTTGTCAGAGAGACTATCCCAGGTGGGGCCTGTCTCAGGTCTTATCCACATAGAGATAAAGACCCACAGAGAGAGAGAGAGAGGGGGGACAGACAGAGAGATTGAGAGAACAGGAAAGAGAGAGAAGGGAAGAAGAGACCGAGAGATAGAATGAGAAAGGGAATTTAATGTCTTCTTGGACTACACTAGAGTCCCCATCTGTTTAGGAGAGGACGAGCAGACTGTAAATGTGGCAGCCATATGCTATGTATGTCCACCTGCCACAGCCTGCGGGACAATGGATATATATACTGGAGAGACAACATCAAAATTCTGTTCATGGGAAGGAGGAGGGAGTGATGTGTATTTGTTTATTTATTTCATGCTATATATATATTTGTGTGTATATATATATATATATATATATATATATATATATATATATATATATATATACATACATACATATATAAACAATAAAAATAGTATGAATCAAACTGAACTGATTTGAGGGGAAAAGAGGAGAGATGATTGATGCTGTTCTTATTATCTATTACCAAAAACTAGTAAGGACACACAGGCAGGGAGGGACACAAGATGAACGCACAAAGTTTATAAGTGCGTGTTCTCTTTGTGTTGGCTTGGTTTTACTAAATCAGGATTGTGGGAATATCTATGGAGCACTGTGATTTACAGTTGTAATCCTGGAACAGACCCTTGAGCAATACACCAGCATTTCTCCAGAAAAAAAAAATTCAGCTGTGTAATAAGATCGTTTGTAAAAATGATGTAAGCCATATAGAGCACCCAGGACAAGGGTGAGCGTTAATCAAGAACGTAATATTTACTGTAGTGTTGAGGATCCTTGACAGTGAGTGCAGCACATTGTCAGACTGTTTCGACAGTGTGCTCATTATCACAGACACCTTACTGTAATGAGAGTGAGCGATGCAGCGCCCTGGGTAAGAGCACAGGCTGACTAATTTTCCCTCGAGTGAGTTGTCAGAAAACTTACGCCATTTAACTTTCCCTCTCTCTCTCCCTCTCTCTCTCCCTCTCTCTCTCTCCCTCTCTCTCTCTCTCTCTCTCTCCCTCTCCCGCTCTCTCTCCCTCTCCCTCTCCCTCTCTCTCTCTCCCTCTCTCTCGCTCCCGCTCTCTCTCTCTCTCTCCCGCTCTCTCTCCCTCTCTCTCTCTCTCTCTCTCTCTCTGCGTGTGCGTGTGTGTGCTCTGCTTTTTTTATAGCTTTGTTTTTGTTTCTCGTCAAATGAAAAATTACTGTTACCAGTCTTCAAACTCCCAGGGCTATGTGTGTGTTGGAGTGGGGGGGTTGGGGGTGGGGGGGTGGGTGGGGTGGTGATGTGGCTGCGTCAGCTGTAAAAAAAAATTGTGAGGTGAAAATCTTTGCTGGGTGGAAATTACTCTTGAAATTGAATATAATATTTTCAAACCTGCTGTCACACCAACATCATTTTAAATGCCACAGAGGTGCTCAGCTTAGTGATCAGTAGCAGAAAAAAACAACAGTTGATTGCCGTGGGGAATAGCCCTGAGTACACACACACACACACACACACACAAGCAGTTGACATACAGTGGTCCTTGCAGGTGCATTGGCAAGCTGCTAGTGGAGGCTGTTTTACTGTGCACGTTAGCGAAAGACACTCAGCATCCGTCCACTGTTGGCCGGATGAGATATTATCACAAAACAGCAGCATGTGAGAAGCTACATTGCATGTGACTTTACACAGCACACAGCTCTGGCCTGACTATAAACCTCTCTGGCTAATTGTCTCCGTCCCTCAGGTGTAACACCCTTCACACCCTGTTTGTTTTCTGTTTTCTGAACGAGAGCGAAACAGTGGCTCCTCGTTAGTGTCCGGCCCTCCCTGGACCCTGTGTTTGGGCACAGGGGATGTTGTTCAGCTTACACTCTCCCTCTATTTCCTGCTGGCCTGTGTGACACAGCGCAGACCACCTTTCCTACTTGGGGTCTTGTCTGTTGGAATTAATCCCCCCCGACATCGCCCTGAGGGACCTGGGGCTGTTCCAGGGCAGCCACTTAGGCTCGGATCATGCACCGGCCTCCATCGCAATGTCAGTCAGGAGGGGGAGAGGGTGGGGGGTCTCACTGGTCAACGAAGCTGAACAACATCTGGGACCCTCCCCCCACCCCCTATTTATCATGTGTCTCTTTGGTAAAAAGGAAAGGAATCCTTACCATGAGTGTCAGTAGAGGGCGCTCTTCCACTCTGTGTGGAAAACTCCCTCTATTCCTCTGATTCTCATCCACCCAGGAGTTTTGCGCTGTGAATCCGTGTCTCCTGTTTCTCTTTCCCTCACTCTGTTTTTCTGTTCCTTGTGTTGCTCCTGTAGAGTGGGCTCTTTGTTCCTCTCCTCGTGCCCTGCCTTGGAAATGTTGACTTGGCAGATTTGAGTGACTGGCCTCGCGGTTCACAGAGTGGGGGGTCCGGCCTGCATCTCACGGCAGGATGAGCCCTTCAAACCCAATCAAGTCAACGGCGGGCATGCGACACACAGCGGCCCTTCTTATTCGCTCGTAATTCCGAAAGAAATACAACGTGTGTTTGCCTTACAATGCGGTGCTCACTAATTCAGTAATAAGTTTGTTTGGACAGGTGCAGATAGAGGACAGTCAAACTAATGTTTTCTTTTGAAGACCATGGTATAGCGGCTGTAAACACAACCGGATCCCACGCATGCTGCAAAGTTTTCGCTAAAGCGCACACTATCACCGCACATTGTTTACGGTATATAGTTAAAGGGCAAAGAAGAAGCATTTAGCGCTTAATCTCTTCCAAATGTTGTCACGGCTGCTGTGGCCATGGCATTCATGAGGAGGCTGGAAAAGGAAAACCAGAGGATAGGAGGAGGGGGAAAATGAGCTGTGTGTTTATTCTAGGGCAATCAGGAGCAGATAGGCGCTCCACGGCCTTGGTTAGGATCAGACCCGCTGTTGTCTGATCTGAGGAGAACTCCCTCTCTAGGCCCATACGGCACAGACGACCAGACACAACTGTCTCAGCACACGCTACAGCTTTGAACAGGATCAGTTTGTGCGCGTGCGTGTGTGTGTGCATGTGTATGTGTATGTGTATGCTTGTGCGAGTATGCACACACATCCACGTGTATGTCTGTGCGTCAATGTGAGTGAGTGTAAAAAAGAATCAGTCCTTTATAAAAGACCTTTTCTGTATTTTTTTTTTTCATAACTGTCACATAGTGTTGGAATTAATTATCCAACTTCTGCTCAGATAATTATCGTGTCATTTGCACATTCATGCAGCGTTTCTGATTTCAAATTGTCCAGTGTCGTTTGTTGTCCCTGTGTCGCTGTCGGGGAACGGCTGCGTGAAGCCTGTGGGCCCATACGCTCCCCGATGGTGATGACTTCCTGCCTGACGGGACTGTGTGCTCGACTGTCATCACGATCAGCAGCGCTTTCGCTGCCACCCTCCTGATGGAGGCGGGGAAGTGGACACGCTGTCACCCACCACTCTCCACTCCTTTTCATCTAGGAATATTCCCTCATCTTTGGCAGGAATCCCCTTTCACCAGTCCCGCTAATTACCCACGCTCACCCGCAGCCGCGGCTGAGAACACTTTCCCTCTGATGTTGTTTATGTGAATTACTGTAGACCTTTTTTTCAGAGCTGCCTTAGACAAAACAAAACTTACCCTGTACCCCGGCGGGATCGCGTCTACAGGTACCGCCACATTTCAGAACAGAGGGGAAAAAACAGCAGAACAGTGAAGGCAATAAAACGGAACACAGTCGCTCGTGCGAGGTGCTGCCTTCTCCGGTTCTGTTCTGCTGAATCGCAAGACAAAGGGCTCTGCATTTCTCCTCTAATTAGTTTTATTTGTCTAAACAAGCTCCAAGTTGCTGTGGACCCAAATACTCCCAGAAGTATGCTCTGACTTTGAGGAGAAAATAGATGGAGACTGTTTGCGTTACAGACCGTAAACGTATATGAAAAGTGAGCTTCTCTTTTCTTGCGCCGTGTGCGTGTGCATTGAGGGGCAATGGAGCCCACTGTGAACATCTCTGGGGGGCTTTGGAAGAGGAAGCAAGAGGAGCTTTGGTGCGTAGGTTCGGCAAAGCCCTAATTACTCCCCAAAGTACACAAACTATTTCTGTTGCACACCCCGCTCCCCCCACCACTACCAGCACCACCCCTAACACATGCACAAAAACACACACACACACAAATTGAAAATTCAGAATTCAGACTCATAGGAATGGAGATAAATGCCCCCCCTAGTAAAGTTGTGGGTTCTTCTAGTGAAGTTCAGATGGAGATCTGATGGGATGGATGGGGGGGGGGGGGGGGGGGTGGAGCTGAGGGAGAGAGAGGGAGCGGGAGAGACAGGGAGTACTCCGTTGTTCACCATGAGTTATGTTGTTTCTCAAACAGATCCTGAAAATGAGTCATTACAACAAATGAGAAAGAAAAACAGATACAGCACATGTCACGACTACCGTCAGATTTTGGACAGACCCTCTGATCTACATGCAGAGAAACATTTGTCTTGTCTTGCGTGGCTGTCAGTTGTGAGTTAGGGTAAGACTTCTTCTGTAGTTAAACTTGTACTTAGAGTTTGCGTTGGAGTAATATACAGTCTCCTCAACATCAGGCCTTGTGTTTTTGAATCCACTTTTCTCCAGATCATAAATGCCCACTCCAACCATCCCCCTCCCTCCTCAGCTGTTCTCAGGACACACTGTGACAGGATCACCCAACATGGCACCCTGCTGTGCCTAGTAACAACTGCAGGGGACACAGACACATGTAACCCCACACACACACACACACACACACACACACACACACATACACACACAGTTGTTTTCTTCTTAGAACTTCCTCTCACATTTGATTGAATGTCTCCTGGACATTCAAAAGGAAATGATGCTGTGTTGTTTCACAGTAAAATGCTGACGCTTTATGTTTTGTCCTCCAGGCCATACAGTGAGAAGAGCACATGCTCCTCCAAATGCTGCCTTGCAAATGTCTGAGACCTGGAAGAGGAAGACAAGTCTCCCAAAATAAATGAACAAATAACTTAGTGTCAGAAAAGACTCACATCCTCCATGTATTTCCCACTGACCCCCCCATCCCCCCGTCCTCCACACCCCCCCCCCCCCCGTCCTGTCTCCACAGTACTGTCTTGTTGATGTTGAAGGGATAGTCTTGGAAGGAATGTTACTCTCCAAATCTATCGCCATAACCCCACAGGGGTCACCACGGCACCTACTGCTGTAATTAGATGCAGCCAATCTGAGACGAGAGAGCGAGAAATTAAATCTGATTTAACATAAATTACGCTGCCAAAGCCCATATTTCACTCGTTCTGCAAATTTGCAGGGAGGGGGAGGAAAGCGATGGTATTGATTTGTGGGGGAGGGAAGGAGGCGGTGCTTGCTTTTGCTTCCTGCTGTGTTTAATTATCTCTGATTCTGCCCAGCCCCTGTACCAGCACCAAGCCCAGAGAGCAGAGAAATTTCAGCCGTCTTGCACACACATGCAGAGGATATCTATGCATTTCACGCCATCTGTCCTTACATTCAGAGACATTAGAGACCAGAGACTGGGTCTTTCTCTCAGCTCAATGAATAAACAAAAGTCTCTTAGACTGTCACTTTGATGGAACGGTGGTGCCTAAATGTATCACCCTCCTCCCTGCATGACTCTCTCCGGGATCTGAAGTGCCCCTAGTCAAATGTACCGTACCACACTATACAAGGTTACCCAAGGGCTTCTACAGAAATGTGTGGTTGGTGGAGCGCTTCAGTTGAGCAAATGTGTTTCTGTTTGGAGGGACATCAATATTTACACCAGTGTTGAGATAACGGGAAGAAACCCCTCTTCAGAGCTGTTAATCACAGAATGTCCTCTGGGGGGCGTTGCACCTAGTATTTGGTAGGGGATTTGCAGAAACACGATAAAGCTACACCAGAGGTACCTACAAATACCTAGAAGTGCAGTCATAGAACAAACACGTTAAAGGACTTCAGGCACAGCACCTTTCACTCTAATGAATGCTTAGGAGGTGTGTTAATTTCCAAATAGCAGATGATGGAGAGGTGAAGCCATTTTTTCCACAGTTTCAAATTTCTGTGGTATTCTAGCAAGAATTCGCCTCACATCTTCTGTCTCTCCCGCTGTTCTCAGCAGCGTTTTTGGTGAAGCAGACACTTTCACACAACGCCTCCCTCTCTCCCATCCATCTCGCAGCCATTTTTCCACTTCCACCCTGCAGAACAGCTGTTGGGTGCTTCTCTGTGAATCAGCCATGTGGATATCGCTATTGATCGACTCTTAAGTGAGGCTGGTCCTGATCATTAAAACCCACAGGTTTGTTCACAGCTGCATTAATTTGATTACTGGAGAGAACAGTGTCTAAGTGCTAAGAAATTGAAAGGAAGCTGATACCAAAAAGGTTCACATTTGAAAGACACAATCCCATCCATCCCACAGCTCCTTTACATAGTTTTTTTTATAAGGTAAGCCACATGCCAGAAGTTGTTGGTTATGTAGAGTAGTTGCAGTGAACTGTAATCCTCTGGAGTCAATAATCATTTTCAGTTGATTATTTGAAGTTATTTGGGTTAAATAACTCATCTTTGATTTTCAGTCCAACTTGCTTTTTTTAACAATACCTAGAAACCTTAACTATTTTGACTGCATTTGTAAAGTTATAGGAATACTATAGCGGAAACTGTGACACGGTCCCAGCTATCACATAATACTTTCAATCCTCTCTCTAACGTCTCAGCAACATGGCTACTTGACTCACTTGGTTACTATCTTACAAAAATTAAGAGAGAGTGACATGTGTTATCTGCGTTTCCAATGCGCACCTTGTGCTTCCTGGCTCCTGATGTTTGTAATGCACGGTTATGATAGAAATGCTCTTACCATAAGTAAGTGTGAGACTAACATGTTCAACAGAGGGCCTTGTCTGAAGTTGGGCTTTGGAAGGGCTGGGCTGAAACTACCAGATTTATGTCTGTTATTGCACCAAGTAGCCCACAGAGTGTCCTGAGCAGAGAGGAATACAACGGCCCCCTCAAGTCCTTTATCTTAAAACAGCTGCACTGAGTCATGCACTCTTAGAACATGTGTATGTGTGTGTGTGTGTGTGTGTGTGTGTGTGTATATGTATGTGTGTCTGTGTGTGTGAATATGATTCCGCACAAATGTGAAACACAAAATACAAGAATTCAAACCCTGTTGAGTGATTCAACAGTATGGAAAAGATTTCTGATATTTCTGTGGAAAATTTGAAAGGAATACAGGAGACTAACCACACACTTAGCCCTTGAGAGTCTGAGCGGTACTTTTCCAGATAACACAAAACTTTCTCACAGTACAGCTGTAATGTTGTAACAGCATGGAATATATTTGAAGTTTGGTTGCATTTGTCTGCGTTTTGTTATCAATCCATTTCCAATCTATCGCTGGCAGTTGTTTGGCTCTTGGAAAAACAGTTACGGCTGAGTCATCTCAAGGAAGAAAAAAATGAATTTGTTTTGTTGGTATTTTTGGCTGGTGCTGTCCTGGGTCCTCTGTGTCCCTTATACGCGTGTGCTTCCAATTGCCCCACTCAGTCCTGAACACTCTCCGCCTGGTGGAACACAGAGGGGAAACAGATGGGACGGGCGGACCTGCGCCAATTCAAACAGGACTCCTTCAAGCAGAAGAAATATATATATAAAAAAATCATAATAATAATGCAGAGAAGTGGTGCCAGCACAAATATAGACATAATACCAGGCCCTTTCAGTCAGAAGCACTATGGATTGCAGAGAATGTAACCTTCCTTTTCTCCTCGTCTTCTTCTTTCTTCCTTTCTCCCATTTGTTTTGGCCTGTCCTGAGGATGGCCCTCTGCATGGAGAATGTGTTTTCAATATTTTTTGTGTTTTATACCACCAGCTGCTGCTGATTCAGGTTGACACTCATGATGTCCAATTAAAGCACAAAGTAGTGGGAGGGTGAAGCATGAGTAGATTCAATTGCAGTGATGTAGTGATTTTACATTGACATAGAGGCCACTGAAGAAGCGCAGGGATAATGCAAAATTCACTGAGTGGGGCTATAGCGCATGAGTCATGCCTTCTTAAGTCTGCGGTTTAACACTTTTTCCTGTTTCTGCTGTTTCTCTGCGCACAAAGAAGATGAGCAGGGGAATTTTTTTTTTCCTTTTTGCAGTGGGAGCGGTTGTAGTGTGGGAATTTTATTTCATGTCCATGGAGCAGTTTCAGCTGCTGGGTGTTGTGCAAATGTTCCCCCACGTTTTCGTTGCAGTGGTCTGCTTCATGTCATCTCACGGTGCTGAGAAATTCTCCTTCAGAGACCTGTGCGTCTGCGTGAGTGAGAGACTCTGGCCAGGCAATGGGAAGCCAGGTTTTTATTAGCAGAGAAAAATAAATGAATAGGAAAAAAAAAGAAAAAAAATACTTTCCTTCGTTTTTTCAGGCCTTTCAGAGCTGAGGATAATGGCAAATTTCTACATCAGATTTGGAAAAAGCGACAGGTTTGCAACTCCCCTGCAATCCCATGGCGTCTTTCCATCACTGACTTATTAAGACATGCAGAGAAAGCAGGTGATTCGACTTCTTGTCCAAATGATGACGTTCATTGACTCATTAAGACTTGAACTGAAATGACAACAAGACCATGACTACACCCCCTTAGATGATGTAATGGAACAGTCCATCCCTACTCTAGTGCGGTAAGTGTACAGAGCAGATCTTGGTCTGGAGTCCGCATGTGTTCACTAGACTCTATGTGGAAATGGATGATTTATTTGATCTAATCTCTGGGTACCATGATCACAGAGACACTGGTGATCACTACCCTGAAAACTGGTAAGGACTTCAAGTGCTCATGAACTTGCAAACATAAAGCATCCGAAAAGTGAGAGAGATAGAGCAGTGTACAAAGAGAATGGGATAGAAGGGATGGAGGATTAGGATAAAAAATAAATAAAAAAAAATACACTGCACAGTGAAAAATGGAAGAGGGAAGCAGATAATTCAGCCCCAAGAGATTGATTGAAACTCACACAGACATGCACTGACTCTCATGTGCACATGCCTGTGCTTTCTTAAACGGGTATGTACATATACACACATGCACACACACACAGACACACACGCACACACACAGGCAAATTAAAGCAGAATTTCAGAGAGAGGGCAGGCAGGGTCCTCCTAAAACCTTTTCCTTCAAAGTGTAATTATCAGTTCTTGGTTACAAAGGCAGTGAGAGAGGAAAGAAATCCCCATTCAGAATGCATAATACGCTGTCTAACTCTGTCCCTGCCTCCCCTCACAATGGGCGGATTACAGTATTATTCACTTGTGAGTTCTTTGATTGGTGATTTGCGAGATTAATAGGTGTTATTCCTCTTTGAGCGCTACAGAAAGAAGCAAAGAGAAAAACACAATTGTCAAAATTGAGTGTCCTTTTCTGTTCTGTTCCAGGGCTTTGAAAATAGTTTTTTTTTCAGGGCTCAAATTAGCCCCCCTTTGCTGGGTAAATTAAGTGTAATTTGTATTAACTCTTATTAAGGCCAAACACAGCTTCTTATTCTTGATCTTTTTCTGTAGGAGATTTGGGAAAGATGGGTTTGGTGGGAGCAGGTCCTGAGAAAGGAGGGGGATTGTAAAGGAACCGAACGGGTGCAGACCGGAGGTCAGGCTAGATTCCCCCCATTGTTCCGAGGGACACACAAGGCCTTTGTCACACTACCCGCCCTCCCATGTCCCTCAGCGCTCGCCCCCACGGCCCTCTCCCATGTCCCACGTCCTTCACCTGTTGTTTCCTCTTAACCAGCCGTTTTGTCCTCCACAAAGTACCTGTGACCGTGCGTTACTCTCAGCGTGTCTCTGCCCCTCTGCTGCCTCCCTGTTATCCTTCCTCTCATGCCCATCACAAGGATCCCACTACTGCTGTCCTCCCACACTCTCTGCCCCTCTCTGCTCCACGTCCCTGAGTTCTTTTTTGAGCCTCCGGTCCCTCTTCAGTCCATTCTTTGCTCACACATTTTCGTCACTTACACTGTAACCACTGCGCCCCTTTCGCTGTGCTGCTTTCCCCCCCCTGTTGTAGCATTGTGTCGCCCCTATAATATTCTGCCTGTGTCTCTTGCTCCCACTCCTATATCCCTTCAGATTGCTCTCCTAATCCGTACCACACTCTTATATCCTCTTATGGCCAGTTTTCCAGTATCAAAACCGGAGTTAGAGGGAACTAACCAGATTCTGCCAATCAAGGGAGACTAAGAGGTGTCAAATTTCTTTGACAAGATGGCAGACACACTATTGGTACACAAAAATAAAACACAAGTGGTTATTTTCACAGAAATTTTTGCTTTTAGGTTGCCAACGGCATGAAGTATTTATCTTTGATCAGTTCAGAGTTGCCAGCTAAAATGTCTGCTCATAGTTTGTTAGAACTGTACAACTGTTTACTAGAAGGTTTCCTTAGGCTATTACTTAGTATAGACCACCCTCTTTTTCTAACTACTAATGCCAGTGTTTAAAATCTTTCCTTGTTCGAGATGTGAGGTAAGTACTCTTGCCACTCTGTTTAAACCGAAGCATGGCTAAATGACTGTTCTTTTGTGGTAAGCCAGTGCTTGTTTCTGGGTATTCCTTCCATTATTATTTTTCACTCCCTTGAATGGCTATGTCTGATAGTACATGCAGCAGCTCCACCCATAGCCCTGGTTCAGGTTAGCTGGAACCAGTTTCACTGTTAGGCTGAAGTAGACAAACCACAGCACACACCTCTTGTTTTGCCTAGTATACTTCTGTGGTTCTATACTTCTACCTGGTTCTGGTTCTGACAGTGGAAAATCTGTTTTTGTTCTCCCTTGCCACAATTTTATCTCCCCACAGGGTTCCATTTCTCTATAATCTATTTGTCACTTACTGCATTCCTATAGCCCCCTGGGTCCCTGTTTACTGCCCAACACCCATGGCTGTTTATGAACAGGTGAGGTTTGGACAGACAACCAGCAGACAGTGAAAGACGTATGTCTGCTCTGTCTGTGCTGCAGTTGGGGGTGGGGTGGGGTGGGGGGGATCAAGCGAGGGGCTCTTTCAGTTCCCAGACTCTTAATAAATCTGTCAAGGAAAAGCACCCCACAAAGGTCTTAATCAGGCATCTCGAGCTGCAGATATCTTTACAGCCGCAGCTCCCCAGATAGCTCCCGTCTCTTCTTCCCTTTTCTTCTCGCTGTCTTTCTGTTTTTCACCTCCCCTCCGTCTCCTTTAAATCAAATCATTTATTTGGCTGGTGTTCTTCTCCGAGCCCCTCCGTGTGTCGGCATGGCAGCCGCTGCCCTTTGATCATTATCAAAGATGATGTGAGATGGCTTCTGCCGAGCTGCTCGGCATTCCTAATTCCCCAGCTCGGGCCTGTAGCTTGGCAGGCCGTGCGCCGCTGAGGCTGCTGGGATTGGTGGGAGAGCGCTTTTTATCTTCCTCTGTGTCTCGCACTCTTTCCTGCAGCATTACCCCACTTACTTCCCATCTCAGCCCTCCATAAATACATGGCCTGTCATTGCTCTGGCAAACAATGTCTTTTTATGGAAGTCACAACTTGACAAGAATTGATGTATTTCCTATAATTTTGTTCTTTTTATATTCTGAGAGAGTTCACACCTCCGGAGAGGTGCAGCTGATAGTCAAGGTTATACCTACTGTTGTACCTTTACTTAATTTTGACAGGCAATATCCACAATTCATGTCAACGTTATTTTGCTTTATAGCATCATTAAAAGAAGCAGGGTAGATTGTTTCCTGTTTAGTTATTTTAGCAGAAAGTTGAATTAGGGGAAAGTGATGGAGATCTTAATTAATGCCTGAAGGTAAGTCAATAAAAGTTAAAAGTTGAATGAATAGACTGCATGAATGAATAGATGCATAATGGTGGAGTAAGACAGCATTGAGATGTTTATTGAATGCTTTTTAATGCTGAGGTTGAAGCACAAAAAGGCAACAGTGATCTCTTGCATAATCATCTTTGGTCTTCCAGGAGATCTCAGATCCCTGTCCACACCATCTGACCGATATCTGTGATATTGAGACCAAATTATTGTGATTGATTGAAATAAATAGGATTGTGTTACTGGGAATTGTGGTTCACCCCATTGTAATAATAGCAGCTAATTATCATGCACTGAATCTGTTCAGTTGTAACTGATATACTTATTGCTTAATGATCTATGGATATCTGTTGATCATTTTACGTTTGATACCGAAATGACTTCATTCCAACCCACATTCAACATCACAGCCATGTTCTTGTTACAATAATCAAGGTGTCAAATGTGTATATGGATAAGTATTTCCATGTAACTTTCTTTTAAAGTAAATTAGCAACTGTTTCTTTTTTATGAATAAATATTTTGTTGGTCGTATGGTGAGTGAGTGTTTCAAAACACTGTTGAAATCTTGTCCTATCAGAACAGGATGTACACCAAAACATATCATGATATACATATTCATTATTTATGAATATTCATTCAAGTGGTTCATTGGATGCCATGAAATTAGCACATTTCCCAGTATGCAATTTTTTTTTGCCACAACACTGATGAGGATGCTTCCGGGGGTATAATTGGAATGCTTCTTAAATATGGTACAGCTTAATTACTTTGAGGAGTGTACACGAATGATGCCCTTCCCACACAAATGAAGTGGTCCTCAGTGAAGAGATCATCAAACAACAAAAACAAGATGTTTTTCGGCTTATGAATTCTGTAATGTATAGCCACATAGTCACATGTGAGGAATTACTTACTTTGGCACTAGGCCAAAATGGTTTCATTCAACATTTTGAGTCAAATACTGTGTTTTGAAATGCAATCATGACAAACACTATCTCGCAGCTGAAATGACACTTTTATGATTCCGGAACACATACATGGCATATAAAACCATAATTTTTTAAAATAGTTTAACATAAAGGGAAGCGATAGACAGGGGGACCCTTGAGTGTAATTTTGGACTCTTGCTGAGTCAGGTGACAGATGTCCACGTTAGCAGGTGGTGACCGGCACTGGATGGCCACCATTTGTCCTTGTGCTGTTTGTGTGAGTATCAGTCAAAAAAAACAACACTGCCTGTGTTTTGACTACTAATAGCTCTGGAAGCAGCAAAGGTGCAACAACAGTTGACCTCACATCTGTGTTTGCTTTGGTGTTCCTGGTCTTAGACTTATTATTTTTATCTGTGAAAATTGCCCGCGGTGGATCAGTTTGTTTGCTGCATGTGTAATTTTTAGTGTGTTGATGTCTAAGCCACTGTCAGACCTGGGTGAAGTCTCTCTAAAATCATGCTGCACCAGAACGAATACACAATGCGTAGCTTTGTCTGTTTTTATCACCTGTTCTTAGAGAGGACAACCAAGAGAGGGAGGGCGGAAGTTAAAGAAAGATGCAGTGAGAAAGAGGAAAAAAGACAGAGAGCGGTGGTAACCACATGGGATCGATTGCAGTAGCGGAAAAGCTGTGGCGGCACTTTGTGACTTTTCGCACATTCTCTGGAAGTCTCTGAGTGAAACAGCCACGAGAAGAGAAGAGACCGGGACCCAGATCCTGTCTGATCAGCGATGTGGGGCAGTGCCTCAAACCCTGGCCTCATCAACGGGAGGCAGTGGGTGTGAACCACAGTGGGTGTGAACCACTGGGAATCAGCGATTACTCTTTCTGGAAGGATATATCATTGTTTCATACCCAGCTGCTTAAATGTGGAAACGTCAATTTAGCCAGCAATTTAAGCAACACTGAATCAGGGATGTCTGCCATGTGAAAAAACCGTGTGATAAAAGAGGTGGCTGGTATGGGGAGACAGATTGACTGTCAGTACAGCAGTCTGCACACCGCTGCTTTTATCTGGGCTGCTGGGAATTGTGGCTCTCGTGCCACTTCAGGTCTTAATTAATTACCTGCTTTGGGACAGAAGTCAAATATCTGGATCTTAATCAGTCGCTAATTGAAAGGCCCTGTGAAAGCCCCCCAGTAACCCATTGCTGTGTACTTTAGCAGAGCTTTCCCAGCCAATGTCTACAGTGCAATGTCACTCTAGAGCCCCTGTGCAGTAGTGACTTAATCAAGCAAATCAAAATCCCATTCCTATACAGATTTTAAAAACACCGGCTCGTCTTACGGTTGAGTTTCAGCTCTGCCTGTGAAGTCCCCCTGTGTTTTCTCCATGCTAAACCAAGAAAACAAATGAGCTTATATCATGGCCAAAATGATCCAGACTACAAAAAGGAATATTGCAGAAATAAGAGACCTCAGGCTCAACTGATCTCATTTTTAGATTTGTTCTTCTCAGAGTGGTTTTTGACTTAGAAACCCATGTTATGGCCCATGGTGTTATGGTAGATAACATCCCCAGTACACACCTCTCATTTGTATACTGAAGGCACCTGAACAGCTTGATGCTTAGGTGCCTGGGAAGGAATCTTCAGTCTGTTTGTTTATATGACTGTTGATGCAGGAGAGCAAACAACAGAGACTGGGAAAATGTGATTCTTTCAGCACTTTTCCAATAGTTTGTGTTTGATTGCTGTAAGATTGCTCTACATTGCGTTGCAGCTCTCTCCATGATGTCTGACTGAGAAGGTGTTTTATTGTTTTATCGTGGTGGATTTTATATACTTTTTTCATAGACAGGTCTACAGATGTTGATTCGATCTGGACCGAATGGAAACTGTTGCGGCAAAGACACATTTACCTGAGACTTCACACTTGCTCAGCTGATGTAGTTCCATATAGGTTTCATAAGGAATTACAGGCTCACTTTCAGGGGAAGGTGGAAATACAAATGCAGCAGGGAAGCTGGCTTCAGTGGTGGGTTTCATTGTCCCTGTACAGCATGAGATAACCTCTAAAAGCCCTGGCAGGCGCTCAGAGGAGGGGGGAAAGGGGGGGCTGCAGACGGGATTGCCGTCAGTGAGACCATTTGAGCTGCTTTAGATTAAAGGAGCTGATTTTATCACCCTCCGTCTTTTCCATAGAGCCCTCATCTCGCCACTTCCTCTTCTGGTGCGCATGTTCTAATTATGGTTCTGATTGTTTCTCATTAGCCCTGAATTAGTCAGGGTAAGTGATTATTTACAGCAAGGTACAAGGATATAGGAAATGGGTGGGGGGAAGTTCAGAGGGTCCTACACAGGAGCTGGAGTAGGTGGAGGGGTGAGTGTTGTTCCTCAGTGATGGGTTCCTGAAGGTTTTAAAGCAACCTCTCCTTTGAAGGATCTGGATGAAACGGTGGCCGCTGGTGTGAGGCCTCTGTCACTTGAACCTAGAATACAACTTTCAGTTCCATTTCCACATTTCTTTGCAGGAACATTTTCTCAGCCATTTGGGTGGTCTGTAGCATCACTAGTTGGACTGTAAATGGGGTGCTGTGTAATTTCCATCTCATTTTTTATGTCTGTTTATTTATTTTTTTGTTTTGCTTTTTTATGCATGTCTGTGGGTGGGCATGTGGGGTGGAGATGGTGGTTATTAATTCAACATCCCTTGGCTACAGACCACATTGACAGTTTCTGAGCAACTTGGACACTGGTAACTTTGCTGTAAATGCTTGCATGTGGATTGTGGAAAATGAGCAAATAATGCTAATTAAAAAGCAGTGACAGCATGGAAGTGGTCCTGAACAGATTGGCTATTTGAGGAGGAGTATTAGCAGCACTGAGTCATTCCAGTAATGCAGGACAGAGACTCATTGCCAGGGATCTCCTTTCCCATTATGATATATGTCCACTCTTAATAAACTCACTCGCGCAAAATGTAATGACGCAATTAATAAACTCCCATTGGATGGCCCATCAAGCTCCCAACTGAAATACAATTTAATCAACCTTTGTCTCTCTCTCTCGTCAGTCTTTCTCTCACACTCGGCCTGTGCCTCCGTCTCTGGATCGTGCCACGTGAGAGACAGGAGGGGAACGCTTGGGCCCACTGCTGTATTTTGAGAAACAGGAGAATGGATCCCTGATGTTGTTATTCCTGGAGTGGACTTTCATTCAATGGGAAGGCATGAGTGTGTGACCAAATTGTTGTTGGATTTAACACCATGTAACTTTTTACTTGCTTTTGTTTTCACCATGAATTTACTTAGCGTGATAAGATCACTTTATGTTTTCATCAGCCTTTTGATTTGTTTTGATTTAATATTGAGTATCCAGTAGATTTCTATTTCTGTATACCACTGACAATTCAGGAGTTTCAAATGCATCTGTCTGTCTGTCCACTTTCCCATCATCATCTCTTGTTGTTTCTCATCCCTCACTCTCTTTTTTTTCCTGAGTTTCCGTCCGTGTTTCATGTCGTTAGAATCTTTCTCACTCTAATTGCTTTTTCCAAATCCAAGTTTGTTGCAGTTGTAGAAATAATGTTTTCATAAGACAGTGCTTTCTTTATGAGAATATTGATCATAAAATTAAAAAGGCACCTTTTCCTGTTAAATATATTACATTGCACTATTGGCATTAAGACCCTCTTATCCACAGCGACTTACATTGTTTACAGTTTATTTATTTTTTACAATGTTATCCATTTATACAGCTGGATATTTACAGGCAATTGTGGGTTAAGTACCTTGCATGTGTTGAACCAATGCAAAATATTTCATATTTAATTTTTTTCCCCAAGCCTTCACTGCAAAAGACATTTTAATTTCTAGTTAAATGAAAGGTAAAAAACATATATATATCATATATCATATATCATAAAATGTAGTAACACAGGCAACAGGTTTTGTACCCATGGTACATTTGCTCAGCTTTCTGTCTCTAAGTGGGCAGAAAGAGAAATGAAACAGGAGCAGCAAGTGTGTCAGATGCATGCTCTGCATGTGATAGGGCTGGATGAGAGGCGACAGTGTCCCCTGAGGCTTGAGTGAAATGGTCCCTAGCTGGCTTTGCAAGTTACAAACAGTAGATATAAGCATGCTGAGCTGCCTCTCCTATCAAAAACAAGAGGTTCTTTTTTCGTGTAATTGCAGCAAATGGTTGCTAGCTTATTGTGGCTGCTTTCCTGTCCACCTAATTTCTCAGTAGAATTATTTTTTCTAAGCCTCGAGTGCAGTCAGCAGGTAGGTCTTTGCAGACCTGAACTAATATAACCCCTTCTTTCAGCAGAACAGTTATGCCGGTTCCCTCTTGAACAGCGTAAGTGGAGTGAAATGGCATATGGCTGCTAAATTTACAAAGGCGCATATGGCATACTGCTTTGGAATGCTGGGCCAGAGCTGACCTAATGGCGTATTAGTGTCGCTTTTGTGCCTCCGTGCTTGCACTACAAGTGAAGGACGCTCTTTGATTGCCCTTTGTGTTTGCCGAGCGGCTTAGCAGCGTCCCTGCAGGTAGAGAGAGACAGCACCCGTTGTCAGAGCTGCGGAGAAATCAGATTACCTGAAGGACAGGCACACTGCTGCTCATGCAAATTTAATAAAGGCCTGTTTCTGCCTCTGGATGGGTGATCCATTTCCCTCTTTTTTCCCTCTATATTCCACCTTTTCTCTCCTCTGTCCATCAGCTGATAGCTGTAATGCATTAAGCAGGCAGCGGATGTCACCAGATTGATCTTCTTAAACATTCCTCTTCTTTGTTGGTTTGTTTGTTTCCTCTTGAAGGTACCCCTCTGGTGTAATCGCTTTTGTTCCTTGTGTCTCTTTGCGTTTTTTTTTAACAAAGTCATTGTGGGGGTGTGCTAATGTGACTTCATTCCTTTAATTAGAGGCAAGAAATACAACCGTTGCCTTATAACCATTTGCAATTTACTCAACAGGGCCTTCAATCTGTAGATCAGGCCATTACAACAAATCCACTCCCTGTTAATAATGGAGCAAACAATCCACCATGACTGAATTTCACCATTTTTGATGATTGGTGATTAATACAAATTCTTTACATATGAACTTGTTTTTTAATGTACAACTCATACAAATCATACAGTGTAAATGTTAGGACAGCCTTTTCAGTTGATGCATTGCCAAATTTTCATGCATACTACTGTCATATACGTTCCTCCTAGCTTATTAGCCGTCAGAGGATGGTATGGAATTTTGACTGCCTTGGCGTCCCTCCTCTATTGTGTCACCATTTGAGTGGGCATCACTGGAGCCTCCAATTCAAGCTGGCCCGCTTGGAGTGGACGCCATTAGCTCATGGAAGGCTTTTGTGCCATTAGAAAGGACCGTGAGCATTTGAGGAGATCTGAAGGACGTCCGTTATTGTGCTCCAGCACTTCGATCTCTCTGTCGTTCCCCCTTTTGTCTCTCGAGAGGGAAGTTCGCTCTCAACCGCGTGGCTCGGTCCTTTTGTGGAGCCGCAGTGAGCTGAGCAGTGGAGGGCGCACCCGTCAAAGCTCTCCAGACAAGGTCACTGTCTTCAGAGGGGACGTCCGCCCAACCTGGCTGACACCAGAGACCGGGACTCTGCACTCTTTCACACGCACTGCGGGACAAAAGATTTACTGTACAGTGCCTGGGAGAGAGAGGGAGAGAGAGGGAGAAAGTGAGAGCAAGAGTGCGAGAGGGAGATTATGTGAGGAATTTTCAAGCTGAACACCAGAGGCAAAGGTTAATGTCTTGCATCTTCTTTTCATTAAACCCGTATCGATAGCGAAATTCGGTTTCATATTAATGAGCTTCCTCTGTGATAAATCAGTACAGTGTCCTTCCAGCAAACTCCAAAGAGTGGGTCACACAGTCAAACATGGCTGGGCTACATGCCACAGGCAGACACTTTTCTCAACAACTGAATTGAGCTTGCTGTTCCACTGACGCTATGTAACTGAGTTTTTTGACCTTTGTAGATGTTTTGTCACTTTTCTAAAAGCTTGCTTTCAGGATGCTGGGTAACTATGACAGTGTTTTATTGAAGTGTGCTGACGTTAAGCATACCATTAGGGCTTTAAAAGAGCCTCAGTGTCTTCTTGACTTTGTGGTCAGTTCAGGGCTGCTGTCCGACCATTGAACCAGATTCTGGGATGGAACGACTTGTGGCTGCTGCAATCATGGATTATTTCCCCGAAATGATAAAATAACTCTATCAACAGGCTGAGGCCGGAGGACTGGATTTAATAAACTGTAAGAACTGCAGCAGAGGCTCATGGGAAACGTCTATCAACAGTACCTGCTGTGCATGTTCTGAGGCGGAGATGACGGGGGAAGTAGGTTTAATCAGGGTAGGAATATCTGCGCCCACACACTGCATAAACAAGAGGAAGAATATAGACATAACTTAGTCCTGGGTGGAATTGTTTGGTTTCACATACTGTTTTGTTTTACCAGCTTATTACTGCCTGGACAAAACAATTAATTGGATATTTGTTCATTGTAAAGGAACAGTTGGACAGCAAGGAGTCCCCACATACATAACCTATGTACAATGTTTAGAATAATATGCCACTTATTTTAAAAGGGAGTGAAATATAGCTTTTAAAAGTATGTCAGTAACCTCAGGATGTTTTAATGGACATTGCTGTGTGAATTTTTAATAAAGCACTCAATTTTTCATACTAAATAAAGAGTGTGGAAGCTCTGAAGATGCCACCATGTCAGGCATGGGTCACACTTTCTTTTAGATTTTGTGTGAGATGTCAGTGTTGAGGCAGGAGGAAAGATATGAAAGAAATATGGTTACAGTACAGATATGTATGTATGTAAGTAGCTCTGTATAAGAGCACCTGCTAAATGACAATAATGTAATGCAATGTATCTGTACTGTAACCATAGATACAGTACAGATGCGGTACAGATATGAAACAGACAGCTTGAGGGTGAACAGAAACACAGTCATGGGTGAGCAGAGTTGGCATTAAAAGTGTTGTGAGAATGAGTCAGTATGGTGTCTTGGGTCCCTCTACCTGGGTGATCCCAGGCACCATTTGAGTCTGGAGCTTGTACTCTCTGATGGTTTCCATTTTTTAGTGCCTGTCTTCCTGGACTCTGATGATTTCCTTTTGTTGTCAAGGCTCTTGTATTCCTGGACACAGTCTCCAATGGTTGTCTCAGGAGCAGCAGTTGCCCAATGGCTCCTAGCAATTACTGCTGCTTAGTATCAGTGAACCAGGATTGTTCACAGTAATTATGTGACCTTCTGCTTTACTAAGCTCTGATGGTCCTCACCCATTGTCACTAGGTTACTGGACCCTGAGTCTCCAGCCAGTGTCTCTGGGTTAGTGGCCCTTGAGTCTCTAGCAGGCATGTGGCCCCAACTGAAAGCTCTGACAGATGTGTGACTGGCTGCAGAGAGAAGGGTCCAGCCTCTCGGAGCGGCTGGAGATAAGGAGCAAGCTGTCGCTGTAGATCTTATCTGAAGTGTTTCCAGCTTCCTCGTGTCCAGCCGACAGATCTGGGGCTTTGTTTGAGCAAATCCGCTCTTTGTTTCCACTGGCAGAAGAAACTCTCACTCTCCCTCTTTACTCTGTGTGGGTTTGATAAATCTCGCAGGCGGCCTGTGCCAGGCAGCATGTGAGGCTGATGGACAGAGTTTCAGATTGGCGGGCACGCACAGCGGTCGCTGTAGAAAACGAAATGTTGAAAGGAGAAATGTGTGGCAGCACCTTTTGGTTTATACCATGTTCTCCAATGTGTAAGTATATACCAGGCTTCAATTCCTCAGTGGAACAGCTTACCAGGCACCGTGGTGGTGCTGTATTTGGAAACAGATTTGGGTCTTCAGAGTAGAATGTTAGGTGGACTCTAATCAGCTGCGATGAGAAGCAGTGACCCCTCTTAGAGAATGGCACATTTCAAATTCGGACCCGTGAGGTCATATTGTTCCCGTTCCTCTTAGCCAGCCTAACCTTACAACCCTCTGATTGATAATTGTGGGAGGTGTGCCAGTCAGTGATAATGACATTTTTTTCTCCCTGGAGAATGTGGCGATAGCTGTATTATTCACAAAAATGTTTTTTTTTTTTCTCTGTGTGCAAAGAATCGTTTAGTGTTCCCATGCTCCTCCTCTGGACCCCTTAGAGACAATGTACCCAGGTAGTTACCTGAAGAGGAGGAAGGAAAAGAAAAAAAAAAGTGAAAAGAGAAATGAGAGGCAGCTGAATGGAGACAAGGCTGGTGTCAGTTTAGTGCAGCGCTTTGCTTTGGAGCCTCCTCTCCTCCTATGCTCACAAAAGAAGTGCGTTTTAAGAAAAAGAAAAACCATCACACTTACGGAAGAAAAAGTAACAAAACGAGAGAATGGGGAGGTAAAACAAAAAAAACCCAGAGAGTCGTACTTATTCAGACAAACTCTGTCTTTTCTTCTCTGTGGCGCTGTGTGAGGATTTGGGTGGGAAATAAGAGGGAGGTAGTGGATCGGGTGGAGTGGGTAAGGAGGAAGGGGTAATGAGGGCCTGGAATTAGAGGCTATTGAGATGCAAACCACAGAAAGAGAGAAAGTCAATTCATCCCAGTGCTTGAGAGAGCCGTCGGGCATCGCTCCAAACCGGGGAAAAGCTCCCCTTATTAATCTGAATTACATGAGCTCATTGAGGTAGAGAGATAACATCACAGCCAAACGGTCGCACTGAAACCAGCTCACTCCTTTGTGCTCCGAGCTACGGGGGCCCTGGAGCTGCTCAAGGTCAGAGCAAGAGAAGGAGGGATGGAGAAAGGGAGAGGGAGAAGTGGAAATGGTGCAAGGGAGAGCGAGGAGGAGGGAGGGAGAGACAGCAGGAGAGTCTCAGCGTTGCTAGTATGCTGAGAGGGAGAGCGTGAAACCTCCTGAGAGACAGTGAGAGAGGGGGAAGAGGGAGTGAAATTAGAGGGAAATGGAGAGTGAGAGAGAGAGAAATAGAGGGAGAATGATGGAGCACTTACAGATATGTAAAAAGGAAACGAGAAATATACAGACAAAAAAAGAACGAAAAAAAGAGAGACAGAAGGATAGAGGCACCTGGTGCCCCAGCACATACACGTGCTCTGTCATGCAGTGTATGAAGATGGCACCTCACCCTTGGGTTCCTGGCGACTCTCTGAAATTGAACAGACTGCCATGGTGCTAGGAGTTACGGATGCAAAGAAAAATGTCTCTTGTCTTCATCTTGGCACAAAGAGGAGGGGGAGAAAAGCCATTATAGCCCCCCTCTCCTCCCTTTGCCAGAATACAGTTTTTTCCAAAGAACATAAAATGTGACCAAATTCCTCTCTCCTTTTTTTCCTCCCTGTAATCAAACCGGAGTAATTTTCAGTCTATTTCCAGAATCTCAGGTCAGCTGTGTGATGTACAATGTCCAAAGCGTCTAGACGTCTTGAATTCATCAGTATTATTGTTACAGGGTAAAAAAGAGGGGAAAAATGTAATGAGTTTTTACAACTGCGGGGTGACGTGGGGGTAGTTACACTAAAGGTTACGCCTAAAAGTCCTAGCCTAGAGGCCTAACCCCTTTCCGAATACACACACACCTTTTTCCCAGAGTTATTTAGCCTCAGAGAGACCCTGGTATTGGCCTGGCGATGATTAAATGTGATGGAATAAGGGTGAAGAATAGGTCCCTAAAGTTGTGCTTAAAGCTTACTCTATGGTTTTTGGGGTCTCACTGGCACCAGCCTCTACTTTCCACCTGCACGGGCTTTGTCCCCCAGTTCCTAACATTACAAATTATTAATAATGAAGTATTAAAAGCAGGGACGCAGGTTCACTGAGTCCTCTGTGTATGCAGCTGGTGCTCCTCTGTTACCAGGTGGAGAGCCAGTGCAGAGGAACTCCCTCTCATTTCTGCTGGGCTCCGGTGAAGGAGGAGAGAGGTGTTGTGGTTTTCAGAGAGATTTTCAGATTTGCACCATGAGTGGCCTTGTCTGTTCCACAAAAAGGACGTGACAGCCCTTTCTGCTTGCACTGTACCACTCTGTGGAACAAGTGGCAGGGAGCCAGCACATTATCCCAGTCAGTCCCTTGATTGTTAAATCATTAGGACGGTAAAAAGCTGCTGTAACCTTAGATGGAGTGAGACAGGGGCAGCAATGTGATATAATGTTAAGGAACAGGGCCTGTAACTCAAAGGTTGCCGGTTTGATTCCCTGGTGAGGCACTGAGGTTTGTTATTTCGCTACTAACGTGCCAGTTCAGCAGTTGCTGGTCCCCCACTAGATGTTAGACCCACAAATGACATTCACAAAGTAAAACATTTTGAATGCTCCACCAGTGCCTCCAGCTTATTCTGTAGGCCTGTATATTTTCAAGGATTATTCTCCAGAGCTTACACTGCAGGTTGTGTGTAAATATTTATAACGGTAATCATAGTAAATAATAGTAAATCTGATGAATCTGTTTTTAGGAGAGATTAAAGAAGTAAATACATCATTACTTGTTAGTGACTCTTTTGAATCTGCTGTCTGTCAGTCAAGGGGCTCATTTTAGAGAAATTGTAGCCATGACAGTGATACAGTTGATTCTGACTGCATAAAACTACATTTTTAATTTTCTGATGCAGATGCATTATAGGTATAGGGTGTTATTTTTAGAAGAGGGGCATGTGGTCATATCTGCATTTGTCTGCATATGCATATGAGTGTAATAGCAGTGGATAAGGGTAGATGCTGTTGGTGGCTACTCTTATTGTACACTTCATCTGAAAAGCCATTTCTGTGAAAGAAAAATCTATTTATAACTGTTTCAAATAAAATGAATCAAAACAGTGACTCAAATGAGCACCCAAACCATTGAAATTAATTACCAAACCCAATACAAATCGCTTGTTCGTTTTAGAGCACACAGAAGTAAACTTAGGTTCCTTGTTTATAGCAGGTAAGGAAATGTATTATTCCTCAGGCTCCCTCTTTTGTGTACCTTTTGCTGTGACTTGAAGGCCTAGTTCTACAGATATATTGCCATCCATTGCCTTCTCCTATGCTGGCATGAGAGTGGTTCATGGGGTTAATTCAGGTGGAGGGTGATGAGCCCTCTGGAGTGCCAGGGTCCTGTGTCTCTTGGCAGAGCGGGCAGAAATTGGTATGCTGCGTGGTTGCAGAGGCTGCCAGCAGGTACCCACGTCAGTGAGGGACTACATCAGCTATAAAGAGGCAGGCTGACTCCCCTTACATCCAGCTGGTGCGCTGATGGTCAAGCTGCTGGTTGTCTCTGTTGCAACCTCCACTCCACTGATTACTGCCTGTCCTGTCACTGGTCACCAGGGTCCAGCCCGCCCACCCGAAAGCATGCCTTGGTCACTCGAGTCCATCCTGTCCACTCACTCGCACGTGCCATCTCTCCTTCCTTGTCTCCAGAGGCTTGTGGTACCTGGGGAGCCGACCCAGGCGGGCCACGCTGATTGAAATTCAATAACCCATCATCACGTCGAATACCTCCCATTCGTCACTTAATATACCCCCCAGAGTTCCATTATAAACCCCCCACAGACACATTATATACCCCCCCCAGAGTCTGCTCACAGCCTGGGTTGGGGGAGAGACGTGTGAGTACGGATGTGCGTGGGGACAGTTTCCTCTCCAGTTCAAAAGTCACTTCTTCCTCCATCTGTGACTGCCTCAATCTTCTCTGCTGAGGGTTCAACCTCCCATCCCGCTTCACCACGACACTGCATCACTGTTACTCATTTTAATTAGTGTGTTTGTTTGACTGGGTTTGCAATTAATGTAACAATGGAGCACTCGGGGTGACAAGGGCTTTATCTGCCGCCCCCAAGACTGGCTGCTAGGTGCGAGCGCGCCTCCTGTCGAGGCCAGCACAAAGGCCCACCCGCGCCCTCTCCCCACTGCCAGGACTGGATAAGAAACCCTATCCAACAATGCGCCATATGTCTCCCTGCAAACCTATCTGGCTGGGAAACTTAGATACCAGGGAAAGAAAGGGAGGGTAGGATAGGGAACGAAGGCACGAGGGAGGGAGAGAGGGAGGGGGCATGGAGGAGGAGGAAATAGAAAGCGCTCCATGAAAATGAAGAAGGAAAGGATAACACAAAGCCCAAATGAAAAAGAGATGGGGGAGCACAGACGCTTATACGATTCTGTACCCATAAGCCTCCAGTGTTCGTCACCTAAAAAGTTTTGCAGATCACAGAGTGGGTGTATTTTGAATAATAACTTGATTTGCGGAAACTTTCTCGCTTTCACAGTTTATGTTAATGTGAAGTTATTAATTCATGGTGCTAGCTGCAGCAATGAAAAATTGATGTTTGGGTTGGACATCCAGTAGCACAGATCCAGGCCAGCGAAATATACAGGAATGAGCATAGTTAATGCTTGTTGGATTATGATAATGATGTAAGAAATGATTACACTTATAGCCTCAGGACACTTTTTACTCTGGGCTGGGTATAGATCACAGTTCAAGGGGGATTTATTTTATTTTTTAATAAACAGACTGCAGTGGTATTGTCTGTGAGGTACTGTGTTCATTCTGGATAGATATGTTTTTATGACCAGTGAAGATCTCACTCTATTCAGAGAACTTGGTGATGGCTCCAGCCCATTGACCAGCTCAGTTTAGGAGGGTGAAATAAGGCTGAAAAACATGGACTGAATCAGTCTGTTATCAATGTGTGTATGTGTGTGTGTGTGTGTGTGTGCATACGTGTCTGTGTGCGCGCGCTCATACATGTGTGTGTGTGTGTGTGTGTGTGTGTGTGCGCGTGTATGTGTGTGGGATGTGTTTCTAGGTGAACAGTATGTGTATGTATGTGTGTGTGTGTGTAGTCTAGTGTGCCACTAACCATTGCAGTCTCAGCCAGCATTGGACAAGCAACATTGCTTCCGTTATTACCGAAGCCAATAAAACCAGCCAACATTTGTGACTAATTTCTCTCTCACCCAGTTGCCTTTTATACGGATTATTTGTGTTGTACCTTGTGTCTAATGACGCCTCAGACTAGTGATTTATCTGGGTACCCGCTTTGTGACCCTACCTCTCAGATCCAGCTCTGAAGGACTGCTGCATGGTCCATTCTCACGACACAGCTGTTAGGCAATGGCTTCCAGATTGCCATCATTTTTAAACAAGTCAGTGATGGCAGATGAACTTTTAATGTCTGCCAGCCCTGACAGTACAATTTTTCATTATTACTATTTTTGTCAAGCATTAAACCACGATAGACTTTAACGTTACTTATTTTCAAAATTTGCTCAGCAGAAATGGCTCAGTGCACTCAGTAATTTCTTTCATACAAAGTAATGAAATTTTTCCCAACAGTTCAGAAATAATTTCCACATCTGTCTTACTCAATGAAGGTGTGAGTGTCTTGGGAGAGTTACTGTAAATTGCTTTTTAATTTTATATCAATGACAAATGGAGAGCCCTTTAAAAAGAAAAAAGCTAGAAAGCTAATTCTATAGTACCCAAGAAAAGAACTATTGCCTTCATATTTCTGAGTTTTAATTGGATTTGAACGTTACATATTTTCACTAATATAGTGGAATGACAATGCCTTACCTTTGCTAATAGGACATGATGGCTCCGGCGAACCATGCAGCTTGCCCTTAAAGGCACATAAAGTAGGTTCCCAACAGACTGAGAGAGCGATAGGGAGAAACACTCCATGGAGGAGAGCAGTGACGGATGTGGTGGTTAGTGACGAAAGCTTAGATCTGCACCAGCTGTAATTGCCCTTGAGAAAGAGAGCCACATAGACAGACAGACGTCTAATATTTGTATGACAGAAATGAAAATATTACCACAGGAAAGGGAGGTTGAGGGGAGGAGGGGGGCCAGCTGGCTACTCAAACAAAATGAAATGGCTTAAACCCCCCCCCCCCCCCCCCCCCACATGAAAAATAATCTTCCCTCTCCGCTGAGCTGCACGGACATTATCTCCCCGGATCTCTCTCAGGCAGATGTTTTGATGCGATGGCCAAATGATGGAGACGATTACTAATTGCTCAATCAAGCAATCTAATCTCGGCCAATCTCATTTTATGCCTTGGCCTTTTCCTTTTTATCTCCTTAACAGCTGCTAAACGATGGGGGAGACTGGTTCTATTTAAAAAGGGATATTCTGCTGATGCTCCCGCTCACTCGGTGCGCCAAACCTTCACCGCCGTGTATATACTGCGCCTGTCACTTGTCTCCCCGGATTATCAGAGGGTTGTCCAGGAGGCAGTAAAAAAAGCTGTTTCAACAGTAATAGAATTAAGACTGAAAGGGTTTTTTAATTATTGCGTCTAAATGACTATCGATCAACAGCAATGAGTATTTATGTTGTCCAAGTCGTGATTGATTCATTATTTGTTTATTTGTGTTGGCTGCTGTGTGTGCTTTTTCTTCTCGTCCTCACCGCACAAATGCCATACTTTAATTTATCATGGGTGCAGCAGAATATTTACTTCTAAATGTTTAAACATAGAAATTAAACATAGAAAATTTACTACAGAGAAATCATAGCACAAGGCAGATGATACTTATGTGCTAAATGTGCTAAAATCACTTATAATATAAACAGAACCATACATTTTATTTATACATTTAAACCAACCATTTTTTATCCCATTAATGGCACCTTTGGCTTATATTGTAATAGAAAATATTCCTAATTAAAATGTATTGCCTGTCTTGTGGCCTCTATTTGTAGTGACTTGTCTATTTATCCTCCAGTTTCAGCGTTGGAACACTTCAATACAGTTTTCAAATTTTTGTGTGAGTGTTTTAAGGCGGTTTCTCTCTTTCTCTGTCTCTTCCTTTCTCCCTGTTTCTCACATACATGCACATGCACACACATATTTGCACACACATACACACTCAGCCAATGGTATGAAAGCTCATCTTTGCCTTATTTTGTAGGTAGGTATAAAACCTAGTGGGTATAAAACTGCCCTAGTCAGCTTGGTCTCAAGGGGGCGTGCGTGATGCAAAGAAGAGCTATTAATTACCCGGTTTATTCTGGACGGCCCCAGCAGTTCCCCCTCTGTCTGTATGCGTGATTCCCCCCTCCCGTTCTCGTCAGATTAGCCACGTGTGCAGCCTGACCTGCACCAGATGCACATACAGCCATGCTTAACAACTGATGACTTACTGGGCTTCGGGGAGACATTCGTCAGGGAAATTTAAAGCCAATGAAGCGATCAGGCCTGTGTCTGTGCCCAACGACCATCCTGGGTATCCCACAAATCCCTGACCTGCGGAGGAGAGGGAGGGGCGGTGGATGGAACAGGTTTGCATACAGATTACGGATTGAGCTACGACCCTGTCTGAGATGGTAGTGAAACTGTGTGACACCTGCCTGGGAATACTGTGGAGCAGGAAAGTAATTAGGAATCATGTTCCTGCTCTCGCCGTACTGGAAATGAGGGGGAAACACTGCATGTTTACTGTTCTCTACATGCATCTGTGGGGAAATTAAACTTCTCAATATGTATGCTCAATTACATGTGGGTTTGTGCTTTATTTATTTGCTTTTTGTATTTATGTATTCCCTGACTGGTAGTAGACACTCTGATTGTGATGGTTATGGGAGGGATATATAATTAAAAAGTCTGAATTCTTGGCAGGTCTTGTCACGAAACCATTGTACTGAAGATGCAGTAAAGGGGGTGGCATCCTGAGTGGAGGAGGTGCTCCCAAATCAAACTATCAACTGAATAAAATTGTTTTTTTTTTTTTTTTTTTTTTTGGTAGAGATAAAAAACTGGGTTCTCTTTCCTTTTTGTCCCCTAAATACAACCCAATAATTCCTGTATCTCCAGCTCCCATCTTTGGCCTGTTTGCCAGGTATTCCCTGCCCTCAGGTTGTGCAATGTAACTGCACAGGAACCACACAAGGCTAAAAGGTGAAGAGTTACCCTGGGAAGAAAGATGATGTCATCACCACTGGGGAATGTACTGGTAATGAAGCAAAATATTTGATTATCATCTTATTTAATTGAAGATTCAACCAAGAGTTGCCTAGTTGATTGCTTGGGTTAGCATCCACATGCTTGTTGCTTGTAAATGAACAAAAAAGAGAAATATGTTTTCTCTTGCAAATCAATATTCACAAAGAAGAGCCTCAGAACTTTGCATAAAATAACAGACAGTTCATTGATATTACAAATTTCCCTGCCTGATAGTGTTAGTGAACGCCTCTCTTTGCTATGAGTCATTATTTATTTACAAAGAAAGTGCTGGAGTTTTCAGCAGTGCTTGGGGAAAGAAAGAAGCAGGATTCAATCATTTGAATATGCTATCTTGGGAGCCACAGAATATTCAAATATCAAATGAATCGAAATACACGTCTCTAGAATGTCCAATGCAGATCTGCTTTGGGATGTTCCAGCAGTACTGTAAGTATATTGCAGTTTTCTGTGTATAGAAATTAATATTAATATGTGATGGCAGGGAAATTTCATTAAAGATGGCAAAAAATTGTTATTATTTCCAGACAGCAATATATCCTATCCTGTTATGCATTCTTTTCGTAGTTGGTCAGAATCATTATGCATTGCTCGCTGTTCGGCATTGTTATCTGTCAGTAATCGGTAGCACTGTGCATTTCTCTGTGTTCTGTGTAGTTGAAGTGGTGTGGCAAAGCAGTGTATCTCCGTGGTCGGCCCTTCCCTTTATCAGAGGGATTGTCATTCTTCTCTCTATCATTTGCTATTTCTGAAACCCCCTATTTTCCACTCAGAGCTCCATTATTTAAGCTAAATGCACACAGGAAAAGCACACATGTGCATTACACATGCGTACACCCGTTCGCATGTGCCTGTGCTGACTCTTTGGGCATCAAAGTGCACATAGGAGATACCATGAAAGGCAGAGTGAAATTATTATTAGAACTGAGAAGCTCATCCATGTACCAGGCATTGTGTTGCAGACTTGATGCAGTTAAAATTGGATGGAAATACTACAAACAGCTGCAGGGTTCAAACATGATTTTTTTTTACCCTCAATGGATAGTAGTATAATAAGACTTTAATAAGAGTCAAGGGTAAATAGTGTGCCAGAGCCATCACACTCTGAGTAGAATTAGTTCTGGACGTGGGGGGGGGTATAGAAAGACAGCACAGACAGAAAGCAGAGAAAGAACCTGTAAGGAATGAGTAAGGAGAAGTAAAAAGAGGTGGGAGAGAGAAAGAGAGGGAGAGAGCAGGGTAGAGAGTGAAAGAAAGAAAGCATCTGGTAGGTACCCTCACCCCACTCCTTGGCTCAATGATGTATGATTACTGGGTCATTAGATGTGGAATGCTGACCATCATCATTAATTGGCTTTCCACCGAAGCCTTTGATGTTTTGTCATATAGAGGACCTTTCCTCTCACCTGGAGCCCCTCACCAGACAGCGGACTGGAGTGTCTATGACTCCTGAAAACTGTACTGCACAGTATCTCTTGTGTGTGCTGCGACACTGCAGCAGTCATTTACAGGTCGGGTAAATGGAGTTCATCTGACGCACAGCACTCCCTCCACTGAGGATTTGACCTGACAACGATACACCATAGAGCATCCAGTAAGAGATGTTCACTCACCATACTAAAAGCTTACACTTGGGATTCGAACAGGTTTCATCATTGGCTCCAAAGGAGAGCGTTGATAACAATGGGTCTCCCATTGGGCAGAAGTGCAAATGGTGCAGGTGTTTCTCACCTGCAACCTCTGCTGTGTTCGGTCTGGTCTAGCAGAAACTGGATGTTTTAATCCCAGCCTTCACGTCTACATCTGGGGGAGCGTTTTATTCCATTGCTCGCTTTCATTTTACTTTCATAGAGGCCTGCAGCTTGCCAGGTGGGAATTAGGTCAAAGAGTCATTCAATATACAAAGCCTGTGTGTCAACAGGAGTCATATTTCCATCATTGTTCCACCTTTCCCAGCATGCACTTCAATTTGATGGGAGGAGGCCATGACTGTTATTGCAGAGAAAGCCACTATAATTTGGTCATGGAACATTGACGTTAAAGGTTATTTTAATGTATAAATACACTTAAGTATTGTGAACATGTGCCATTATTGCAATGGTCAGACTTATGCAATGTTAGTGGTGTGGTCACAAGTTGGGGGCCTGAGGAAATTCCATTCAATTTTATGAATACATGGGTGTGTGGGTGAGTAGAAGTGTGAGACAGCTGGCAGCCTTGGTGTTTCTCTAGACTAAACTAAGGCTTGATTGATTTGCCCAGGTTTCCTCCCCGTTAACTTTGCTTTCTTGTTGCTTTAATTTAGACAGCATTTGTTGCACTATCATGATAGAAAGCCTAGACTGAGATTTGAAGCCAGTTAGTGTGCCCGTTTACTGCCACTTGCTCTTGCTGATTGACTGTACAATACGTTAAAGCTCCAGTATCAACTACAATGGATGGTGGTGTGTGTGTGTGACAACTGCATTTAATTGCAAATTCCAAAATGGAGAAGTATTCGTTTCCCCCGCAGTGTGATTGCTATGAAAGCAGTCCTGCAATGGTGTGAAGAATGCTGCAATCTGAAATGATATGTCTGGCCTGTGTCTGTGTACTCATTCCGGTTTCTCTTCATGGTGAGTCACGGGTTAAGTGCTAGCCAAACAGTTCTCACAGCTTACTGGATAATGTGCATTTTATACACATCCTCTCCCTTTAGTCTATATTTAGCATAAAACACACAAACAAAACCCTCAGCAGTGACAGAAAAACAGAGCACATATATTTTTGGCACAGTGTCATGGAGGTGCGGACAATGTGATGTAGTCCTGTTTGTCCTGCCTCGGCTGTAATTGTCTTGTGTTTACACTGTGGGCATAGTGTCGCCCATCCAAGTCTCCCACAAAGCTGCAGTGCCGACCGCTCTGGTTGAGGAATAATAGCACTCAGCACACAGGCCTCCCTGGGGCATTATCAGAGTCACTGATGGACAGTGAGGGTGGTGGGGGGTGGAATATCCCAGTGGGAAACACGCACAGTCAGATGTGGCTGGGCTGGGTGCTCAGCACAGATTTGTTTCTGTGAACAGCCTTACTGCTGGCTCTCAGAGCCCGCCTGTTGAGAGCTCCCCAAACCACCCCTCCCTCCCTCCCTCCTTCCTTCTCCCCCCCTCTGCTTCTCCCTCTAAATCCATCCCCCCCCCCCAACCCCCCCCCCCCCCCCCCCCCGCCCTCTCGCTTTCTCCCTCACTCTAATGGGTACTCGGTCTTGACCTTCGCTCTCATCGACAGGGTCGTTCACTCGCGTCCTGTCAGCGCCCCGACCCTCTGGAACCCGCCGCTGACAGGAGACAGGCCCTCCCTCACTCCTCACCCCTGGCCATTCCTCCCTGCAGAGGGGCACGGCCACAGTCCTCACTGTCACCCCCTCTGACGTACCAGTGAAGATAAATCTGATACAACCTCCAGGCTCACTCTTTGAGGTGCATGAAACTACCCTGGACATGCCCTGCTAACCCTGCTGACAGTGGGGAAAACTGGGTGTTCTTAATTTTAATGATCGTTTTATCTATTTCTATGTGGAAAAAAATAACAAGGATCAGGCGCAATGCTTGACAGCGTGTGGGTATTAAGAGTATCTTGATTTCTGCATTGCAAAATGGCCATATGCAGAAATCATGGTGCACACCATGCAGATAATGCAAGTCTATTTCTATCATTTTAAAGTCTTTGTCATGTCCCTCTGGGAACAAATGAATCCATAGCCTTCCACTACCAGTGCTGACAGTGATCCACTCTGAATCCTCTCACAAGTGATTTATTACTTGCTGTCATTGACTTTTTTGTCATGCAAAAACGAAACAGAAAGAGTCTTATAATGCTAATAGAGATGTTTGCTACTGTTGCTCACGTTTAGACGTAGTGAAGTCATGTTTCTGTAAGATTATGTACGTTGTTATTGCTGAAGAGGTGGAGTGAGCTGACCGTGCTGGCGGTGGTCCTTGGTGCTCCTGTGCTGTGGCACATTGTGGTATATTAATGTAAGCTTGTCATACAGAGGTGCAGCTTGTGGGGGAGGCAGGCATGAAATCTGGGTTTCTCCATTTTACGATTCACTTCCTACTTAATGTTGCATAACCTACAGGGAAGTAGATGGGGAAATTGCCTTGTTGTTGCTGGAATAAATACCACAATGTCACAGACTACAGAAAAAAAAAACAAAACAAAACATGGAAGGGAAAAAAACACTCACAGGTGCCTGAGCGTTCTTTTTTTTCCACTTATTGTTCATCATACTGATATGCTGTATGCTGATGCAGTGGCCTTGTGGTCAGACATCTGCCCTGATATTGATAGGATGTTGTCTTTGGAAGCTGTTTTTTCCACCTGCACCAGAATGGATGAACTGAATTTACCTGCTCTGCCTCAAGCCAGGTTTTCCAGATGTACCTGCATTATACCACCATACTGAGGACTGCATTAGACTAATTTAATCTAATCTTAATTCACTTTCAGTCTGGAATTTATTTTAAACATAACTGGCATACAGTAGCCTGTGATGGCATAAATGCACAATTTTTCTATTCTATTATATCTTTTGTATTTGTTATGATTTTACTCTGCTTCCCTTGAATATACTCTGTTCTTTGCTAAGTAAAAATGTATTGGGTTTGATTGACTTATTGATTGCGGGTTTATTGTTCTGCTTGCAGCTGTTTTGATCCAGAGTTCTGTCCAGGGAATGTTCTTGTAAACCAAGCTGCTTCAGGCTATAGACATGGGGATAAGCTCCAACCCTATGAGCCATCCAAGCCCAGACATCTTTATTCATTATTTATCATGACTATTTTTATTTCACTCGAATCAAAGCAGTGATTCCCACACAGAGCATTCCCATTACTGGGCAGCACTGTGGTGTAGAAGTAAGGACCAGGGATTGTAACCCAAAGGCTTCTTGTTCAGTTTCCAGGTGGGGCTGTACTGGGGTTCTCTACTGTTTGGGACCCTTGGGCAAGGTACCTGAATATTGTCAGTAATATCCATCTGCAGCATGGATGACATGTAAACATATAAGATATGTAATCTGCTCTGGATGACAGTGTCTGCTAAGCAAATGTAATGTACAGCAACATCTTTTGTTGCCCCTCCTCTTTGTAGCCCAAAATGACAGAGGTTTGAGATGAGATGGCAGGAGGGGTGGGGTTGGCAACCAGGAAGTGACATGATTGCTGTGCTAACTGACCTTGATTGCTTGGAGGATGGGTAATCAGGCAACTACAATATGATACCCCTCTCATTAGACCCCCTGCTGCTCAAATCAACTGCAAATAATCCACTTATTTAAGGATAACAGGAGGAAAAAACAGATTGCTCAAGTCTGTGTTTTCTAAGCATTAATCTCAGGCCTCAATCATTCTATTTATTTTTTATTTTATTTTCAGTCTCACTCCCTTAGGAAGCAACAGGCTGTTTGATGCCAAGACCATGCATTGTGCAATGAACTGCAAGGAGTCTATTTTTAGCATGCACAAATGGAATCCATTTGGCCTTGTCCTCCCTGCAAGGGTTTCTAGCAACAGGTACACAGCGCGCAGGTTTAAGACAGCGATTTCAGATCACGTTCATTGCAGAGTGTCACATTTTTACGAGCAACAACAAACACGATCATTTCGAAATGAATTATTCCCTCCCCTTAAATTCCGATGCTTTATTTGTGGACTCGTAATACCATGCAGACACTGGTTCGCACGTGTCAGCTGATGACCATGTCGTGAGGTGTGGCGGATTTCATGGCCCAGGTCGACAAGGGGTCTGTGGAGTTCATGTGGTTCATGTTTAGCTGAGGTCTAAACGGACACACCTGGCCGTTGGGCTCGGAGACACGGCTACGCTCTGGTTTCAATTTGTCTGCCAGAATGTTCTGCGGCAGGCGGCGCAGGAGAATCAGGGTTTTTTAAACTGGATATGACTGTTCGCTCTTATCCCATCATCCTCTCCTCACTCCCTGTTTTCTTTTCTTCTCTGGCATTTTCTCCTCTGCCGCCTTCGGTGTGACGCGCCTCCCCGGACCCCACCCCTCGGAAAATATCGATTCTCCACGGTCCTGCAGGATGAAAAACAAGGTTTTACTGCAAAAAGCACCTCAACCTACCAAAACATCAGAAAAAATTCTTTTCGTTCATATTACTGCAGGATGAGGAGTGCCCTTTATGATTCACTACTTATAAATTGTGTTTTTTTGTCATACAATATCGTTTTGCTGTAACCCGATTCACATGTTCAGCTCTTGCCCAGCCACATTTAAATGGATTTCAGTCCATTCATTATGGGACAGCCTGATGTGTAATTGCATAAAAGGATATTTATGATGAGTAAATTAAGTGTTTTATGTTGTACACTGTCAAGTGTACCAGTGGTGAGTTATTGTTTCTTTGTAAGATGCCATTTTCAAATGGCAAGCTGGTGCTCAGCTGTATGACTGTATATCATGCTTTGGAACCCGTAATGATTATCGTTATTCTTCATACTTCCCTGGGTGATATCTTATGCTCAGTGCTGTAAGTCTCCTCTGTTTACTCTGTGTTTTTGGAAAGGACAGATACAAGGATCATCACTGAACCACTTTCATGTTTTTTATTTACCGAGAAGCCATGTGAGGGATTTCTCCACTGGACAGAGTGAGTTGCCCTGTTCATTTCAGGTGAAGGAGGGAAAGCAGTACACATATTGCTCCAGTGTCATCTCAGGCTTTTAATGCAGCTGACACATCAAGCTGATTCTAACAAGGGGTTGGTGACTCTGACAACCTGTGCTGCCAGTGGCTGTGTGTGTATGTGCGAGAGAGATAGAGAGAGCAATTTCAGTTTGGAGGGAAAGAAAGTAAATTATAGCAGAGAAAGCCTCTTTCTCTTCCCTGATTGAGTCAGCTGCTGAAAGGGAGGAATGCGACGACCCAAGCAGGTTGTTTCTGAGCCTTCTTCCTGCGTGCAATCAAAGGCACACTGCT
Organism: Megalops cyprinoides; assembly: GCF_013368585.1. Classification (NCBI taxonomy): domain Eukaryota; kingdom Metazoa; phylum Chordata; class Actinopteri; order Elopiformes; family Megalopidae; genus Megalops; species Megalops cyprinoides. Next base: position 23,621,201 of record NC_050591.1, read on the forward strand.
GTCTGGACAGAATCCAATGAGACGTTATTGAATCACACTCTGATTCCTGCTTTAAATCAGAGGAGGAAAGGAGAGTGGTTGCAATCATCAGACTGAATTTGTAATCACATCATCTCCCCCCTGAATGGGGCTTAAAAAACATTCGGTGATTGGTCATCAGGAAATATGGGCAAAAGGAGTGAGCTAGCTAGTCCTATTTTCGCCCCCATTTTCTTTCCCTGGCTTTGTCATGGCAAAAATATCCAGGCCTGAAACTACCTGTCATGTGTGTTTCCTCTGTGCTCTTTGCCGTACGCAAAGCACAGGGAAACAGCCCAGGTGCACATGTGTGTGAGAATTATGTGAACACCTGGGAGAGGATGGGCGCTTTCCCTTTGCTGTCCTGTGCAGAGGATTCTCTATGAAAACTGTGCCTGCCAGGCACTCAGGCATAGATGGTAATGCAAAAGGCAGCCAGTCATGGAAATATGCTGCATGTTACAGTTCTCCAAACATGCAACAGTGCTTGACTGCCCTTCTATCTTTAATTGTTGTTTAATTGTATGTTATTGTTTCATTGTAGCCACTAAAATTAGCGCAAGCTGAGTCCCTCTATACATTTTCTGTTATGTGTTTTTTTGGGCGGTGTAATGAAAAAAATTCAATGCTCACAAAATCGTCTGTTTTTCAAGTAAGCTGTGTGTTGGTTATAGGAGATTTGGTTCTGTCTCCAACAGGTCACCGATGTTATTTGTCCAGTAATGGAGATAAATGAATAAATAAAGAAAAGGTGGCATGTCATGTTTGTCCAGGGCACCCCTGAAAGTTACTCTGTATTTGATGCTGTGAATTCTGGGCATTGTGGTGAATGGCTGCATTGTGTCGAAGCGATGTCCTGGTGCCGGTGAGCTCTGTTTCCCTGCGAGGTTCTCGGCGGCGTCGTCTCCGACTCGCTGGCGTTGTTTTGCTCTGCGTCTCCGCGCGGAGCCAAGCTGTTTGGGAACACAATGCTCAAAGACAGAGCGCCGCTGTGCACTGCGTCTGAGGCTTGGACAGTGTCCACAGCACGGCGGGGAAATTCTCTCGCAATCAGCGCAGACAACACAGGCTGTAATGAGCCCGGCCCCTGCTTTCCCTCCTTCCCCCCGGTCCCCCTCTCGCCCGCGCCCGAGGCGCACAGCAAGGGAGCGAAACGGCAGAGCGGCCAGCGAAAACAAAAGAAAACAAAAACAATGGCGAGAAAAGGGGGTCGTGCTGTTCCCCCGCTCTCTGTCCCGGCGATGGCGCATTGTACATGATGAATCGAGGCGAGGGAGAGATACCCCTCTCCGCTGCGCTGCGTATCTATTGATCGCTTGTCTTTGCCAGAGCCGCCGTTGTGATGTGGGGCCTGTGGCGAAAGCCTCTCGCTCGTGTAGCAACCCGTCGGCCCGCCACTTGAATGGAGGTTTATCTCAAGATCATTTGAAGAATGGACGCCCTTTCATGTCGACCGTAATCAGTTGCAGCTATCTGACGGTGTCAGTTCTCTCTCCTTTGAAGAGTCCGGCTGTGTTTTTAGGACCCACCAAGTTTGTTTATCAAACCGCAGACCGTGCGCAGCCAACCGGCGGCTTGTTCTAAAGTGTTATAGTTGGCTGCCAAACAAGGCCTTTCCTTTATATGCAGCGATGCTCACTTTGTCTGGATATATTTGGTTGAAGCAGGGAACTTTTAGCAGCAGCATCGATGGAAGTGAAATTAGCGCCCTGAGATATTATTATCATTCTGTCTTCATATAGAATCCAATTAATTGTTTGACCTGGAAAAATAAAACGAGGGATTTCATTTCATCTGAATGTGTGCATCATGGCTGCTCTCCTTCATCAGTGGGGATTTTGGGGATTTGCCTCGTCTTCACAATTAATAAAGTTCACTTCATATTGTATTCTGAATGACACAGGTAGGCTAATCTTCCCCTGGTCCAGCTTCCCTACTTAGTGCATTATTAAAGCTTTCAGCTTCATTATGTTACAAAAGTAATGAAAGGCCAGAGTATTTCCTCTTCCTTTTTCGAATTCACTCCTTAACTGAATTAAAACTTTGTTTGAAATTAAAACCAGAGGGCAAAAAAAAACCACTGAAATGTAACAGAAAAACAACAATGAGAAAATAATAGATTAATAATGGAGTTTCCCTTGAAGGCAGAAACTAACCCAAACAAGTGTATGCAAAACATGTGCTACAATTTTGATCATTTCCTTTGCGTTCACGCTTGATAGCATACTGGCCATAGACAGCAGGCGAATTACACCGGCAGTCATCAGCCTCGACAAAGACAGCAGACAATTATGTGCAATAGAACACCCTCACAATTTGTTACCTGAGTCGCCACGGCAATGTCTACCCCACTTTACTGCACGCTGCAAACGCCGCCTCTCAACAAGACAGACTTGATGAAGTGAGAAAGTGGAGGCAGAACCACAGAGAGCTAAATTTGTTGTGATGGTCGAGTTCTGTCTTCAGGAAATGCAATAGTTTGCACTAGGGCTGCTTTCACTGAAGGAGAAACTGTTTTTGTGAACGAGAACATGGGAAAGAATAAGCCTCGTTTAGTTGATTTTTTTAACAGTTTACATTTGCCCTTATATTGCATTTCATTAACAAAATAAAAAAGGTATATATACAAAAGTTAATACAAAAAATGGCTAATGGCTCTTTCTGTTTTTTAGACATGATGATTTCTAGCTTCATATTCATTCTTCATTCTTGTTCCATGCGTCATTAGAAAAGTAAAAAAAAATGCAAATGAGCAACACTAGGAAAATTGCACTATTATTTTTTAATATTAATATATTAATTATGTTTATCATGTCAGATTTGATAATTTCCTCAAATTGAAACAACATTGGAGACTAGCATTTATCTGCAGATTTTATGCTGTGTTCCTGCACTCAGCTTTCAAAATAAGTCTGTTTGCTTACGCAATCTACACTAAAAGAATACTAAGTCTGTTAATGAGATCCCACTGTTTATCCCATCACAAACTTAATCGTGCATACTTAAGATCTGATGTGACATTTACAAAAGTGAACTAATAAAGTTTTCTTTCAAGTTCTTTCTTTCTCACAGAAAGGGTAGGTTGACATCCACAGAAGGCAACCTTTCTACCTCTCCCATTGGAGAGTGTTCATACAGTACTATGCAAATTACAATGAGCAGACAATGTTTACTTCCAAAATGGGCCTAAATGTCATGCAGTTTTTCTTCAATAAGGTAGCAAGCTTGTGTACAAACGAGCACTGAAGTTTAACCAGGAAAGCCTGCCAGCCGGGTCCCACCTCTCTGGATGCGAGATGAGGGTCTGAACAGGACAGACTAGGGTGGGGCAGCATTGGCTGTGGGGCGGGACAGCAGTGGAGATTAAGATGGTTAGAGAGGGAGAGGGTAAGCCCTGCACATTACTCACAGGTGAAATATGCTCTTATTGGAGTGAAAGAGAGCCTTAATGAACAGCGTTACCATCCGTGCCAGCACTGAGGCTTTTAGCACTGATGAAATTGAATTACACTGTCTCGCTCTCTCTGTCTCTCTCTCTCTGTCTATATATATATATATATATGTACAGTGTGTGTGTGCGTGTTTGTGTATAAAAACCTGATGTGTCATGATGTGACACAACTGGAACTGATCCTGTATTTTACTGTATGGCAGTAAACTTGAGTTGGTTATGTTGGTAATGTTCTTTCTTTGGCTGCAGTAGTTCTCCCTTCACTCGCTACAGGAGGGAGCCTGTGGAAGTGTCCAGAGCAAGTGTGGATTAAATAAATGCTCATTTTCAAATCGTTTTATAATTACATAGAAATACAGTGCTTTCAAATATAGGGAGTGTGATGTCAGTTCAAGGATGTGTTACAAAAAACGAAAAGGATACCTTCAGATATGTTGCATGTGTATGTGAAACAACTACAAACACAGCTAAACACTGAGTCATTGCAAAGCCAGGTTAGCTGTGGCACCCCACAACAGCAACAGAGTTTAAAAGAGACTGCCTGAGAGTTGGCAACAACTGTAATTAGTGTAATGTGGAAAATGTTGCGTGTTTGTAAGCTTGTGTTGACATCTTTGAAATGTAAGTGATTCTATGTATAAAAAGTTTAAACATATGTGATTATAGTATTTGAAATGTCTTTTAAAATATTTGGATTCATCTGCAAGTGCAATTTTACCTCGATCTGGGGCAGAGTGGGGATTTTGTGACTCCAGCTTTACACACCGGCTTCTGTTTTTTGTGTGCATCACTCCATTCTGCCACAGGACAGTCAGAGTCAAAGGAGGATGAACTCACCTCTACCCCCCACATCCCATCACTCCCATTGTTCCAACTCACCCCCCCCCCCCCCCCCCATTTACACAACTGCTGACAACAACAACCTATTTCCAGAGTATGGCGGAAGCTGGGAATTATTTTTCAGTTGCAAAAGGACACGCTCGGCTAGTGGAAGAATGTGCACTTCCTGACAGTCTGCTGCTTTCACATTCAGCGTTCCTGGCTACAGATCTATATTGGGATGATTTTCAGTGGTTAAAACCCTGCATGTAGCACCATAGGCTGCTGTTGTTGTCACTGTTTAGTGGTGCTCAGGCAACTATGCTGAATAGTGAGTACACTGCTGGCCTCATGATGGGTGATTTCCATCATATTAATTCCAGAACAGCATGCGTGATTTTATAGGGTTCTCACAATGCAGTGTGCTATATTCTCTTTTATTCCTACGTCCACTTCACAGTTGCAGAAGCATTCAGGCTCTATTCTGTACTAGGTTGGTGAAAGACAAATAGTTTATTTTGGGCTGCTGTAATTTGCAGCAGAGGATTATAGGTAGACTGCAGACATGGTGGGAGGGGAAGGGTGTAGAGCTGCTGTAGAATCAGACAGGGGCTACAATGCTGTGCTGTGGACTGTGTGAAGACAAAAGTGCTGTTAAATTCTGGAGCTAAAGAGGGTTATAAAAAAAGTTGCTATAAATTTTCATCTTGTAGACTGAAGAATTTATTTGTTTTTTTCACTGAAAGGACAATGATATTTTACAGCGTTGTTTACAATACTTGCGGTAATCTGGGCAACGAAACACTCTTTTATAGTTGCTGTTGAATATGACAGAGACATGCAGCATGTACATGAAATATTGTGATTTGTTTACTGGGACTGTTTAAGTCATCGCTGTGTCGCTTCCCGCAAGCACACGCAAGGTCAGATGAAAAATGAGGGGAGGAATGCTGTTACACGCACTGCTGAAGATCACAGGAAAAATGAACTATGAAGCAGAGAGTATGGATCTGACATCAAACGCAGTCCTTCTGTCAAGGTTAATCCCATCAGTCTGCAGTCTGTGATCTTGGTGTGTCCTGACTGTGCACGCGCACACACAAACACACACACACACACACACACGCACACACACACACACAAGTTGTTCTCTGTAACACCACCAGTGGAAAATGACTTGCTGTCCTTCGGTTCTCCCAGAGAGCCCATGCTGGTAAAATCAGCCCCGAGCAATTTTTCTCCTTTCTCCTTTTGAATTACAGGTGAAGTTTTCCTTACTGAGCCTTCTCTAAGTGACGCAGCACCACTAAAGCATCAGACCTTGGAGCAGAAGGCTCATGTTGTGTATTCTATCCTGAAACTGATGAGCCATTTCCAGTCTGTAAGCCCCTAGTCCTGCAGGATTTGAGTTTCCTTTCATGTTGCAGCTGACCTACTCTTGACACACCAGCTGAGGTGACGTCGTATTCAAATAACTGCAATTAAATGATTTTGAGGGAAAAGCCAGCAGAGCCTGTAACCCTTGACAAGTGGAGTTTCCCGCTCCATAATCAAAAAGGTCAACGGAACACTGATATGTGCCATCAATGTGAGATCTACGTAGATCGAATTTTTTCATTGTCGCCGTCCTCTTGAGAACATGTAGGCGATTTATTTACTGTACGCCCACCAGTGTGACCGCATTTTGAGATTCAGCGACGGCGGTAGAGCTGACAGCTGAAAGACTAACAATAAGTTTCTTGTTATTGATTGATGTCTTTGTTTTCACGTCATTCACGGCTGGACACCAATCGGTTTGTTTATTTATTTATTTTTCAAATATGCAGTGTGATTCATTTGACTGGAGGGAACAGGGGAAGTGAGTGATTATCGTTCCTGTGAGAAAGTAAGCAAATGCCTTTGTGGTTAAATGTAAGGTGCGGCGGGAGGGGGTGCAACAGCGCAAAGACCTGATCAAAGAGAATTGTTAACTTTAGGGACTAAAGGCCGGTGCTGTGGTTAGTGGTCACCTTGTTTGTGAGCGTTCCCAGCCGTCGTCTCTTCTCCCATGAATGTACACAAGGCCTGGAAGATGTTGCAATATTCAAATCTGGGGCCACAGCTGAGGTTTTGGGTTTTTTGTTTATGTATGTTTACACTAAGTTACAGCTTAGCTTCCCTCTGAATTCCTTGTCAAGATCTTTGTCCTTGTTCTCAATGGCAGGGTTTCCACAGGGAATTTTGAAAAGTCTCCAGCCATTCATTTTTCAGCGCAGAAAGTTGGCGCGCCCTTTCAGCGATTGCATAAAATGGAATCCTCTTGAGCAGAATTGTATTCCACCCAATTCCCTATGCAAATGGACAGCTTTATTGCGCTCTGAAGGCATGTGCACATAGAGGGGTTAGTCAAAAATACATCAAAAAACATTGTCACCGTATCTAAGCAACCACCATCGGCTTGAGCTGAAGGAAATGGCCTCCGCAATTTTGTGAGACAGGTTGTGATGGGTCTGACAGTTGTGAAAAGATACTATATGCAAATACTTCTCCCAGACTTGCAACACATTGGCTTTAGGTCAAGCCAGAAATGTCTTGTGCAAACTCCCATTATGTTGTAAGACTGAATTAACCATTCCATGCCTAACTGTAATTGTACTAATGAACGCAGTTCTCACAGTGTTGCTGTGATGTCATGGCATGTGTTAGCAGGGCAGTTCTTCTCAGATTTTATGTTGGTGAACAGCTAAAACAGCTTTAGTTAAACTGAATCAGAACATACTCCATGCATGAGAAGTGCTGTTTTTAAATATCCTTATGCATTTACTTATTCTTGATTTCAGCCAATGTTGCTTTTACTGGCCATTAGTGTTGGGCAATGGGCATGACACTGTCTGCCCCTATCAGCAATCTACTACTCGAACAGTAGCTACTACTAGTTGGCAGTTCTGAATGTGAGTTCTCCTTGTTTGGTTAGTCTGTGCAGGCGTGGGTATTTTTTGGTCTATGACTTCTTCTGGCTGAAGTTAAAGTAGTTGCAGGCCTGGGTTAGTTTTCCTGATCGGGTTTAGTTAATATGTCAGTTCTGGCTTCCTCGGTTGGGTTCACTGTATATCCAGATGTAAGTTTTACCTCTCCTGGTTGGTTTTAGTGTGCACGTTGATGTCAATTTGACTTCTCCTGGTCGGATTTAGAGTATGTGTAAATGTAAATTAGACCTTTCCTGGTTGGATTTACAGTATGTGCAGACAGCCTGACGTCTGCTCTGACCTGTGGCCCGTGCAGTAGGATGGAGTTATGGTGGTGAACTGCGTTGGGAACACAGTTGGAATAAACAGTGTTAGGTGGTGTTCTGTGTTGCAGTGTGTAGTTGGAATAAACAGACTTACCATGGTGCTCTTTGCTGGGATCACAATGCACAGTTAGAACAGACAGAGATACAGTGGTGAACTGTGCTGGGAACACAGTGTACTGAGACAGAATTGCTGTGGAGTTCTATGTCAGGGACACAGCGTATAGTGCAGGTGTGTCACAGGGAGAGGGTGGGGATCAGCTGTCGCTAGGATACAAATACCCACTGCTGTGCGCGCCTGGAGTAATCGTCTGTGCACCACGCCCTCTGGAATACGCTCTCTTGTTCTTGGCTGACTTCAATAATTGGAAAGAAATACTTGCTGTAAATGTAATAACGATTAATGGAATGTAATAGCAATGGATTTGACTTTGTAGCGCATGTTTTATAGTTTGCGGTTAGTTTCCTTTTTCAGTTGCACTCCATATTCCAGATTGCCATTATTTTTTATCCCGTCCCTCTTGTGCACAGCCATACCACTGTTGTTGTGCCACCACAGCACTTCGGCAAGCACTAGCTGTATTGGAAATATAAATGCATGCCCCAGCAGCCAAAAACACAGCACCTCACCTTCCTCCCCACCTCCTGTCCCCCACCTTAACTTGAATTGGCCATTGGGAATTCCTGAGATGTTTCACGGAAAGAAGAAATCAATAGCTCTACAATCTTCCTCTTGACATTGACATTTTTCTCATTCTCTTCAAAGGCTAGTTAACTATTCGATGAATAAACCTGTCACTACTAATTCCCCCATTTCTATTCCGAGCCAGGGGCCAGGGAGCAGCTCGCATTGCTGCTGCTTTTCAGCACTCTGCATCAATAAGGCTTGCCATTGGTCCTTATACACAATGCTGGTGATGGATGGGGCCACACGATTGGTTTCTGCAAATGGAGGCTCTGACGGACGGCTTCACTTCATTGGCTGGTTCTAATTTGGGATCCAAACACGATGATGAATCTTTTGATGTGGCCCCCCTGGCTGTTTTTACTGTTTGCTTGTTATCTGAGACTCTAATTAAAAGTGCCAAATGAAATAATCCATTCTTTCTCCCTGGAGCAAATAATGCTCTCTTAGCTCTGTGTTATTGATATATCCAGTTAGAGCTACAAGTGCACATCAATCACAGAAAAGAGGTAGAAGCCCAAAATATCCCTTGTTATTTGTATTTAGGCAGAGGCAATACAATCAAGACATTGGCCAATCCAGCACAGCTAAAAACTGACCAATCAACACTAGTCAAAATGGAAGAACAATTTAATACTTAATACACGCAATTAATATGTTATAAAATAAATGTTGACAATATATTTTTTCCGGTATGCTATATAAGCAGGGGTGATTGGGAGCATGGAAATGTTGCAGAGGTTGACATGAAGATTTTCAGTGTACAGTGTGGAAGCTGAAAACAACAGCGTGTAAACTTATGATCACGCAGGTGGGATGTCAGAGGGTGAAACAGCTCTGCGGCTGGAACATTAGTGCTTGTTAAGCCAGCCCATACGCTGACACACAGGAACACATGCCACAGGAATCAGTCACAGGGACCTTGCTGACTCTTTAAAAAAAGAATTAAGCTTACTTGCCAGATTAAAAACAGATTTTTTTTAGTTTAAAAAAATGTCGTGTCTTAATTTAAGCCATCCAGAGTGTTTCTTAAATATTATTTAGTTATTAGCAGATCATAAAGATATATGACATAATGTGGTTTTGGGGAGCCGTTGTGGTGAGCTAGTCCTCTGGTGCTTCGCTTGGATCTGGCCGCGGCCTGCATTCCTGACCGCTCTGCTGAAATAACAAGTCAGCGTTTTAAGCAAACATTAAACCGCATCTCAGTTGAGTTTTATAACCCAATATAAAAATCTGGCCTTCATCCATGAGCTAATGCTTTGTTTCCTTCTGCCAGATAAGAAGGAATATGTATAAAAAAAAAAAAAAAAAAAAAGGGGGCGGACTCTTGGATAGGCTCTGTACATACGCAACAAGTTAAGGGTCCGTAAAGTAACTCCTCTCTCCCTCCAGCTCTGACTCTGCACCCTTGCCAGTCCTGTCAGAGAGGGAGCCTCTCATTACCCGAACCATGAAAGGGAGCGCTGTGAGCCCCAGAGGAGGTCTCTGTCAGATGATGGAAAACCTGGCAGGACCCTCCGAATCCCGCAGCCCACGCTCCAACGGCGTCGGAGCCTCTGCGCGTGTGTAAGAACACACGGACGAGCGGAGCTGTTCAAAGGTCAGCGTGGTCGAAACCCCTGCGGTTTTCCTAGAAGACATCACCGCGTGTCTAAGTCCCTCCAGACTCCGCCGGGCCTGTCTCTGCTATCACAGCTTTGATTAATCCCATGCAAATTGGGGACAAATTGCACTCAGGTGCAGATGGTCTGGATAAGACAATTTCCTCACAGAGCTAGCGGCCCTCGCCAGCCGCTCCACAAAAGGAGTGGAGATTTTTTTTCCCTTTTTTTTGTGAAGTTTGGATCTTGAAAAATATTATTTCCAACTGCTCACAAAGAATTTCAGATACTATTATCAAAGCATATTTAGTTCTTTTATAGAAGTGAGTTTAAGAGCTCTCAGACACAAGGGTTCCTTTATGGGCAGCTTGGTGGGAAGTGGGAGCCAAGGGTGGGGCGGGGGGGGGGGGGGGGGGTGGGGGCGGTTGGGGGGGTGGGCGGGGGGTTTGGTGTAGGCCGGAGCCAGTGTATTTTTCTCAGGACAGTGTTTGCATTAGTGAAGGGGACCCCGTAACAGGCTGTGTTTATCAGATACGAAAGTCATCCGTTCCTTGTGTTTTCTGATCAGGTGGACCTTTGACCTTTTAATGAATGCCTCCTGAAAGGACGATGGGTATCGATTGCTCCGCCGCAGCGGCGCTGACATGCCACTGAGCTCTCCGGCCCCCCTCTAATCACCCTGAGCCCGTCGCTTCAAACTCTCCTCTGTGCCTCGCTCTCTGTGCAGCTCACGCTCGCACCTGTCTCCCCTCCTCATCGTCACTCCGTGCCTCACCTTTCCCTGACCTAGAACTGCCGCGGGCACAGATATCATTTGCCAGGATACCCTGCGGAGAGGCGAAACCCAAGGCGCGATCGTGATGCTTTTGTTGTTGACAACAACACAATGTCTTACTGCTGTATTCGTTTATAAAGAGTAGATTTCAGCTCAATCAGGACACATTTTACACTGGTACTCTTAGCCTTTTTACATTTTTATTACAGCAATGATACAATAGGCAAGATGTGATGTTTGTTGTTGGCCCCATGCTATAGCATGTAATTTGAAAAATCATTAATAAAATTAATCTGGAGGCTTAAAAGACAAGTTCAAAAAGGACTTTGAGCCAATGCATTTAAACGATACGATTTATGTTACAGTTGATTTGGGAATTAAAATCATACTAAGGTAAAGGTCTTGTTAAATTAATGGTTAGTGAAGCTCACACTGTGTGTATACCTTTTATAGGAAAGTGAGGATGAAACCTGCTGGAGCATCGGGATGAAAAATTACATCAAATTATTGGGGGAGGAGGCTTAGTTAGAATGTTTCTGTGTGTGCACATGTGTATGTGTGTGTGTGCCTCTGAGAGAAATGCTACTGGTGGGCCAGGTGTCTTCTTTGCTGTGCAAGTGAAAGGGTAGAGAGGTCAGAGGTCAGCTCTCCAGAGAAGGTCCAGTTAAAACCACGATCGCGGCATTGAAAGCGCTTTGTGGAGGAGCAGAGAGGAGGAAAGAGCCCTGTGTGATATCGGACCTGATGATTCCCTCTACCAAGTTTTCCCGCTGAGAGGAAAAAGGGGGAAGGGATCTCCTTTGAAAATTACACTCTTGTCTTTGCTTCAACTTTTAATTTCCTTAATTGATTTTTTTTCCATTGAAGTTGTAGTGGACCACACTGTGTTCAGAGACACAAAACTAATTGATATCAAATTTTAATCCTTCTTACGGCAATGCAATCTAGCCATTCCCCCCTATCGATCTCCAATCCATCCAAACTGAATTAATGTGTAAAGGACTGGTGGGGGATAATGGAGGCACGTCGCGCTCGCTCTCTCTCTCTTTCTCTCTTTCTCTCTCTCTCTCTCTGTAAGCGTATCCGAACAACTGTGGTACACAACTTACTGTGGTACACACGGACCAAAGGTTTATGGTTTCAGTGGGACTGAACTCAGTGTAGTAAAATGGTCATCCATCCCACATGAACCCTTTGATTACATTTTGAAAACGCATTTCAATAAACGTGTTTTTCTCATACTGATTGAACCCTCTTCAGGGACAAGGGACACAATGACCCTGTGCATACAACGTCAGAGAGAAGTAGTGGTGTGTAGGGTGGTAGAGCAGATTGGGGAGTAGTAGTGTAGTGTGAGGGTTTGCAGTGTGGTCTGTAGGGCAAAAATACAGATGCAAAAGAGTGTAATGTTGAGCATAGTGTTGGGAAAACAGATGTCTGAGCAGGTTTCAGACACTAATTTCAGGTGGACTTTAAGCCTTGAGCAAGGTGCTTAACCTAAATTGCTTCACAAATATCCACCTTTATAAACGGAAATATATAAGCTACGTAATTTACCCTGGATAAGGGTTTCTGCTGAGAAAATAAACAATGTGATATACAGTAATTGCTCTACACATTAGTCTCTAGTTGTTCTTTGCTGATGTTGGATCTGATTTATTACATTTACGCAAATGAATGTAATGATAAATACATTCAGTATCAAAGGCTTGTTCTTTGAATATTTATCAACACTCCACATTACTATTAATCTATACATCTAATTGGAGCTGGAAGTGAATTGCAAGCTCTCTGGGATGAGCCAATAAGAATATGAAAATTAAATCTGCGGAAGATGTTTTATTAGCCATACGAAACACATACCAATTAGGCTGCCCTCCCAGGCCTCATTGATAAATGCTTGATACCTCCAACTAAATACTTTCTCTGGGTTCTTTCCTCACAGAATGCCCTCAGTGCCTTGGAAATGCAGTGGTCGTCTTTTTATTGATTTCAGCAAAGTTTTTTTTCTTTTTTGTTGTTGCCTGCACGCAACACTCCATTTCTCATTTCCATTGCTAAGTACTTGACACTCAGCGAAAATTGCCCGTTTTATTTGTCCTTTTAGTGAAATCACTGAACCACATCTTTGATGCATTTGATCTACTCCTAATATTTTTCAAGCTGCGCTTTCAACACATGGACCTTTCTAAGCGCCTTTGAAATGTCACTGAGGAGATAATTAGTTCGCTGGTCTGGATTTTGGCAGCTTAACTCTTTAAACCAGGGTCTTTATAGCTATTATTCTGATTATTATGATTAGTATTATTGTTGTTATTATTTTTCTAGCTGCTGTGATAATGCTGCTCTCCCTCTCTCTGTCTCTCTCCCTCTCTCCCTCTCAGACCACCCCCCAACTTCACTTCATTTCTGTCCAGATTGTTTCTTCTCCAAACATGATATCACCTCACAATTCTTGTCTCCGTTCTCCAGGACTCCATAATTGGCGTTGCTGATTTCTGAGAGGCAGACTTTTTTCGCTCACACCGTAGAGACGGGCATGGAAATAGCACAGATAAGAGAGAATATGTAGAAAGGGAGCGAGGCTCAGCTGTAAACGAGCGGGAGAGCGGTGGGCGCAGGGGGAATGGGAGGGGGGGCGGCGTCTATTTTTAAAGTGACTCGGAGTAAAAGATCGATAAGGCAACGTGTGAAGGCTCCTGCTGAAGCCGTGTTAGTTTTAAGGCTTACGCCCGGCGAGACGCAAGAGACTCCCGGGCAAAAACAGAGGAATCTGTCTTAAAGGCAGAATAAAGGAGCCATAATAATACGCTGAAATGCAATACATCTTGAGCCTGAATTCCTCATGAGGTCTTCATAAAACACTGCGGCAGCTATTAAGAACATTTGGAGGCACTTAGAGGACATTTACAGAGTTTTGTTTATGTCGTTTTATCTGGGGACAGGGGTTTCTTTATTTTATACAGCTCACTAAAACAGACTGTTTTCTCCCCCACTCTCTCTCCCTCTTTCTTTGGAAACTTGTACAATATTGTGGAAAATCACGCAAAAGGTTTTACCGTGCTGCATTCATGTAATAGTGTTAAGTATGTCCACATATGCTCTTTGTTATATATCAAAAGAGGAACTCTGCAGTAGGAATCAAATTGAAATGAATTGTCATACTAGTTCTTCCTGTCTATTGTTAAATTGGCTGTAATTTTGATTTATATACATGTATTGTGTCGCCTGCTTTCCTTGATATATAGTGCTTTGCCTCAGTTCACCATGGCAAACATCAGGCTGTGATTTACCTCTCTGAATTCAAGATTAATTGCCACAGATACTTCTTTATGTGTCAAGAGGTCACCATGGACTTTTCAGCCAGAAGGTTTACCACTCCAGAAAACATAACCCTGTATTTTGAGCTGACTTGAAAGTTTCAGGCTTCCCGCCCAGCTATAGTCCTGTGCTTGTTTGAGTGAAGTTAGGATCACAAAGATATGAGGCACTTTTTCATTTCATTATTTTTTGTATGAGGGGAACATAGGGTTAGAGGGTTAGAAAAAGTATGTGTGCATTGGCGGGGGGGGGGGGGGGGGGGGGGGGGGGGGGGGGGTAAGCAGTGAAGTGAACCACTTCAATGAAAGTGAGTTTCAAAAGTGAATAAATGAACTGGCTGACTACTTTTAAAACTGGTGGAGCTGTGCACATCAAACAGGCTTGCAGGGCTTCACAGCAGTAAAACCAGCTTTGGAGCTGTGCTTTCATTTAACAGGGCTGTTAAAAACAGGTCAGACAAATGTGCGTGGCGAATGCACAGATTTCCAAGTGTATGCAAACTTGGACATGGAAGTCATAAAATGGAAGCACTCTGAACTGTGCACTCAAAGCGATGCGACCACCTGCCTGCTTCAATGTCTTAGCCAGAGCGAGTGGTCCTCTGTAAACAGCCTATGCTGGGTAATGCTCCCCCAGAAAGGGAGCAGTACCCAAGAAGCGCTGTGTATTAATGGTCTGCTATACCTTCTGTGGAGTGGACCGGGACACAAATTCAGATATTAACAGAAGGGCGGCAGAGTAGCACTCTGACAGGCGCTGTTAGCATAATCCCATTTATAAAAGGCTATAAACTGCAGATCATGTGGCCACTGCCAAGTGCAGTTTAGCGTGTCGCAGATAGAACCTGCAGGCGTGCGTGACAGTGATTAATGCGTCACTGTGAGCGATTCGATCACAAAAGGAGAAGAAAAAACAAGGAGAGCAAAACAGGCTTGGAGGGCTTTCATTTGTTTTATTGGCTCACTTTGGGATATGTAACCCAAGCCCCTTTTTGTTTTAAAAGGTGGGCAGATGCTGACAAGCTGCCGCTCAGATACAGGTAATGTGTTTGAAGAATTCCGTGAGGCCGGAAGCAGAGGATGTCTGGAACATTGTGGCTGAGCAGCAAAGCCCCGGCCAGGAGGAAAGAGATGCACTGCTGTGGATGTGGTCTGTCACAGGACTGTCTAAATAAAGTTGTCCTGTTAAAACATTTTTCTTACCCTCTGTGAGTCTGGTGGGGGCGGGGGGGGGACCGTGTTGCTTGACTGAAGTCAGGTCTGCTGGACAAGGCCTGGTGAAATATGGGAACCATCATCATTGGCTTCAAAGAAAAACAATCAGGCGGCGATGGAGGAATTTCTCCTCCGACGGGCTGCTGTCAGCACCGAGGACCTCTTCGCCATCTCTCACCATGCAGCCGGCACAAATTATTTTAACTTTCTGCAGCTCAAACAGAGCGTCTCCAAGGTGCACGGTGGCTGTATGTCCTCTGCACTGACCGCAAGCAAGCGGCAGGTTCTCAGTGGGAAAAGAAAATGGCATTGCTTTGCTTGACCCATCCCGGCCTTGAAAATGACACTTTGTTCTCCTCTCAATTCATTACAAACATGGACGGAGGGGGACATGAGCATGTGCATGCGTGTGTGTTCACACTTTTGATTATTATGGTTGAGCTGCAATTTCAAGTGAGGTATGATTAGATGGATTTTTTTTTCCATTCTCAGGACGAGGAAAGAAAACAGCTTCTTCATTCCCTCCTGTGCCGATCTGGGAGCCCCTCTCCCCCTCTCTCTCTCTCTCTCGCTCTATCTCTCACTCACGCTTTCTCTCTCAAAGAGAGGATTGAAAACCAATATTTGGGGACTGGGTGTGTTGTGTTGTGAAAAAACAGAGGGAATGGGCCGGTTCTAACGATGTCGACCCGGGGAGGCTCAGAAGCACGTGAACAAACAGATGCCGGCCGGCTGTAGCACCTGGAGACTGCCCACGGAATGGGTCCGCTATGTTTGGGAAAGATCCATCACGGTGACAGGCCCCTCGGAGAGCGCATGGTGTCTAGGAGACAGAGGCCTCGTGGGACCTGAGTGCAGGACCGCACTGTTAAAGTTACTGACGTGATTCAGAGTCCTCTCTTTGTCACGGGTTCGCAGGGTGGAGAGGCGAATAAGACTTATGCCCTTCAGAATTGCTGATTTAGGAGGGGAAGGGAGGAGAGGTCATCAATAAGATAGATGGGTGTTGTTTTTCTCCATGGGGAGTGTGCCATATGAAAACACTCATAAATTGGATTGAATTAAAAAGACAGACAATATTGAACAGCAAACCTGGAATGGGAGGGAGAGAGATGCACAGTGTATTTTTCTTCCATCAATCCTGTACTGTGCTACAGTGCACTGCTGCTGGTGTAATGTTGTGCTGAACTGATACTCTGGTGAAGATATGACAGCATGAACCTGAAGTGCATTAGAATGCATTACGAGAAGTTCTCCATAAACTTGTGTCAATGTGTCAACTGCTTTTACTTGAGGAGGTGAGGCAGCATCCAGTTTCAGGTTAGTTGTGATGTAAGTATTGCTGCGTAAGGCTGAATGGAACGTTGCCTGCGTTGTGCGCGGGCGACCTTTCACCCCAGCATAGACCTACCCACAGAGGAAGTTCCCATTTCCAGAGGTCATTAAGCCAAGATCGTCTGTCAATGCACTGTTGCAATGGAAATTTCAGGGAGCTACTTTTGGGGCTGGAGGAGTTGGGGGGAGCTCGACGTCTGATGGTTTTGCAGACAGATAGGAAATAATTTCATGAAAGAGAACAGTCACGGAGAATTGTTAGCCTGATTGGTATGCCCTAAGTGATTCCTTAAGAGCTTTAATTTTCCATATTCCATCTAAGAACTAAACTGCTTTTTAAAATGAGCAATCTGACCACATTTTCATTAAACAGATGTTGCTCTACGCTGAGAAATGGAGAGAACCGAATCTGACACACTCCGTGCTCTGGTTATTGTAAAAGTATTAAAAGAAAAAAAAAATCAAAGTAAGGTTTCATCTTTAGTGGCTCTACCTGTACCGGCGAGAAGTAGAAGAGCGTCTGCGTTCTGTATCCGGGGCCCCAGAATCCCAGAATTCCTTGTGTGTGTGAGGTGCGCAGATGTGACGGCTCAGCCTGGAGCCACCCCGCAGAGCTCACCTCGCAGACGTGACCCGGGGTCCTCCACATCCAGCACATCTGTTTCTGCTGTGTCTGATGCAGCGCAGGCCTCAGCAGCGGGGAATGCTTTCTGTTAGCCGGGCGTAATACATGCCCCACTCTTTCATATATCCCGCATACTGTATACATATTCTAAGTATGTCTGTGTGTTTAACAAAGGATTACATTTCAGCATTCTTTTGAATGAGTTTCCTGTTTATCTCATTGCCATGGGAAAATTAAGATGGTCCATAGCATAGCGTTACTATGTGTGTCCCACACACATTATGTTATGAAAACAAATATAATATTTCTCATACAGCTTGCTGTACACACAGACATGTACTCACACAAACATGCGCATACACACTGCATATTTGAGATACAAAGCTCCCAGAGTATAGCACAATTGAATTCGCCTCACTAAGAGTGCCAATCATCATGATCTGGGATGATGTCACTACCATACTATCCATGTTTAGGCCTTGCCACACACCCCGTACTCTTGAGCTGTCATACACACAGCCACACAGGTCTCCACAGTTGGTTGGCATGGTGACAGACAGCACATATACTTACACCACCCCCTCCCCACCCCCACCCCATGAATCCCCATGAATGTCATTTTTGATGTGATAAATTCTGCACAATGAGTTTTTACTGAACATTATAAATGAAGTATTCGCCCAGTCTGTGCATACTGCTCTCAGAACATTGCTATAACATTGTAGTAATGTGACCACATCGTAGAAGCATTTTGAGAGCAGCAGTGTTAGTTGGGCAGGGTGCACAGAGCTCAGATCTAGCTTAACCAGAGTTGCAGCATTGGAATATTCTTGGTTTTGCATTTGGTGTCGCATCCCCATCTTTCAATATCTCTGTGTTGTCTAAGGACATTTAAAAAAAATTTGCAAATTTTACAAAAATGTATTCTCTAGAGAGTGCAGTGGTATGGGTTGAATGTAACACCTTGCCAGTTTAAATGAGGATGTAAATATGATAGAAAATATGTGAATGAGTATTTCTCTCCTCTTGTCATAATCAGCGATAAACTGTTTGCCCTTTTGCCAGAGAAGAAGTCTCTTGTCAGTTAAGGGTAAACCGTGCTTTTTGTTTGTCTGCCGTCTGGTGGTTCTTATTTTTTTTTTTTTAAGTCTGAGGAAATGACAAGCAGTGTGACCTTTGACTTCCGTCTCCCCAGAGAAAGTGATCTTGCTGCAACATGTGGTCGCCTCATTTGGGCAGGAGCCAAACTGTTTTCTTTAATTGGCCGTGCAATCTCCCACAGCTGGGACAGATTAGGGGCAAATTCCCCTTGAAACGGGCAGCGCTGGTTTACAGTGTGCCGTGCGGAGAGAGAGAGACAGGCAGAGAAAGAGAGAGGAGGGAGAGAGAGAGAGAGAGAGAGAGAGGAGCGAGGGAAAGATGTAGAGAAAGACCAATGAAACTGTCAGGTGCGAGAGACTTTCCTGTAGACAGGCGCAGGGTGGGAACGATAAATCACTTCAAGCTGGTTGGCCTGGTTGGTGGTTTGGGGGGGAGTTGTCGACAATGAGAGGTACACTGAGAGAATAGGTGGAGCTGCATCTTAATCTCAGTCTCAGTTGCAGTGCCATCCTACCCCCCTCCCCAGGCTGTCTCTCGTATAAAACACACATTAAAGAGGTCTGGACAAATGCTTGACTGAATGCAGAGCAGGTGTTCCTGATGCAGGTGCTGAATGCTAAGTCGATTAATCTGCAATAGCTCTTGTTCTCTCCATCAACCCAAACAATTTTAGTCTCCTAAAATGAAGAAATTATATGCTAGGAGTTGACTGTGTGTACTAGAGCTTTTATGAAGGAAGACTTTTCTATTCCAAGGTGTCTGTGTTGGGTCTCGGATTGTACAATGGCCTCTTCATCAGCACAGGGCAGCCTGAGGAAGAATAATGCAATCAGTTCTCTCTGGAATGGGACAAGTGACAGACAAGTGTGTCTCGATCCTCCCCACCCCCACCCCGGTATTGTCATTACAAATTGGGTCTGTTATGCGAAGGCTTGCAGTTCTGTCTCTGAGGGGGCGAGGGAGCAGCTAAGCATGTTTGACACCGCAAGGCCTTTTCCCATCCGACCTGAGCATGGTGTCACCCCCCTCTTGCCCCCACAGAGCTATCGGGTTCCCTGTAATGCGCTTCCCGAACCCGAGTCCCCGGTGTGAGAAGTGTAAGAGAGAGAGAGAGAGAGAGAGAGAGAGAGAGAGAAAGAGAGAGAGCTGGCTATCAGGGATATGGGAGTGCATAAAGATTGCATTTCACAGCACCTCTCCATTCCCCTGCCACCTCCACTTCTCTGCTCTCAGCAAAACAAACGGCGGGTCACCTTTAATGTGTCTTTGAAGCACCCTGCGTTGGATCATCAGAAGTCTTTAAGGCGCGCCGGAGCATCGTTAGCTCCTCCTTGATCCCCACCTTTGCCGGAGCCCCTGTCTTTGCTTTTGGTTGAAATTGCTACCAGGTTCCATTCGTGCGCATCTTAATGGAAAGAATTCCACTACGTGAGCAGGGAAAGAGAGGAGGGAAAAAAAAAAAATTCAGGCCTGAGGTTCAAGGCTGTGTCAGGATGTTTGATGCTGTAAAGAGCCTTGGAAAAAGCCTACTGAGAGCACAGACTGCCAATGATGACTGTGAGCCTGACAAAGGCCCCCTCATTTAGGATCAGGGTCACCTCACCACAAAAGCGCGGGCAAGCTACTTCCCTGCGCGGATGGTCTGGTTTGTGTCGTTCCAGACTGTTTCCCTACTGCGATGTGCATGTTTTCGATGTATGTGCACTCATTAGAATGCAGTGCAGCCGAACGGCAGATGCGTCTTGCTCATAAAGACGTGAGTCTTTCCTACGTCTTTAATAAATCTCCCTTTTCTCCTGCTATGAGTGCACACATCATTTCCCCCGACACTTTATTCCCCATGTCAGCGGGGGCTTCACTGCAGTGTATCGGAGCAGGGAGTGTGTTACTGCTTTGTGCTGATAACAGGTGTTCACGCCAGCAATAGCACTGATCCCCGGAGAGGCTCAGAGAAGCACTCCCTGCCAACACCTGGATCCTGAGCTCCGGCTAACGCTTATGCCATGTGTATCAGCCGGAGGAAAGGGGGGATGAGGAGAGAGAGAGAGAGAGAGAGAGAGAGAGAGGGAGCAATGGGCGTGAGGAAAAGAGGAGAGAAACACGAGATGTGGACCTTTGAGAAGAGCCAGACTGGCACTCAGGGCCAAGTCACTGCAAGGGCTGTCACCCTGCTCTCCAAACCTCCTTATCTTAATGCCACACAACACTAAGGGGATCTAAACACTGCTTTAATTGGGATTGTAGCATTTAAGTACAAGTGCTTAGAATTTAATTAACGTTTGTTTAAAAAAAACATCACCAATAGCTGGAGTTGTCCTCAAAGTAGAGTGGGAGGTAAAAAAAAAGACGTTTTGTGAGAGGCTAAACTGATAGGTGGGGAAGACAGTGCTCTGCCTTTGTGGGAACGAATGAAGAATGAGGATCTGCTGCTGCTGTCCCATCAATGGGTGTTTCTCTGTCGGAAAGGCTGGGTGCAGCAGTTGCGGTGTGGAGGATGTGTGTGCTTGAGCGTGTGTGATTTCACTGCTCATCCTTCACACTGACATTTTCTCTTTCATCATATATCTTCTCTTTCATTTATGTTCAACAAACATAAACACAATCTCTCTGAAAGAACATGATGAGAGATGACAGCCTTTTGAGCTGATATAAAAAAAAGCCTCCACTCTTTTGGTCAGTGACATTAAGAAACTGAAGGATCATTTTCCACAGCTGCGTTTCGGTGGTGGGGGATTGGCTGAACGTGCCCATGTGTACCCACTCTGAAAGGAACCTTGGGTAATGATGAGGATGGCTCACGGCTAATCTGTTCTTCCCGCTGGGGGAGGGTGAAGGGGGAGACATTCCCTGCGTCTCGCTCTGTCTCACTAGGTCCCTCCCCATCCCCAGACTCCTCATTTCCATCAGCAGGCCATGACCCTCAGCCAAGGCGCATTTTCATGCAAATCGTACCTCCCCATATGGAGCGCGGGGGGAAGAGCAGTTCTCTGGTGCGAGTCGCATCCCCCTTGGACGAGGCACCTGGTATCAAGGGCTGCCTTCGGAACACTGTAATCCAAATAACTTTCATTAAAAGCGGCGGGATAATCCTCCAGATTTCCGAGGAAATTCCCGGGGATGCGTTCGTCCGCTGAGCTCTCCCCCAGCGATGGTGCCTCTCAGTTTCATGTTCTCCCCCCCCCCCCCCCCCCCCCCCATCTTCCCAGACTCCATCACAAACAGTGTAATTTACATAGTACTCTTTAATCTGCCATAAATCCCCATTCAGGAAGAGCACGGAGCAGAGAAAGAGCAGGGATCACCAGTCTCCGCTTGCTCCGGCGACTCACTCTGGAATGTAAACTGTGGAACGGGATCGATGGAGAAAATATTCATTTAGGGTTTTATTACAGTGCACTACTTAGGTGTAAAAATAAACGGGGATACCATGCCCAAATTGGCAAAATAAAGAGTTACGTGAGTGTATTATTTTCTGATTGCACACACATTTCAGATTCTCACCTGCTGGATCTGTGTATTTATGGTACACTGCCAATAGCTGCATTATCCAGAGAGAAAATGGAATATTAAGCTGGCTCTTCATTTTAGTAGTTATGTAGGATTGCCTTACATAAGCAATAGTAATTATTGATGAAAAAAGAGAGGGGAAAAAATCTTGTCTCGCTGAACTATCCACTTCACAGAATATCTAAGTCATAATGATAATGAAGATTTGAGTGAGGTTTCAAATCCCAGGCTATTCTTGTTCCCTTTAGCAAGGTACTTCAGCTGAATAGAAATTCAGCCACTTACAATGAACTGCAGGATTTTGAGCATTTCAAATCAGACTCAGTGAGGACATGCACTACAGAAATTAACATTTTTAATTAACAAATACATTTATTACTGAACATAACGATCAAACTGTGGATTCTGCAAAAAATGTGTTAAGCTTACAGTAAGAGCAAACTAATCATCATATCATCATGTTTCTCTGTAAAAACAGAGAAACACACACGCAGACATGCACACACATGTTCACAATGCTATTTAATTATGCTTGTCACCTGAGTCCACGGTTGTGTGTGTGATTTTTTTTTAAATTTTTGTTGGTGGTGTCTTGTCTGCCAGTAGCCTTTCGTGTCAGGGCTGACAGTGAGGGGCAGTAGATGGCTAGTAGTGTTAGGATGCCCTGTTCCAGCTGACTCCTCACTGATCTGTGTTCAGCTCAGCTGGGCAGGCATTGCACTTAGGCATACTGTAGAGTGAGCCCCATGCATGATCTGTGTGCTGTAGGACAGGGTGCGTACATGTTTCTGTCAGTATGCGTGTGTGCTCTGACCGGGCTAGTCAGGGTCATGGAGAAATGCATGAGCTCACCCTCTCAGCCAGGTGTCAGGATGCATGCCTGATAGGATGGGACAGGTACTGTAGTGTTCTCATCAGAGACGGGACAAGTGTTTAAACAACTTTCAGGAGTAGTCCCGGACATCCTTTGGTACCTGTTTACACACTCTCTCTCTCTGTCTCTTTCTTTCCCTCCCTCTTTTTCTCCCTCTCTTTTGGCCCACCCGGGTATAATAGAGCCATCTGTCAGGCAAGTGGAATCCCAGCCCCTCTGAAGTCTGCAGGCCAACACATGCTTTGGGTTTACCTTTATTACTTATTAAAAAAATCTGCTCAGCTTTGCTGTCCAAACGGACCCTCGACCCTACACCACCCAGCTCCCCCTGCTTTTCCTATCTTCCCCCTTCCAGTTTCCACCAGTGAAAGGCTTCAGATTTGAATGACAGACTTGTACTGTTAGTAACTGTGACTGTGTGACTCTGGGACAAAAGGACAGAGGCACACAGATTTGGTTTCTGGAGCTGGAGCTGGGGTTTAGCAGAGTAAAAAAAAAAAAAAGAAATGTTTTTTTTTTGTCCACATGCTGCCAATTTTGTAAGGCTGTAAAATATTCTCCTTTATTTAGTTCATTTTCCCCTCAAAAGGAAAAGATTCCGATGAAATTTCAGGGAGGTTGCGTAAATTATTAAACCATCTGAAGCTGAATTATAAACATTCTGGTTTGATGTAGAGAAAGTTTATGGGAGCCTGTTTAAAAGAGGAACATAATTTAATGCCGGCCAAAAAACAGCCATTTGGTGTGAATGTGTACTAAATTGTATAGTCTTTTAAACACTTTTAAACCATTTTAAACATTCCATTGCAACCAAAATTTGTCATTCGTTAGCCATATAGCCCTAATAAAAATATTTCAAACTCAAGAATCAAACTCCAGATAAAGTGATCCTGAGGCTCTTTGTAAAGCACATCCAGTTCACCTGTACATCTGCAATACTGCAGCACATAGACAAGTAAGCCCATATTATTGGCTTGTTTGTGTAGAGGAAATTTATTATGGAGCAGATGCTAATGCTTTATTTGGTCTGTTTATTCGGCCCCTGTAAATAAACAGCTGTAGGATATTTTTTTTTTCAGTCAAAGCAGCAAAATAATTATTAGATTTAGAACTGCTGGTAAACTGATCTATAGTAACCTCTAACTCAAGGCAATAACATAATGTTGGAGTTACAGTACTGGGTGAATGTGTGCTGCTTTGCTATGTGGTTGTGAATCATTTACGCATGGTTTTGCATGTATCTGTGCATTACTGTGTGGAGATGTCAAAACAGTTTTTGTATCTTTTTCAAATATTCAAATTCACATACTAGCCAAAGCTTGTAAATAATAAAAACCAAATCAATATGATTATTATTATTATTATTATTATTAATAATAATAATGCTGTAACAACAGCAATAATACCAGCAACAATAATATATCACTGTCAGGGTATGGCATGCTGCCACATATCTTGCAGCCAGTGTGGCTCCCAGGTAAGTGGCAACGAGACTAGTCATTTTTCTTAATCAGTCATTTCTTTGATTAGAGGAGGGATCATTAGGAAAATTTAGTGGAATTGTTAATCCATAGCTTCGTGTATTTTTTCAGTGTTGGAGAATGTACCTCGTCTTGCTTTTTAACTGCCCAGGAAAAGAAGGGCCTCAAACCCCAAAACTAATTGAGGCGGTGCGGTCTGACCCCAGGGCTGAAGGATGGGAAGGATGGAAAGGGTAAAGGGGAGGGGCGCCGAGATGTGTCATGGACTGTTAAATAACGTTTAACCTCCTCCAGCCCCCTTGCAACCACTCCCACCGCCCAGAAATTCACTGGCTTACTCCTCCCTCTAAGAAGGCAGGTCTTATTAGAGAAGGAAGGGAAAGTATGTGTTCCATTTCCTGTTGATGGAGGTGAGAGAATCCCCCTCCAGCCACCCTGAGCAGCTTGGGTCATACTGACCACAGTACAGGTTCAACTCATGCTCTGGATAAACTGCCCTGATGTGGGGTGTGAGGTGGCTGGTTGTGTGCTCACAGACAACAAGGGGAACCACAGCCCAGAGAGTTCCATCAGAGCACAGGGGAGGCCATGTTCACAGCTTCAACTCTGAGCTCAGCAGACATCTTTATTTATCATTTCTCTTTCTTCTCTCTCCCTCTCCTCCTCCTCCTCCCGTCTTCCTCTCTGCTGGCTCGGAGAAGGTTTCATTCATGCTGATTGAAGCTGAACGCTCCAGGCGGATCCCCTGGAGTACCTGACCTCACCAGCCAGAGAAAATGCTTAATGGAAGACAGATTTCTCCTCCATTTTTTTCAGACTTTCTCCCTTCACTGTTTTCTGGCATATCCCATCGGAAAAAAAGGGAGCCAGAGAGGAGCTGAAGTGAGATGATTAAATACCGCTCTCATCGGAGCGGAGGGTGGTCTGTCTGGATGAAGGCGACCACTGTATCCTCCGTTCCCCGTTTGCCCCGCCCGGCCAAGGAGCAGGGGTCAGGCCATGTGACACATGGCTTGCAGCATCTCGACTTTATGACCACTTAATCTGTCACAAACTGCAAGCAATTCTGTCTGTTTTCTTTTCTTCCTGTTCTAGGATTGCCCCGAGGAAATCTCCTACTGAAGAGCAGACCAATAAAGCATTAAGTATTTAATTACACCAATTTTAAGCAAACGTTCATGTGGAAGTTGTGTTTTTTTTGTGGGCCCCGTAAAACACAAAGCAGTTGTCAGTGCTCAGCACAGAGGGGCGATGAAGACATTACTTTTTTTCAGTCATGTGCAGAACATCCACAGTGCGGCCATATGGTTGGACAGAAGCCGGGGTAGTTTATTCCTTTGTCAAGGTATACACGGAAAGCGTCTGACAGTCCTTGGCAGGATGTATTATTGTTCCTCTTGTTTTTTTGATGTCGTCATCCAAGAAATATTACCTGCACGCTGAACCATGGGTCAGGAGAACACATGGAACAGGGCCCAGACGTACTGGGCTTCTGGAAACGTCCAACAGCAAGTGGACAAGCCAGCAGCGAGGAATATAATGTAGTTGAGGAAATGGTGTTGAGTGCCATATCGCAGTGACGCCCTTGCATGCAGAGAAACATAATAAAAACAAACTTTGAAGACTTATTTCTGCTGCACAGTAATCCTTTAAAAGCTTTCTTAGAATTAAAGTGATGATGTTTAAAATTGCTCCATTGATGAGAAAAACACACTGAGTAAGGGGGTTGGGTACAAACCATCCCACACAGCAGATGTGAGAGTGAGATTAAAAAAAAAAAAATATATATATATATATATATATATACAGTATATATATATTTACATTTTAGGTCGCCTTCTTTGCCTGCTTTTACAAGTTAGCTGGAGTGTTTTAGCAGTGTTGGCTGTTTGTGCTCTTGGCCCTCTCCACAATAAAACACAGCAGAACAGTCGCCTTGGGAGTACAAAAACAGATTGGGTCCAATTCAATACAGAGCAGGGAATAGACTGGAATCTTTACCAGCTTTCACTTAATAACAATAACAAAACAACGGCTTCATAAAAAAACACAGGTTGACATCATAAATCAAGAGAAAGCTGTGCAGAATGAAATTGAAATGGCCAAGTACGATATATAGCAGTCAGTCATCAAAGGCGATGGACGATCTTCATGTATTGTTTTGTACTGCTGAGGTCAGGGGCGTTCCAGATTCCTCTTCCCGTTGATTAGACTGTCTCTTCTTCCAGCAGTCCAGA
Organism: Megalops cyprinoides; assembly: GCF_013368585.1. NCBI lineage: Eukaryota > Metazoa > Chordata > Actinopteri > Elopiformes > Megalopidae > Megalops > Megalops cyprinoides. Next base: position 23,647,516 of record NC_050591.1, read on the forward strand.
GCAGGCCAGCGCAGGTTGCTTGTATATGACCTCCTATGTTCTGGACACTGTTAATGAGCCTGTAAACACCGCCCACAGCCATTGGTCTGCAGGCCCCTATAAACCAGACCAATTAGGCCATTATCAGAGCGGGGCCTCTGAAGGGGAGGGGAGTAGAGCAACAATGGAGTGATGACGGCAATAAAGCACCGTTGCTACTAGTGCTGCTACTTCAACCAGGACTCGTCAGTGCTACTGACTAAATTCCACACTCCGTTCCACATCTCCACTACTGTATAAAGTAAAAGCAGACAGCAATGTGGTTGCAGTTTGCAAACTGAGACTTGTGTGCAGCCTCTAAAACATTGTTAAATCTCCAGCTAGCAGTCTTTCCTTGAAGCATATGTTGTTGTTCTGTGATGTTATCAGAAGTTGAATGTTATTTGTCTACTTTTGACATTTTGCAGACTATCCATGTTTTTGCTTATACCTGTTGTAGCCCCTCCCCCGACATTTCTCTTAAGCAGGAGTTTCCTGTATTTGTTGTGTCAGACGGGGATGTCATGAAAATGATAAGGTTATTTCTGTAAAAACTATGATAAAAAAATAAATAAATAAAAGGTCCAAGGGAAGGATGAGAAGAAAACTGATGTTGTGGCTTGGAGTTTTCCCTTGACTGGTTGTCCACATGTTTTAAATAAATTCTGTGCTACAGTTTACTTTACTTTATTTTACTTTTCTCCCAAGGACCGTAATTATACTGCTGCGGGGCACCCCAGCCGGTTGTGTAGCACTGGGGAAACCAGGTCTGATTCCTGAGGATAATTCTCCTCAAGGGCAGCCTGTACAAACCACTCGCTTCATTGGCAATGTGGCCTGTTGCAGGTCTGGTTCTGTAAATGCTGGAATGTGTTTCTGGTCTGGAGTCAGTCTGGCTGGGCCTTCCTCATTGGGGAAAGTCTGACCTCTGCTGCTTCCTTTCATCTGAGCTCCTCAGCCCAAATAAACAGGTGAGGGGGAGAGGATGGGGTGGGTTGGGGCTGGACGTGCTCTCACATGTGATCAGGGCCAATATTTAAATGGTTTACCAAGGGGGAAACTGGGACACATAGAAAGACACACTCTGTGCAATAATCCAAAACATGTATCAAATGTGCTATGTGCAGGCTGACTCTACCCTTTCATGCACCAGGTAGAATGGCCTAGGGAGTCGAGTTAGATTCACTGAAACACAAGGCTTTCACAGAGATGGTATCAGTCAGAGCTCCTCCCTGTCTTACTCTGTTTTGGTGAAGGGGAATCTATGAGCCTTTAATTCATTTCTCAACCTAAGAGCTCATCCAGGGATGCACACTACATAATAATCAATAAGACAAAATGTCCAGGCACTGTGGTCCCTAGGTAAAGAAGAAAGTTGAGATATTAAAAACTCAAAAATATAAATCCATGCTCAGTGACACATTTCAAGATGAGAAAAGATTTTTAAAATAACCATTTTAGGATTGGAAGGATTGACTATTGTTTTATGTTGAAAGTACAGATAAAATGTCAGATGTGAAAGACATATTGATAAATGCTGTATGAAATGAGAACCACAAATCCCGAAAGAGAGATGAAAGCCGGAGAGACGAAACCATGAAGCCATGGTTCTTGTCTCTTTTGTGTGAATAATAGTCCTCAGGTAGCCATAAAGCACAACCCTCAGCCACACCTGGACCCCACCTGTGTATAGCTTTAATACAGCTCATAGCTTCACCTGAGCAGAGTCCTGTGACTTCCTACTGCTCTGGTGACAGCGGTCAGAGGTCAGGGTAAAGTCATATAGGAACTGTACAGCACGTTGTGGTTCAGAGGATGTCAGATGGAAAGAGATGAAGAGGAGAAGCTGTGATGTCATTAATCCACTGACTCCCCACGGCTCAGGTGACAGGGTTCACGGGTCATGAAGCCATTGGGAAAGTGAATTACGGCACATCAAGGCAAGAGAATGTCAGAGGGCAGGGGATGATGAGGAGAGACCTATTGGCCGTGAACTGCGTTTACCATCATGCTCTGTTTTGGAATTCTGCAGCTGCTTTGTCATATGAAATGGGCCTGTTTGAAGGTGTTGGGCTGTGTTTTGACATAGGCCAACAGGAGAGGGTGAAACACAAGGCCTGAAGGCTTGGCTCAGGTATCTGTTCTGCTCCCCCAGGACTGATAACTCAATGTTAATATCTGGTTGTGTCAGAATTAGGAGGGGGGGGACTGAGAGAGAGAAGGAAAGAAACAAGGGAGTGGGTAGAAAGAAAAAGAATGGATAGTCAGTGTTAATCTCCTCATTTTCTCTCCTCACATCACCCAACAGATTAGAGCAATTAAGCAGGCACTGTGCTGCACATATAAGTGCTAATTTACCATTTCTTCTCCCATTCTGAGACCACATGTAAATATTTATTCTCTTTTGCAGATACTGCCGTGGGATATGAAAAATAAACACCATAATAGTGATGATGGTAATGATGTGGGCATGGCTGAGATCCAGCGCTGCCAAGACTCACTTAACTGGCTGGAGGATTGCAATCCTGCCGTGGACTCTTGGCTCTGATCTGTGGCTCTGATCAGCAGAGGAAATCAGTGAAGTGGATCTGTCCTTTGCATCTCTGGAGCAGGGCTGTAAAGTGGGTCCACGGTTCTGTGGCCTTTAACTATGGAGGGGGTGTCTGGTCTGGAGCTGTGGCTTGGAATTTGAGCCTTCACAGCACAGACTGCCAGAGCAAGCCACGTCTGAAGATGGTGATTTATATAAAGATACTCCCATGAGTCCTCAGCGCAAAGTGGCGTCGCACAGCTCACTAGGCTGAAAAACACATTCATGCATTATTCCATAATTAGCAACCTGTTCTCATTAAGTCTGTTGGACATAAAAGCTTTAAATAAAAATTAACCACCAGACCATCTATTTAACCCCTTCTAGCTCATCAATGCTTTTCCTGTGTTCAACCCTTTCAAGCAAGCATTGTCACCTGGATGCAATGAAAATGTATAGGACTGTCAATACAGGCAGAATACCGTATCAAGAGACATCGTTAAGCTTCCTGCATTTTTTGTGGGGAGGGGTTGTCAGCAGGTTACCCTGTTATTAACCCCTTTGGGGTCTGTCAGCAGATTTACATCTAGTCACTAAAAATCAATGACTCAGTGGAACCTGTGTGAGAAACGGATCAATTTACCTTGGAGGCTCAGCTCTTTCAGTGTTCAGCCTCGATTGATCCCTCACTGTGAAGCATTCAGGAAGCACGTTCCGCTTGGCGGAGACCTCTGTGGTCAAGAGAACATTCATATGGCCTCTAGTCATTCCGAGGCGCTTGGATTTCATTTTTCCCGCCTTTTCAGATCTCTGCCTTTGCAGTGAGCCTTTGTAGGGGGATAAACAGTGAGAGACTCTCATGTTACACTCATTGCTGAGTGTGCAGTGATGTCATCGTGGTCTTTGAAGGAGAGCAGCACCTGAACACCGTCCATCACTGCTGCCTGGAAGTGATTCTAATTTCTACAGGCTTTCATCGCAATGTTTTATTCACTTCAAGGAGTCAATCCAATTAAAAAAGTATTAGAAAAAACTACACCTTTTCTACTCCTTGTTACACATTATGATGCGTGGGTCTCTTAATTTTGATTTTGTATTTCTTTTTACTTGTAGGTGCTGTGACATACATATTGATAGGGCTGGCAAATTGCAGGATTCAAAAACATAAACGACTAACTCTTCTAAAAATGTTCAATGCAAAATATGCAAAACCCACTGATTTTGTTTTCAATTTCTTTTACACCTATGCAAAAAAATATATTTTAGAGAACATATTTATTTATACATTTATCTGCATCAATATATTGAAAATGTGTAAATTATTACTGTTTTGAGAAAGATTTATAGTGCTTTGTTGCAAGCAAAAAAAATAATAAATGTATGGGGTTAGTGCAAGGATATTACATTTTGATATTACATTTTGAGAATTGCACATAAGAGTGAAAAATTTAATGCATGATGCAATGCAATCGAATAACGACACACCAGGTTCATTCAGGCTTTGTTTGGATTTTTTTCTGATAGGATCTGCATAGAAAAACCTCACACTGTGCATCAGCTTGTTGAAAGGCCTGCTTGCAGCCGGGCTCGGCATTGTCCAATCTAATCAACACCTTCTGCGGGTACTGCCTGTAATCTGCCATGGTCCGGCAGGTAGGCTCAGCAGGTAGGCCTGGCACAGGTGAGCATGAACCACTATGCTGGATCCACAGGAACTATTGGTAACAGAACCTGGCAGCAGCCTGTTGACTGTGTGTGTGTGTGTGTGTGTGTGCGCGTGTGTGTGTGTGTGTGTGTGTGTGTGTGCGTGTGTGTGTGTGTGAGAGAGAGAGAGAGAGAGAGAGAGAGAGAGAGCAGAAAGCAGAAAGCAGGAATATGTTTTCTGTGTATGTGACAGAGTTTACATTATACTCAGTGACAAAAAGAAATGATGCAAGCATAAACTGTGAAACACATTTATTTTGTCATTCCCTGTGCTCATCTGTGTTATTTTCTTGTTCTTTTATGATGTTTACCTTCAGATCTGGGTCAAAGATAAAAAAATGAAATTAAATCATATATCATGAAATGAAAATCATGATACATCCATATATATGTGTTAGTATGTATTGTGCATATGTTAGCGTTTGTGTGTGTGTGTATGTGTGTAGTGTGTGTGTGTGTGTATGTGTGTAGAGTGAGACAAAAGAAAGACTGAGTGAGAAAAAGAAAAAGAGACCTAATGTTGCTAATGTCACTAGTTGCTGTCACTTTCAATGTCACACATGTTCCCCCTGTCTCTTTGTGACATCTGACTGGTTGTCGCAGTGACAGCCTGGACTGCACTCTGATGTCTCCACGAGAGGAACAGTGGGGCTGAAGGATGACTGACGCGCAGGTCCGAGCCGGTAAACTCTGACCTGTCGATGGACTGATGGATTACGGACTGTGTCATGTGGGCTGCTGACAAACAGGTGGTGCAGATTTCATTCTCCCAGCAGGCTTTGCTGTCAGGCGCAGGTTTTGCTGTCAGGGTGGGGTATGGAGGTGGCTGAACTTGACCCAGGGAAGGAGAGCAAGGCATTATTCAGAGGACTAATGACATGCTGATTGAGAGGTGGGTCATAAAAACAGATAGAAATTGATTTTTTTTTTCAAGATCATAGGAGGAAGACAGCAGAAATTGCATAGACTGAACTGTAAACACACACTCTTACATGCCCACATACAAACACAGTCTCATCCTCTCATGTGCACATGCACACACACATGCTCTGTCTCAATCTGTCATGCACACACACACACACACAAAGGTTTGTTGGAATGTCCTCACGCTCTGAGAAAGGGACCCTGTGATGAGGGTGCTACTGCGTACGTCTGGCTCCTCCTAGCATTGCCTTTACACACAACTGAATTTCATCAGCCATACCGGTGAGGGCGGCAGGAGCCTGGGTAGTGAGAGAGTATTGATTAGATCTCAGCAGATGTGCTAAGCTCTGGGCGCCTGATTAAGCATTAGGCCTCTTGTCACTCACAAGCTCTGACCTCCAGCAGTGAAAGAGCCCTGAATTCCTACAAGGTTCCAATTCCATCACGGCTTTGAAGGAGGAGTGTCTCTCATCACAGCCAGGAAGTGACACTGCCGGGGCTCTGAGGATTGATCAGATACAACAGATATTGACTGTTCCACACAACAACAACAAAACACATCTTAAATAGCAGTCAGAATCGACAAAGCCAAAAAAGATATGGAAATGCACCAGAGCTGACTTACTCACTCGATCTACTGTGTGTCAAATGCTTAGAAATGTGTTCTGCAGAGTTAAATGGTTGTGCTTCGTATTTATGTGATGTGGAAGTGCTAGTTTGTTGAACTGTATGCTGAATATGACAATAATATTTCAGCATGTAACAAGGCTGGACTCTACATAATGTCTTTCTACAATTAGAATAGTAATTTAGCAATACTTAATTTCACTGTAGGGCACAATAGTCTGTTTTGTGCACAATTTTTTATTGTTTAAAAAAAGCATTATATACATTGCCTGGGAGGTCTACAAAGCAACATAAAATAAAAATGAATGGGGTAACTATAGTATGTACACGTACATTACATGATAGCACCTATATACATTTGTATGCACACATACAAACACAAACACACAAGTGTACACAAGTTCCATGTGTACACATCTCAGAATAAATTAGTCGTAACATCAATTACATCTTCAAACATTGTTGCCTTAAAACATTATAAAACTTATAATATAAATATGGACTGTAAATAGAGTATGGTATGAATTACTGGGAGACTGAATAGTTTTTACTTTTTCAGTGAAAGCTCCTGAGGGTTAAAAGAAGGATGCTAACAGCTAGCCTGTAAACCTGTTTGTTTCTGTTTTGCATGAGTGGTACAGTTGGGTTTGTGCACACATGCTCGCTTTAAAGGGAACTTATGTTAGCCTTTCGTTTTCAATCTCTGTGGCACACTTGAACAAGAAAAAGCGTTTGCTTCACACCTGAACAGCAACCATGGTTCACTTCAAAAAGAAAGTGGGGTTATTTCCTTCACTACAAAAGGTGTTTTACAATTTGAGCATAAGATACAACACACAATTTGACCCCCTGTCTTCCTTTGTCAGCTGTACAAAGGACTTAGGCCTCAAGCTTTAGCGGTTGAGTAAATAAACTGTGTACTTGTTTGTGTTGTAGGCAGATGGACGAATTATACCAGTTCTGTTTTACTCTTTCCAATGCTGACAGCTATAAAACTAACCCATCAGATTGGGCTGAATGATATATTATATTGAGAATTAAAAAGAGATGGTCAGTCATTTTAGAGATAGACTGTTCCCTCTAGCTTTCTCTGAGCTACTGTTGTCTGATTTATGGTCTAGATTTTGGACTGACATTAAAGAATCATGCACTATATTATGACATAAATTATATAAAAGGTCAATACACCATGCATAATATCAAAGGCAATGTCAATATCAATGTCAGGTGGTACACTGTATGTTGATACATTGGCATCAGTTTCCCTGTATGTCTCTCCTGCTCTCTGACCATAGCCACTGGAGAACTGTGCCAGGCACCAACTGCAGTTGGCACGGTCCTGGTGGGTCCGTGGGTTCACAACCTAGTGGCCCAGGAGGGCAGAGTGATGCCAAAGCCTGACTGGCAGGCCGGTGGGCACTGGTGGAGCCGATAAGCCTCCACCACTGCGCGCAGAGCTCAACGCTGAGGGCCTGACTGCCTGCCTGCCTAATCCTCCCCTCAGCCCCCAGTCAAATCTAATTACTGCTCCGCCTCCATTTTTTTTTACCATCATTGAGTTGTCTTTTCAGCATGTCCCCCAATTAGATTTCTCTAAAAGGCTGCTTCATGCTGTCATGTCTCTGGCTGTCAGTGCTCCTCCACAGTTTTTTTCTCTCTCTCTCTCTCTTCCTCCGCTCATTTCATTTTCCGGGACTGCTCGACTTCCCGTTGTCCTCCATGCCAGACGGGAAAGCAATTTTAGAGTGGCATGTTTGAGCTGTCGTCCCAGTGGGAGGGGGCAGAGACACACATATTTGTCCCTCATAATTGGCCCCCCTCCCCGGCCCATTCGCCTAACGTGAGTCAGGAGGTCCGGAAGCTGGCTGTCCGGGACCATAAGCTCAGCGGGAGCGATACGGACACGGAACACTGATAAAATGACAGTGGAGTAAAAAACAAACGGAGGGAAGACATACAAACATGCAGGCACTCCGCAAACAAGGTAAACAATGGACAGAGGAGCTGAATGCCTGCCTTCATGGGCCACTGCGGCTGAGATGCTGAGGGAGATAGTGAGGATGAAAAGAGTTTCTTGGTGACCTGGAAAAGCCCCCATCGCCCCAATGCCCCTAAGTATGTACTGGGTCCCAGGGCTCCATGGTTTTCCCTTGTCTGTGATGTAGGGCTGAGTAAACAACTTCTATGCCCTTGATTTCCTTTCGCTTTCTGGAAGTTAAACTGACTGTGGAATAATCACAATACCATAAATTGCTCGAAAAATTGCTTAATAGAATAGTCATTCCAGTAAAGAACCATTTACTATGTGCCTCTTATATTATTGTTTTATTATTGCACCATTTTGAATACTAGTATTATGATATTATTATATCAAAAAGCGACACAGAATGGTGTGATGGTGGTGACAGTTAGTATGAAGTCACACTGCATTAGAGGCTGGCCTTACAAACAGGGTGGCAGGTGATGATATCAGTGACCCAGCAAACAAGCACAAAGTCCGGCCAGGGAGACGGGTGGGGTGGGGTTGGTCGGGGGGGGGGAGAGATGACACTCTCTCGGTGGCAGGGAAGTAACAAATAAACAGCTCACCAGGAGAGGAATTAAGCAGTGCCCCAGAAAGTGAACTGTGACACTGACCGAAACAGCAGGCCCCTGATTGGAGACCAGAGGAAACAGCGGGGGGGCATATGGTCGATCATCAAACTGACCCACGAGTCAGGAGAACGGACTCGTGTCTTGATCACTGCCTTCTGTGGCCTCTTTGAGCCTTTTCATGTTGAGCTTTATTCCCGTCTTTTTGACCTTGAAAGTGATGCAGGTGTGTACTCATGTGTATGTGAGTTACATGGGCAAATCCATAGGACATATCCTGATTTTTTTTTCCAAGATTATTCTCATCTCAGCTAAGGAGGCAGAGAGTGAAGATACAGCACAGTAACTGTCACCTCAGGCTCTGAGAAACCCTTATCTCTGCCCAGCCCCTTCTTTCTGTATTTCCTATATGGACACAGTGCTCCATGAATCTTTTCTCAAGGGTGGGATTACCTGCTAAGGAAATGAGATTAATGAAGTGCTCTCCTCAGATGTGTGATACACTGCCCCTGTTCCTGTCTGAGATTAAACAGGAAGAGACGGAGAGGTCCTCTCATGACCAGATCACCTGATGGGGCCCTTTGCTCTCTGATCACTTGAGGACAGGGATATACTAGGAGATATATAGTATTAAATCTCTTCCTCATTGGAGTCCACAGTCACCTGCCCACATTCATCCTTCTTGCCAGCACACTTATCCTCACTTTGTGTGTCAGGTGGACCAGAGGGCTTATGACCAACTTTATTCATAGACAATGACAGTGTCATCAGTGTGGTTCCTAATCAAAGATACACCTGTGAAAAACATATATGTATGAACAACATACAGTATACAAATATGTATACACTCACGCATACACACAAATACAAACATGTGCACACACACACATGAACATACACAAATACACTGACAGGTATACACACACAGCAACAACAATTCACATACGGTCATGCATATACACATGAACACACATGTGCACACACCTACAGACACAAAGACGCACACACTGTGTGTGTGTGTTATTTTTTGTTGGTGATCTGCAGAGCTAAGACTGAGTGAATCAATTCTCAGCCTCTTTTTCCTGTCAACATGGAGTCCCACCTGTCCAGAAGAAGACTGACATTTTTCTCATCTTCCTTCCCTCCATTTCAGATCCAAACGTGTGGCCTGCTGGGGGGTGGCAGGAAGAGGTGGGGCGAATCGATTGGGCCTATCGGAGATTGGGAGTGATCAGTGATGGAAGCGCAAGGTTAATGCCAGCAACAGAGACCTCTGATCTCGCAGAGACACAGCGAGGGGGCGATCGATACAGGCGGCAGCTCGCCCCGCTCGGTCTCCCCCCCCGTTCAACATGTTCTCCTCTCTGTCTCCTGTCTCAATGCTGTCTGTGCCACAGCTTGAGGTCCTTGGTGCTTCATCCTCTCCGAAACGCTTCACTGCCCCTCCACCAAGGCCTTGCTGCAAGCCAGCACTTTTTTTTTTTACCCCATAGCAACCTGCCTCTCACACATTCGGTAGATGTGTGTATGTAAGGACATTAGAAGTAGAGGTATGGATTTTGCTTTTAAACGATGTCAGTCTTTTCTCACTCATTTTTTTAATAAGAGATACATGTCTTCTGAAGACATACCTGAAGACATCAGTCTGAATACCAATGGGAAGGGGCAGGGTTTCACTGAGCTTGCTGTGATCTCTACAGACAGGTCCATGAGAGGGTCTGAAATGTGTTTTAAGGGAGCAACAGCATCTGCAGATATTTCAGCTTCTTCTGCTGCGCTGGTTCTGACCAGTCGATACCGGATTGCGGAGATGTGGCATCTGGCCTGAGCCAACCCGCAAGAGGAGGCGCACAGACACGTTAACAACTCTGACAGGCAATCTTACCTCTCTGCGCAGCTGGTAAAGTACCTCATTCGGCGGCAAAACGGCAGCCTGAACTGATATTGGGACCCGCATTTTCGCCGGTCACCAATTAACCAGCATTCTCACTCCTGCTGCAGGCCGCTGAGCTGCAGTTCTTTAATGCAAATGATGTCAATTTTGGGCGCTTCCAACATGACAGAAGCATTGCTGATGTGTGCAGAAATGGCAAATGCTGCAACACTGTCTGACAGAAACAAGTGCCACGGAGTCCGAGGATGTCGTGTTCTGTAAAAAAATGTCACGTTGGACAGCCCATGCAGTTGGGCTTGCTTTACAAGCTCTCCACGCTGAGCCAGTGCGAAAAGACCCCTCACTTTCCTTTGAATGCTCCCCTGGAAGAGACGTGAAAGCTGGGCTGTGTTATACAGTGGGAGAGGGAGCTGTGTAAATGGCTGGATGCTGAGAAAAGACGCTAATGTGAAATCTCTCATCATGTACCCCCCCCTCCCCCACCCCTTCCCTTCGACTAGCTGATAACCCTGCATTGCCACATCAAAGACCTCTGATTCTCACATGCAGAGAGAGAGAGAGAGAGAGACAGAGAGAGAGAGACAGCGACAGAGAGTAGCAGACTCTATCATTCCTCAATGATGTTTAAAAAAGGCATGAAAAAGATCAGAGCTGCATGCCACAGTGGAATTGAGATATAATGGCGGAAACCCAAACCTCTCTTAGCTGATGGGCAAAACAAATGGATTTTCAAGGTTTTTCTTTTTTATCAGCGTACACAGAGCCGCTATTCCCCAGTCCTCGGTTTCAGACGCTCCTCAGAGGTTGTGTTTGATTAGGGAGCGAATGTCTTAATTAACAACGCTGCCGGGTCAGGCTGTGACTGTGGTGGGGGTAGAGGAGGGGGTAAAAAAATATAAAGCAAGTTTAAGAAAAAAAAAAGAACTTCAAAGCGCTTTCATCCTAAATGGCGCCTGATGTGAAGTGCGTGGAAACGGCACTGTGCCGGGATGATGAATGGAGCCCATTAAAGCCGTGTTCTTTAATTAGTGATATCACCCTCATTTTCATAGTTACGGAGCACTTTGCTAATTGTGCAAACCGGAGCCTCATGCAGTGATTCAGTCTCGCCCCGATAGCATCCCCGCAACGGAGCGAGTGAAGAAAGAAAATGAAACGCAACAAAACAAAAGGGGAAAAAAAGGCCTCTGCAACAGAGGAAACTCCCAACTCCCCTCCGCCTTCATTTCACTCTACTGTCGGTGATCTGTCTTCTCCAGACCTTCAAAGGGAAACGAGAAAATGCAACACAACTTCAAAAAGCAGTGGAAGGTGAGGAGTCCGAGACAAATTTGGCTCCGGAGGGCAAGGCCCGTCATGGGGGCCATGATAAGTGGGGTGGTTCACTGCTGCTGATGTAGTCTGAATGTTGAAGTGATTATGCAGAGTCAAAGGTCAGGGCCCTGGTAGAGAGCACTGAGTCTCTGTGGCTTACTTGGCTTGCTACTGCTACCACAGTTGTTGTAGAATCAACCCTCTCTCCCCACCCCATACCCCACCACCACCCCCATGTGACATCTACTGAAGATCATAACATTATGTTTCTAATCTGCTGTTGCAGGGGAGTATGGGCCATGAATGGGCAGTGGTTATGATGAACTGTAACCAGAGCATAGAGGTTTACATAAATTATTATGGATGTGTGTCTGTGTATGTGATAACACATTTGCCAGCTTTTTATGTGTATGTATATGTGTGTGTTTGTGTTTGCATGTGTGTGTGTGTGTGTGTGTGTGTGTATGTGTGTGTGTGGGTGAGATAACAGTGTTCTTGCTTTATGTGTGTGTATGTGTAGAAGAGGTACATGGGGGGGGAAGCATGAAGAATAGTATTATATGTGCTTTGCTCTGAGCAGTATGTCTCCCTCCAAGTGAACACACACATATACTGATCTGGAGCGTAGCATGGTAGTAACTGGGAGTGAAGCCTTATCCAAGTCCACCCTGGGGGATGGAAGGTGCTGATTGGTCCAAAACAATGAAAGGTTTGTTTCTGTTCCCCTGCCCTGCCATTGTTAAGGATTAAATCTCCCAGAGCTCCTATTGAATTCTCCAAGAAAATCTTCCAACTTTTTTCCCTCTCTGGTGCCAAACTCATCTTTGTAGGGAACAAGTGAGTAGCAATGAAAAGTGCTGTGTAGCACTTGAAAAACTATGTTATCTAAAAAAAAATTATGATGCCACATTTTGCACTGCCTCAGGTCAACAAAGTCATGCAGGGCAAAATAGCTGATTGGTAGAGGTTTAGGTTTGAGGTACATTGAGGCATAAAAGAGCCAAATTAATCCACTTTGCCACACACACCTCAAATCTTTAAAAAATAATGATACAATATAATGCTGATTATGCATTTGTTTCATTATTTATTGATGTTTTATTAGCTCCATTGAAAAATAACTGTTAAGGGTTTCATGGAAGTTTGGTAGTGCTGGTGGGGGGTAGAGTGGGGGGGGGGGGGGGGGGGGGGGGGGGGCTCAGCTGAAGAGCATGACAGAACATAAAATGTCAAAAACTGTGTTTCACTTAATTACTCTTGGACTGTAGCGTAATCACTCAACCTGATTTGAGATAATTAGGTTTGTAGTCAGTGTAAATACTGAACATGAGCTCTGTGCAGATTCAGCAAGTGTTCCACTTCCCACCATTTGAGTGAGTAAAACAAAACAGAACACAAAAAAACCCCTAAATCCTGTTCACACAAAACTGTACAGTTTCCAAGTCTGTCAGTGCGTCCAAGTTTTGTTGTGCAATGCAAGTCTTGAATTCCATCAAGGTCATTTTTTATGCTGGTAATTTCATTTAGAATGTAAATGCAGGAAGAGGAGTTTATACTAGATTTTCTAAGCCTCTCAAAAGATTTCCAGGCTCCAGTTTGAATTATTTTGCATCTCTGTGAAAGTATTGTCTGAACAATCCCCATTTGCCCTGGCACACGTAGCCTACATTTCTAAGTTTCCAAACAGCTCTCTTCAGATTTCCCACAACCCCCCACCCCCAGCGCCCAGTGTAATTTAGTCATGCTGATTACATTCTCTTACTAATTTAATTTTTCCTCTCTTTGCCCAGAGAGAGTCAACTGCTCTCAATTCAAATCATATTCCCAACGACAAACATTACAAAGACCCTTTAAAACAGATCCACTTGACACTTTTCCAGATGCTTACCGTTATTTTTTTAACTGCCCTCAATAATTCAAACGCCATGCATGCAGCATGCAGTACTGTACCGTTTGTTTGGGATTAAGTACTTCCTTTAAAAATACTTTTGAGAATAGGAGGAAATCCACAGAGGAATCTGCACAGCAATCGCTGGTTCTCTTTTGAAAAGAGAGGGCCAGCAAATTATTATTTTTCCGGACAGAAGTATGTCTGTGCAACATAACTCCATTGAAATTCCCAATGAACTGAAATGGCACAGCATCTGGCTCCTCTCTCTGCTGTGTGTCTGCTTGGCTGTGAGAGGGGGTGAACTGCACACTGGCCTGTGGTTTTGGAGAGCTGAAGGAGATATCAGACCACGTCTGGCACCGCTGTCCCATTCCCGGCTTGAGGCCTGCCATTACGGCCAAGTTCTTCCCCATTACACAGGCTCAGAAGAGCCTGACATTAGCCTCTCAGTGAATTCCAGCAGTTTAGGTTGAAGTGGTGGAACAGATTTTTTTTTATTGGATTTCTGAGTATATGCGTATGTCTGGGATCCTGTTGGCATGCGTGCTTGTAAGGGCTGCAACGTATGCAGCTTGCCTCCGCACTGAAACGAGCTGTAGCTGCTGTCTGCAGGAGGAAAATTATGGGAGAACAGCAGGGGGGAGACGGTTAAGATAGGTGCTGACAGGCTAATCTCGGAGCCTCTGTTCCCATTCATATTCCTTAATTATTTTGCGGAAAGTCTTCAGCGTGGCCAGTGAGGTCATTATAGGGTTAATTGAGTTAATAAGGTCTCATTTTGGATCAAAGGCGCTGCAATGGCGCACCATGTCAAACACCAAGCTGCCCCCGTCCCTGGTCAGCATTACGGGCCAGAGGGGAAATGTGAACTGAAATGCAATCCACCGGTGTAAACTTGATCCAGTAACCTCTCCGGCACGAAGAAGTCGAAACGTCTATTTTCTCAATTACCAATCCAGAGGCCAGACCACTTTCCCTCCCTTTTTTGTTGTTTTGTTTTGTAATGAGAGCCAATATGTCTGAGGTGACTGCGCTAGTATTGACTCAGAGAGCTCCCTTGCTGAGCAGTGTATGTATTCATGTCAACAGGATGTCATAAACACAGACGGATTGATCCCAGGGCCAGAACAGCAGACCTGTCAAATATATCACTCTCGCCAGGAAACATGAATTCAGAAATGTGTATCGACGGCTTCTGTTTGGGCCCTGCAGTCATTAATGGGCGAAAAGATAGCTATTGATTTCAGCCACGGCCAGGGCTGTGTTAAGGATCGCAGTGGGAGTTTGGGGGATAATGGCTTTGGGAATTTTGCCACATGGCTAAATATATATATTTGTGTGTGTGTGTGTGTGTGTGTGTGTGTGTGTGTGTGTGTGTGTGTGTGTGAGAGCGAGAGAGAGAGACATTTCACTTGAGTAAGTTGGGCCATATATGAATAACTGTATTATGCACCTTTTCCTTGAATACAATATTACTGCTCACACAAAATTATTGCCAGTCTGAAGAGACTGAGTCAGAATCCAGCATAGGCAATATAAACCGCTCTGTGTCTGGTTGTATGGCTCAGTGACAGCCAATTTTCTTTGACGTTAATGGAGGCTGTGAAGGATTGAAAGTTAGAAGTTTCATTACATTTTTGACCATGCCTGTTTATTTTATAAGTACTGTGTAGTATTACCCATTTTGATACCCCTCCTAAAATGGATAAAAAACTGTAAAGTGAATCCATAAAGTATACAAATAAGGCAAATAAAAGAAAAATGAGGGTTTAGTTTATAATGGGTCAAAACGTTTTCACATGACTATTATGGTCTCATTAGAGCATTAGACTGTGTCTCCTAATCACCCAGAATCCATGGGGAGGAACAGCGGGATGCTGGGAAATTGTGATGACAGGGATTTTTTTGTTTGTTTTCTGAAACAGTCCTGCAGTGACACAGCCCCCTCCCTCTCCTCTTCACCACTCAATAGAATTCATGAGAGGAGAGAACAGCCTCTTTCAGCCAGTGGGTAGAACCCCACAAACGGTAGGATTCCAGAAATCGACAGAAGTTACTCTGTAGCTGACCTTGACATTATAAAACAGCCAAGCGGCTGGTGATGGAAGGGTGCCATTGTCCCCTTTGATTACAAAAGACACCGTCCCACTTCACACCTGCCTTTAGATCCACCCGTGTACGGGGTGTCAGTGTTGCTGCATGAAACAGATTTGAGGCTGACTGATTGCAGGAGCACACACAGCCTCCAGGCAGATCATTCTATTGTCGCACTGCAGTCATTCTGTTCAGGCTCAGTGTGCCTAACATTACAGATTCTATCTCTGTCACTGTTTAAGTATAAAGTGCTGTGTTGTCATACATATTCATAAAGGGGCATGGTCAAAGACAGAGTAACCCACATAGCTACCCTGCTGACAAGCGAGGACAGTGTTGGAGTCTGCTACAGTATTGCCAAAAGGAAACCTCCTTAATACAGACAGATAGAGAATGGAAGGAATACAGTGCTGACAGTCCTCTGTTTAATGGGATCTGTTCTAGGCAAGGGGAGATTATGGAATACCACTTCAACATTTTCTTAACAGTACAGTATATTTTAGCCCCATGAAGTAAAAATTACATTTTCTACTTCAGTTTATATGGATATGCGCCATGTACTGTAGCGCATACTGAAAAATATGTTCTGCAATATCAGCAGAAGAATGCATAACTAACAGCAGCAATAGGTGGATAACCTAATTAAAAACTAAACAGTTTTAATTTAGTTTTACAATTACAATTTTAAGATATTATTTTATTGATCATTATATTACGTTTAAGTGCATAATAATGACTCTTATTCTGACATTAAATTTATTCTCTTAAGCTGCCATCAGAAGAGCACAAAGCAAAGTGTTCATTGTGTGAATTAAAATTATAAAAGGAAGCTTCTTCAAAACAGTTCAAAGGAGTGTAAGAAGAAGCAGCATTAATGGATAGCAACATGCCTGAGACAACAAAATTACGGCATGCTTTTCACAAATAGAACATAGTCTATTTCAGATGAGGAACAGTGTGATCATCTCTGAACGTTTTGCTCAGAAAGCAGCTCGCTGTGAGGACACGGAGGATTGGCCGCTCTCCAGTGTAGTGCTGTGTTTTTAGCGGACGTCCTTGGTGTTTGGGTGTAACTGTGAGCGTATGTTGCTGCAGGTAGCTGCGCGGTGCGGTGTGTTCTCAGTCAGGTAGTGCTGCACCTGGTCCCTCCTCAGGGGGGCGCCGAGGAGGGCCAGCTGGCTCAGGGGGCTGGGAACTGTACCCGTGACAGATTGGTCAGGCCACGGGAGTTGAGATGGGCACTGGAAACAAGGTACGGTGAGGGACAGGATAGAGGCGAGATGAGGAGAGGGGAGAAGGGGGAGTGGCATAGGGAAAGAGAGAAGGAAACAGGGCTGAAGAGGAAAAGGGGGAGAAGGAGACAGAGAACCTGAGAAAACAGAGCAGATGTGAGAGGGAAGTTTGCTGCAGAGATCCAAGAGAGAGAAAGTCAAGGAAAGCAGTGTCCGTAATGTCAGCATTTTTCACAGCTCATTCCTGTGGCACAGTGGTTAGGGCACTCAGACTGAACAGAGACTGAACTTGCCAGTCCAGTAGTGCTCCATTGCAATCACTCCATTGGTAAATGGTGATAAGGAACACAAGAGAACCCCTCAAATGATAGTTATGTCGACCTGAAGAAGTCTGTCAGCTGAGTTCATTAATAATGGCATTTGGACACACAGACGCGCAGTGTCACACCTGAAAGTACCAATCTTAGTGCTTAGGGCTACAGAGTCACTCCCACACATGACTCTTTGCACAGTCTGCATTTCTGTGGGTGTGTTGACCTCTGGCCCCTGAGTGACACCATGGGCCGGCACGTCCTTTTGAACCTCAGATGTCTGTTTGCTTTTCCTGTGTTCCTTCGTCTGGAGGGAGGCAGAGGTGTTTGCAGGGATTAAAGGGGGATGGGGGTGTGTGCTTAGCTCTCACTTTTCCTTTTGCCATTTTTTATCAACGTGTCAAACAGTCCCAGGGTTTCAGGGATGTTTTACACGGCCTGCTGTTTAGTCTTGCCATTGGCTTGTTTTACTTGTTGTCTCGTCTTTCCGCAACAAAGCGCAGTCCCATCCTTCACTTGGCTGGAAGGGTGTTGGTCCCGCGCTTATTTTCACAGATCTGGTTAACATGTAACCCCCTATGCCAGCACCCCTCACTAACACCTCGGGAAGTATCCAGCACTGGCCTGCAGCATCTCTTCACAACTCAGAGCAATAACACAGCTGCGGCGTGGAGGCCTAAGGGCCTGGGCCTGCGGAGCCAGAGAGTGAGCGAGAGTTTCCGCGTGTTTCCTCCCCTTCGCCGAACAGCTGCCGGCCATGACAAATTACACACCTTGTTTTCAACACTTAGGCCAGGAACATGTGTAGAATTAACATTGCTGTCACTCTGCTGACACTCACACACACACACACACACACACGTACACACACACACACACACACACACACACACACACACACATACACACATACACACACACAAGCGTCAGTGGTGTGTAGAGACAGTTAATTTGGTCAGTGGAAGCACTCTAGAAGAGTGTGAAGAGGAAACATCGGGAAATGTAGCGTAACTCACTTGAACTTTGCCCCTGATATCAAAATAAACCCACTCAGTGAAACGGGGGTGGGAGGGTGGGGGGTGGGGGGGTATAGCCTGGAGAGGGTCCGTGTGGAGGAACTCCTCACAGGAAGTTGGACTCTTACCGTAGTTCTTCCACCTCAGGGACATGACAAGGGCCAATTTTCCTTTTCATTCAGTTTTTTTCTTCCTTGCATGATTTGGGAGAGCTGTACAATCCTGTGTTTCCTCAAAATTATTTTAGACGTACAATATATACCCTGCCTCGTATGTTATTAACTTTTCAAACATAAATGTGCTCAAGCACAAAATCTGTCAAATGCCATTACTTGGTCTTAATACAGTCCAGCAATACTTTTATTAAAGTCTTTGTTAAACATACAGATGTATTTGTGACAACTATATAGCTTACATTCTGTATTGTATTCTTTTGAACAGCTGCTGTGCTCGCAAAGCACTGCATGTCAGACACCTTATTTAAGGGTACAATGGCTCATTCCTACTTGGGAATCAACTCTACAACCCTCAGGTTACAAGCCATACTCCTCACCCACTATGCTCTGAAACTGCCAT
The DNA here is from genome assembly GCF_013368585.1 of Megalops cyprinoides. Lineage (NCBI taxonomy): Eukaryota > Metazoa > Chordata > Actinopteri > Elopiformes > Megalopidae > Megalops > Megalops cyprinoides. The sequence continues at coordinate 23,666,239 of NC_050591.1, forward strand.
TCTCCACTGTCCTACATTCACAGCATTTTTACCAATAAATGATTACTGTAGAGCTATTTCCTTGTTGTGCAAAATGAAAAAAGTGACCATGTGCCTGTATCTCACCCTAAAACAGTCATTTTCTGCAGGGGAGTCATTTTTTGTTTTTTTTGTTTTTTTTTTCTCCCAGCTTCTCCCTTGTTTGTGTTTTTATGTGAAATAAAGTTGGACAGTCCCGGCACAGAGGTCCCTGTTTGCAGTGGACCTGTGAGGTTTAATGACGGAGGGGTACCGCAGACTGCCCAGCGAGGTCACTGCCTCCCTGCCGCAGCACACGGCCCAGCCCCGCCACTGGCTGACTCAGGTCCAGCTCCCTCCGCTGGGAACGCCCGCTCTGGGCAGGCAGCACACAGCACCGGGGGCCCTTATCTGATGGACTGCCTGAGCGGGCTGTGGATTACTGCCAGATTATATTCATTACAGGCTGTGGTTAACAAATGCCTTAAAACACAGGCAGACCAATGCACAGGAGACAGACGGGGGGAGGGCTAGGGGGGGAAGAGAGGTAGACTCAGTTGAAGAAGATGGAGGATGGGAAGAGAGCGGGAAGAAGAGGAAGAGGAGAGCTGATGCAGTGGCCGCAGCGCTTGAGTTACACTGCACTGAGGGGTCAGTTGACTGAAGGATTAAGATCTCTGTTTAGGCTCTAAGAGATGGTAGTCTGAGAAACACCGAAAGGTAAATCCAGGAGCCTACAAAAACAATTAAATTAAAATACTTTTGCTAAGGCCTTTATAAGTAAATATGGGCCAGGATTCAATTAACTTTATTGCAATACAGTTTTGTGTATGTTTGGGTTCATTTTTGTGATTCTAACACATTTTTCAGTTTCATTAACTGTTGAATTCACAGTTGTCACCTAAACTGGGCAAAGTGCATTGCCGTTACGTTGAATCTGGACCTGACTCTTTCCCAATTTCTATAATTTATGAACATGTTTCATATTATCTGAAATACATACACATGTTCTTGAGAGCTTTTGCTACATGTATGTGTATTTTTTGTCTGTACCTTTTCTCATCTGTGGTTTTCTAATGAAATCTGTTGATCTTTCGGGAAATGAAGGGCTTCTTTCAAGGGTTGTTGTATACATTCATAAAGAAATATGCTGAGTAAATTCCATCTCTTCTATGTATGCAAAATTATGCACAGCTGCTGCAAATGTAAGTGCTCCCTGTGTAAACAACATATAACATCAAAACCCATTTCCTGGCACTGTATAAATGAGGGTAGATGGATTGATAGACATGCTATTTTCTCCATCTGTTGTTGACATGTGGGAATTCATTGTTTACATTTTACATTTCAAGGACCTAAGATGTAACCTGTACTAAGGCAGGTCAGTCAAACTTTGAAAATTCAAATAAATTCCTCTTGTTTCTTTACAGTAACCAGAAGAGCAGACATGAAAATAACATCATTAAACACAGGTGTGGCACAACATGGTCACATACAGCAGGTCCTGCTTTTAGGTTTAACCAAATGAAGAGGTTACAAAAAAAAGAGACTCTCACTCGCTCCCTTTCAGTTTCCGATGTTTGGAATTCCAATTTTGCACGCTTTCAGCTATGTGCAAAATATAAAAAATGTGTTTTTGGTTTCCTTTCCAAGTGCAGACATTTGCAGGAGTCAGGCAAACAGAGGAAAGCACACACCGGACGAGTGGCTGGCCGCCACGACCTATTGTGTATGGTAAATTAAAGTTTAATATGGGTGCAAGGGAAAGGAAATGACATCATGGGATCCTTCTTGTTCTTGGATTTTACTCTTTTCTGGAATTCCTGAAATACCCTGTCTGACATTTGTTTTCACCTCAAAGCAGGGTTCATTTTAATCAGTTTGTCTACGTGGGATGGGGGTGAAGGTTGTTGGTGGCCCGCTGAAACAATGCAAGGCAGGTCAATTGAGATGAAAGCAACACTTTGTCGCCCCTTGCAAAAGTTTTTCTCTGCACAAATCTTCTCAAGATCAGACATAATTTGAGATGCATGCTGGATACTTTCCCCCATCAGCTAATGCCCTGCAGTTGGAGAGTTTCAAACCATACCATGGTCTGCCATCTACATCACTTCCTATGACCTTGAAGCAGGCATCTTGTGGGCTTGTCCCTCACCAGCTCCACAGAAGGACACAGATGGGAAGGAACAGACTGTGAACACTGTACAGCGTGATGACCTTAGAGTGAAACTGCTTACATCTTGCAAATCCATGTGCAGCCCCTCATGGTGCACTTCCCCTCTCTTCCTCGGTCTCTACATCCACATCACCTCTCAGCTCCGCCCTCACATTCCCTCTCTCTGACCCCTCCCCCTTCATCTCTTGCTCAATCCCATCTCTTCATCTTTCCTTCAGTCTCTCTCGATATCTCTTACAAACTAGAAACAGAATGACTGAAAGTTTAAACTGGAAATAGACAAAAGGTTCTATAAACTTGGAACAAGTTCTGGATCAAAGTCCAGTTTTCCATCTTTTGTTTTTATTTGTGAACCTGGCCTGTTTCTTAGTCCATATCAGACAGACGGTCCATTGTCTGCTTCTCCCATGAATGCAGTCCATGCATCCCCCTCTCTCTGACTGCAGAGTGCAGCTCAAACTCTTCCCTGCAAAGCTCCCCACCAGCTCCTATCTATTTCATATTCACATCTCTGTCTTCCATCTCTATGCAGCCGGATCATCTGTGCCCGTTTTACTCTTCGCTCTTTCACTCTTTTACTTTTACTGGAATAGGTCCCAGCGTACCGCTCAGCGTTCATGAATGTTGCATGGATTTACAGATCCATTCCACAGCCCCTTTCCTTTGGGAATTCCCTGGAATATTCAAAAAGAAGGGCAACCCCCAGTTCCCCATCCTGGATGCCTATGATTAAGACCCGAGCCCTCAGCGATGGATCCCTGTTACTCCCACCTTTAGCTCTTCGTGTGTAACTGAAGGAATCCTGCATAGAAGCGCGTGAAATTGCCAAGTAAAAACAGGCCAAGGAGGCCCCTCATCTTCCGATGATAGTATTAAAACATAATAAATAAAATGTGATTCGGTTGGAGGAAAACGGCGTTGGATTTCACCATAGGTTTATATTGAGTTTAGAATGCCGGGTGTTACTTGTGCTTGTGGTTAATCATGCTAAAAATGTGAAACTGAAAGACTGTGCCTCAAGGAGCCCCCTGCTTGCCTTGAACTTTGTGAAAAACCAGAACAGCTGGTTAAGATGGGACACATTAGGACTTTGGCCTGCTGGTGAAAAGCAGAGTGAAGTGCATCTCCTACTCTACAGAAGAGTTTGCAGGTGTGTCAGTGTCTTTTGTGGCTATATTAGGGACTTGTCTGCAGTTCTTAGTGGTTCTATGTGTGATTTTTGGTCGATATACTGCTAGTGTCTGTAAGTGGCTCAACATTCTGTTTATGTCTACTAAAATGTATATATTCAAAGACTTTTGACTTAAGGCATTTTTATGGTCAATCCAAACACATATGATATATGACCCATCATACCGTACAGTAAGTGTACTTATGTCTATGTGTCTATTCATACCACATAGCCACTGTAATGCATTCAGTGCACCTGGAGCTGGGGCTTTATAATGAACACCGTGCTGTGTTTGATCGGCTCAGGCAGGGAAAGTTCGTGATCTTGCTTAAGCCGAAGGATTACAATGTTTTTGACTCCTGCCTTGGCGACCTCTGTCCTCACCCTGTTCTACCAGTGCCCTCTATGGTGCTAATTATCCCTATGAAATGTGATGAGCACTGACCCTCTCTCAGATTTGTCTGTGTATCTCTCTTTCTCTCTCTCCCTCAACATCATGACCCTGCAAGCCTCTGTGGTTGATGGCCGTGCTCTAATTTCATGCTGTCCCAAGCAGAGCTGAGTCGTGACCTCCGCTATGATAAAGAAGAGAGAATACGTGAGAACATGCGTCTTTCTCTCAGAGAGAGCGTTCTGACTGGAGGCTTTTCGGGTGGCAGGAGCAGTGCCTCTCACTGCTGGTCTTCATTGAAGGGGGGGAAGGGGGTCAAGGTTCATCAGGGGCCCTGCCCTGCTGCCCTCGCGCCCCCATGCCCACCCCCACAGCTTGTTCGCATTAGGACAGTAACTCTACTCTGTGTTTGTCCCTCGTGCCCGGGTGCAGGAAGTAAGGTCAGCCATGAGACAGGAGTCCGCTTTCATGTCTCTCCCGACATACGTTTCATTTCATGGCCTTATTGGATTTCATGGGCCAGAGCGGCCTGCTAATTAATGTCAAAACCTCTCTCTGTCATGCCCGAAACGTTACATCGTTCTCTCTCCCTTTCGCACAAAGTTCTCAAGCCTTCCAGAGACTAAACACATTAAGGGGCTGCATACAGACACCAGTGTTCCCACCACGCTCAGCCCTGTCGGGAGAGTGAATGTGATGGCGCGTCCCGGCCGCCGTTCCTCCCGCCCCCCCTCCCAGTGCACAGGCTGGCGTCTGAGTGACCCCATTGAGACGAACCGTAATCGCATCAACCCCACTGCCTCAGTCAATAACACATAATCTTTTCAGTCAGTCCGCACACTACTCTGCAGTCCTACCTGATTGAGAGTGTCCTCAAATTTCTCCTCCTGTCTTTTTTCATCCTGCTCTAATTGACCTTGTTTTCAGCAGCCAGTCAATGGTGCTACACATCGACATCAATAAGGAATTTATGCAGCTGTATCAGACATAGTACATTTGCAAAATAGGGAGTGGTAATCTGTGCAATGTACAAAGGTTAAGGTAATCAACATTTTTACTCCTATGTAGAGTATAAGGGGGAGTCTTTTATTATATGTCAAGTATGAATCTTTTGAAAGAAGTGGGGAAGCTTCAGCTCTATTTCTGAGCAACCTGGTTCTGTATATGATTTCCACAATTTACACTAAAAGTGTCTTGTAGCTCTCCTTTCTCCTCTCTGGGGAATTCAAACACGAGCAGCATACCGCCCCTGCATTCCTATGCCCCCGTCCCATGGGAGCAGTGTGGGAGATGGGCAACGCGTCTAGCAGCGTTACTGGAGGAGAGACTGGACTCTGTCTACTGTCTGCTCACCACGCCTTACGGGTCCATTACAGGCAGAGGGCGAGAGACAGATTTTACTATCAATCACAATAATCATTACAGTGTACTTATTACTGATTTAAGAAACTGAATACTGTGATCAAGCACGCTAGTACAGAATGATTCTTACACTGTTACAGTTTAAATATTGTACTTGTAAGGATTAAGCTGTCTACTTACAAGAATCATTTTAGACTCACTTGCAGCACTTGTAATATGACACTGAATCTAGAGCTATATTGTGTAAGAAGCAAACAAAAAAGCAGATTAGAAGACTCCTGAGTGGCTCAGTCCGTTTAGGCGTTTACTCTCAGTGCCGGCCCTGCCGTGCTGTTTGCCGACAATGACAGGGAGCCCACGGTGGTAGAACAAATTGCTTTCATTTTGCCAAGGAAGGGGCAGGGTATATTGGCAAGGGTTCCCTCCTTGCAACTGCTCACAGCGCCCTATGACTCATTTTTGGTACCTACGAATTTCTCAGATGACGTCAGTTAGAAGTGCCTATCCTCTGCTCTGCGTTTGCTTCCTGGAGCCCTGGTGGGACTGGAGCTGTGAAAAACAGTCACGGTTGGCGTGCACATCAGAGGATGAAACTATTTTATCCTTATTACGTAAAGGATTGTACAAAATATTGTGTATGCAAATGCATTTTGTTCCATGATGTTTTTGGCTAAGGACATTTCTAAATGAACAGAAATACCATTCTTAAAACACAAATGTCTATTTTTATTCATTCAGCTGTAATTCCGCATTTAAGAATCAACTGCTTGCAAGAATCAAATCACCCGGGATGGATTACAAGCACAGTGCCCCATATTATGGTTCTGTATATGTTCATTGGCTTAAAAGAGAGAGAGGGAGAAAAAGGGGGTGGGAGAGGGGTTTGTAGAGAAAAATTGGAAGAGGGAGCTGGAGAGGGAGGGATTGGGCGGTTGCAGAGACAGTGAAACCGAGGGGAGGGTATAAAACAACGGATGGTAGGAGCAGGAAAAGAAATGGGGGGATGACAGATGGAGAGAATGCAGAGTGTGAGACGGGGCATAAAAGCTGACATTATGCCTTGTTTGTTGCATAAGAAGCCCTGCATCACCCTCTGAGAGGGTGCAGGACGACCTCTCTCTCTGTCTCTCTCCCTTTCTCTCTCTCTCTCTCTCTCTCTCTCTCTCTCTCTCTGTCTGTCTGTTTGTATGGCCAGCTGCCAATGTTTATGCCGAGCCCGTCCTCCTCAGGCGCTGTTTGTGTAATGATTGTCATCTGAAGAGGATTGCCTATTCATTTCTCATTTCAATCCCTTTTTTTGTCGCTGTCTAAATTACTGCCACTGTTTGTTCTCAGTGGTCTTGTCTCGGGCTCCTCTGTCCTTAGTCCTGGTCCAGCAGTGCCAAATTCTTCTTCGATTTCGGACCCATCTGTTCCAGTTCCCGGGGCTGCATGACGCCGAAAAAAAAAAAATATCACACTGCTGCTAGTGTTCCGTGCAAGATAAACAAAACACTGAATGCAGGAAATCAGGACGGCAAGTTATCATTTGAAGAAGACGAGACATTTGCATTTAGGAACAGTGATGCGTACCTGTGTGTGTGTGTGCGTGCATGTATGTTTTTTTTTTTGTGTGCGTGTTTGTGTTAGATAAAACAATGTTCCTGAACAAGCAATATAAGTCCATACATGCACATTCAACACAAATATACTTTCATTGTGATTTCATTTCATAAGTGGAGTGTACTTTTAAGTAAATGTATTTTTAAAGCACTTTTTTACACAAGTGTGGGTTTGTCAGGAACCTCTTAAATAATAAAAAACAGAGCTCTTGATATTGCTGACAGAATCATCAGTTTCCTTGTAGAGAGATGACTGTATATCATGCGGTAGATCCTGTTCTCTATTTTTGGCTATTGACAATGTGTTGAACCACACAAAGTGTGCATCTCATCATTGAAATATATAGCTGTCTGGGTCCACAAAACTCAGACAGACCTCTGGAGCTGACTCAGGGTGACATCTAAAAGCCAGACACAGTATCTCGACTTGGTATCGCGCCCTGTTGGCTGACTCCGGTCCACGGCCACCCACAACCCCATTGCTACCACCCAAGAACAGGTTTTGATTAGATACGTGTCTGCGTTTCAGATATGTAAACACTCACTTCGCCCCAGTGACAAATGAGAAAAGAGATCAACGGGAATGGGAAGGCCGAGATCAGGGAAACGGGTATGGTGTGCAAGGGCTAGCCTATGCTGCAGAGGAGAGGTGGGGCTGCCATGGGTCAACTGCCAAGAATGACAACCAAAGTGCTTTCCCATTGCAAGCGCTTACATAATTTTCTGGATAACTTTTTTGGCTTGTTATACAGTTGTTATACTAATACTAAACTAAAACCTTGAACAATCTTAATACTAATTAAGATTGTTAAAGCTTTTCTAGACATCTCTGTAAAATGTAGGCTGATAAGAGCACAGATGATGACTTTGTCAGTGAAGCAATTGCTATACTATTAATACTCTTATTGCTGTTGTTCAAAAGACAACCTTATCTGACTTGCAATAATGAAACTATTAAAATAGAAATAAAATCTACAGGCTGTACCTCCCTGGCCTTGCACCCACAGGCCCTGACCACTTCTGAACCAGAGAATTTGCTGAAGCAAGGAAGGGACATGTTGTAGCTAGTGCATCACTCATTTTTATCTGCAGAGAATAAAATGAGGGCTTGCAATGCTGCCATACACCCTACATAAGCTTACATACACATAGCCAAGGCTTACTGGCACTCTACACAACAGAATGTTAGTGTTATTATCAACTGGCAACATGCGTGATAAGAGGATTTAGAGCTAAATGAAATTGTTCCATACTATAGGTGCTGCTGAACTAGAGAGTACTGAACTAGAGAGACACCCTGTATTCTGAGTACATCAAGAGCATATTAAACATTTTAAGTCATCAGATGCAGTTTAAGTGAAAAGATGAGAACGCGAACAATATCTTCAAGGGAAAACATATTTTTTGCTTACTGACATATTTAAATTGAGCAATAAAATATAGCACTATCATAACCCAGCACTGCTCCATAAACAAAATGGAATTATGTACAAGCAGATATGTTTCCTCCAAGCAGACTAATGCTTTTATTGTTGTGAGTCTCAAGTTTTTATTGATAATATAACATCTCTGTGTATAGCTTACAGACAATACTATTTATTTTCCCTCAGTTTGCTTGCTGTTCCTCTAGCCTCAACAGTGTGAGTCCACAGGTATCAGTCAAGATACTGTAGGGATAGTTTACCTTTCAGCCAGGTGTTCCAGCTGTCCAGGGTGTCCTCCTCTGCACAGGGCATTCTGAGACACACATTCAGGAAACAGCAGCTCCAGTCCTATAAATTTGTCGGTCCGAGCCTCTGTGAAAAGCCTTACCATATGGATAAAATAGAAGCCCCTGAAGAGGACGCATAAATCTTGGTGTGGCCCAAAGGGGCCCGGAGCAGAGCTAGGGATGGCCAGGGCCCTCCCTCGTAAATGGGCTGGCCATTGTGGGGGCACTCTGAGGCCCTGGAACCCCGCATGCAAGTGGCAGATGGACAACATTCTGACGCCCCAGTGAATCTGGAGAGAGGGAGCTCTTTCACTGCCAGTGTGGATGAGGGGACCAGCAGTGAGGTTCATCATTCAAGGACATGTGGTTTGAAGTCTTTATACCACACCAGGCACAATTCATGGGTGATGGCTATATTTAAACTGAAGGGCTGGGCACAAGGCAAGGCCTGGTACAAAGATACTGACCATAAATGCTTCTCCTTTGCAGTTCTGATACTGAACTTGTTACCTTGGTGATATCATAGACTATCTTCTTTTCCTCTTTTCCAGCCAAAGAAGGAGGAAGACAAATGATTTTCCACTTCAAAGTGTGGAATATTTCTGAATGGTTTTTAATCATGGACTGGATAAAGGTACATAATTTTAATGACAGATACCATGAAAGAGTCCCAGCAAAAGCGGCGTGTAGTTAATATGCATTTGATGAGTGTTTGAGAAGGCTTTGAGGACGTGCTTAGACTGCGTGCACTTTGCAGGGTTCACCAAAGTTCAGCGCCCATGGCAGTTGAGAACTATATCTGGCAGTTTCCCTATTAGACCCGATTCTCTGTGCTGCGGATTTTAAATCCCAGTAAAGTTAATATCCGTAGCGCTCAAGAGCTGAGCATATTCCGCACGCAAAGACAGAGGATACAAGAGCTGCTGACCTTCCCTTCAGATGAGAGGGAGAATGAGGGGGAGTTAGCGGGAGGAAGAGAGTGTTTGGGAGAGAGAAACAAAATTACAAACCACAATTATCTGTTATCATACCATAAAACATAGTACAAATTAGCTGAGTGTTTCTTCACTGTTAATGATGCACAGACATATCCAGACCAAATACAGACTCTGTGATCACAGGCTGGGCATTGAAACAGGAGGGCAAACCTACCCAAAACAAAACCAATTATGGCACAGTAAAGGACAGACAGAGAGATGCGCTTTCTTCTCAGTTGTAGTGAATGCAGACAGATATATCATTTTCTGTGATCACTTTGTGATCATACAAAATAATTCTACTTTTACATAAATTTACAACTGTACTGTACAAAGGTCATGTGTGTATGAGCAGCTTTCCATTATTATATTATAACCCTGATTATAATTATATTAATATTTATTAAAAGTCCTGATTGTACAATGAAGTGCAGTCATCTTTTTTCATTTAAAAGCTGTCAGATATTCAAAGCTCTAAAATTAAGCATTATTTGTTGGAGATATCTTTCACACCCATTGCCTAATGTCAGTAAAACATCTTGAATTTGAAATTGAAAGGTAGAGGGAGACAGAGTGAGGGGGGTGGGGGTGGAGAGTCTTGATGAAGACATTCACAAAGTTGGAATATGGGTCGTGAGTCCTGGCCGCCTGGTCCTGAAGCAGACTGACCCAATGTGTTCTGCTGTTACAGGGAAATACTCATCAGACACATCCTGGCATGGTTATTCCTCCTGACAGCTGTGGATGGGTGCTGATTGATTTGATTTTTCTCTTGGCTTTTGGCAGCCCTGTTTTTGATTTCAGTCTTCAGCCAGAGTGAATAAATACGTCAGCGAGAGCATGCAACACAATCTGCACGGCCCAGATCATTTTCATGGGGCTGATTTATACTGTTGAACAGGTCACCCATTTACATGTCTCCTGTTTTTTCCCCACTTTGGGTCTGGGGTCTGCTTCTCATTATTGCCTTCTGACTTGTAGTTAACCATGCTGAAAATAGCTGGTCTACCTGTTTAAGATGAACTTGCAGAATTGTCCTTGAGGACCTCGGGGAAGGGACTGGATAATTTTATATTCTGTTTTAGGACTGCTGTAATTCAACTACTACTACAAATACTACTACTAATTATTATTATTGTTATTATAAATTCATTTATTTGGCAGATGGCTTCATCCAGGGTGATGTACAGAGAACAGTTGTACCATGTCATTACATCATTGTGCTGTGCATCTAATGAAAGGGGGAAGGTACATGAGGCAGTCTGGCAAGGCATTGTGGGAGGAATGGCATACTGACAAAGATGTTTTTTCTTTTTTCGTCGTTGAAATTGAGGAAGGCACAATGCGGGGGATAGTGTTAGGCATACTGCATGCCTCGGGGAACTGCAGCTCTACACTACACTTTGCATAGCACAGGTCCGAGCTGCCGTGTTAAGCTTGTTGGTGCGTGTCTGTGGATAGTGAAGGCATGACCAGGCCCTTTTGCAGGCAATTAAATGGGAGAGAGACCTCAGAGACCCTCTGCACGGGGTCTGATATCAACCCAAATCCAATTGGGTAGAGAGAGTCAGAGGTTTTGGTTATCTTCCTCCAGCCACATATCCTTTTGTTTGAAAAAGAAATAAAATTAAATAAAGTAGCAATGTCCTGGGTAATTGCTGTATTGTGTTTCAGCTGGCTATCTGCTCTTACTGTTAGTTTCAGAGAGCAGCCAGACTAAATTGTATACAAATCTCAATGAATAACTTAGTGGCCATGTTCTCTATCTCTCTCTCCTACTGTCTGTCTCTTCTTCTCTATTGCTCCTTACTCTCTCCCCTCCTCAATGTTCCTCCTCTCTTCTCTACCACTCCTCTTCCTCCTCCCTCTCTTTCTCTCCCTCCCTTCCTCCTTGGCAAAAAAAAAAAAAAAAAAAAATCTTATGAGGCAAAAATGGTGAATGTGATCAATATAGTTTAACATAAGCCTGTCAGCTTGCATTAAAACTAATCTAGCTTTTTTTATCCTTCTTTCTTCTGTGAGAGAGTAGACAAAATACTGTAGTTGTATTTTCATTATTTCAAAGGCTATTTGTCACTGCAAGCATTCTGCCTATTGTAGAGTCAGCAAAGTCAACTGATCAGTCTGGCAAGGCCGTCAAAAAGTCAATAGCAGGGATGGAGGGCATGTGGGAGTCGCTTTACTGCAAGAGCTCATTTTGAACCTTGCAAACATTTTAAAATGCAATATTAGAATACCCCTTATTTTTCATCTGAACAACATTATACAATGCATTACATTATTTACAGTCTACAAATCATATTCACAGTTCATGTGAGAAAATTGAGCTGTGGCATATTTTAATTAAAATTATAATGTATTAATTTTTCATTGTTAAGAAGTCACCAAGGCTAACCATTTTAGAGCGATTTGTCCAAATATTTTCTTCCAGACACAAATTTCCCCCTTCCTCCAGCCTCCTCAGGTTTACAGGCCACCAAATACCACTGATGTGTGTATATAATAGAGGGTAATAAAATGGGACTCTTGTTTTTATGTATGTGGTATAGTAACACAAACTGCACTGTGTAGAATCATTCTTGTTCTGTCTTCTTCTCTAGTCCAGCTGAGGCCCTTCAGCAAATAGCAGTGTTTATATTGTGTTTATGGGGCTGTTGCATGAAAAGTCCTTCAGCTGACCCTGGATCATCACTATATCACCTGTCTGTAGGACCGGCTGGCCGGATCTGTACAGCTGAGGCCGAATCAGCCATCTCTGTCATCATGTTGCTGTGTCCATCCATGTGAAGCTAAAGCAGCTGTCTCAGTTTTCAGCTCTCCGGGTTCATCCACTTCAGGCTGAATCAGCTGTATTTGTTATTGGCTAGGTAGGTCTGTCCACCAGAGGCTCTGTCATCGGCTTGCCGGGTCTGTCCCACCAGAGACTGAAATAGCTGTCACTGCCATCGGCTCGCTGGATCCGTCAACCTGGGGGTGACACCTTCCTTTGCTCAAGGGTAAGTGCTGGTCATTTATATTCTGTCTCATCTCTCCAAACACAGTTTTGTCCAAATCCGGGGTTCTCTCTCCACAGCAGCCAGGCTAACAAGGCCATTACTGGTGTAATTTGTCATATACACCTTGGGGTTCAGGCTGTCATTTTGAGTACATCGATCTTATCTTCCTCTCACAGGCAAAAGATGCGGATCTCTGCAGATGTTTATTTAATATGGGTCACCCTCCCCCTCCCCCTCTCATTTACCTCTGGCTGTTTATGGACTGGAGGTCCTCATTGATCAGATGAGTGTTGAAAGTGAACATGTGATTGAATAACAGTCACATTTCCACATTGTGTCCTAATCCTTGGGCCCCCTGCCTTCATGTGAATGGACACTTTGGCGGTTGTTTTTGACTCTCTCCACATAAGTATGGCTCTTACTTCCCTGGTGAGTGTGCGATGCTTTGGCGGAGATGAGAAGTGTAACTCTGGGCATCTCTCCAGCATCATTGGTTGGTGACAGAGACAGCACAAGAAATCCTACTCCTTACTCAGCTTGCTGCCTATTTACACAGCCAAACACCGAGCCTGTCGTTTACCAGCTGTGTTTTCTCTCAATCTCAAAAATCTATCAAGCAATTGTAACAGTACTACAGCTAAATAAAATAAGTCAATTTAACAAGCTAGCATGTTAGCTACAATATCTAATGCAGTGAATACTGCTCACTATGATTGCTTACATTGTTTTGATCCTTTACCAAATGAAATGCAAATAACTTGCACCTGGTGGGATAGCAGCTGTAGACAGAAATGCTAAGAACAAAAATATAAAGGTGATATGGATTTTTATCTTTTATACCACACACTGTGATTTTTGACCTTTTGAAACACAGAAAACCTTTTTCGCTGCATTCCAGTCCTGGCTGGAATGCACAATGACATCACTTGTCATATAGTTTGCCACATTTTTTGGGGGAGGATAGCAACACAAAATCACTGCCCTAAAGTGTGTTTATAGATGAGACCAGGCAGCAGCATAGGGTAGGTAATACCTGCCCCTTAAAACTGTGAGCTCTGTCTCTTATTCTAAGGGCACACGTGTCAAGGAGAGAGCAAAGCCATAACTTGGGAAGCCCCAGCTACAGGCTCACTCAGCAAGAGAACATTCCAGACTGACTCATTTAGACAGCCCCAATCTCCCTCTCTCTCCCTCTTCCTATCTGTCTTTCGGTCTCTCGCTCCCTCCCTCTCTGGCCTTGAGCCACAGAGCATGTCATCCCTCAGGGCACTGTCATTCAGCTTTCTTCTCTTGGACAAGGTCGGCTTCAGAATATGTGTATGCTCATATAGGACACGTGGAGACATTTAAAATGTCAATCCACAAGCGCCTGGAGCAGATTCATCCATGCAGGAAATTTAGAGTTGACTTTTAGACTCTATTTTTATACACACTCTTGTATGCTCATACAGGGAGGGCTCAAGGTGCAGCACACACAGGTGGTCACAAACACTCCAAGCAGGTAAACAAGACTCATTCCCTCCCGCAGTAAGAGTTAAACACTGGGTCTGGATACCACTGCAGAGACCCTTCAACCAGTGGGTGTACGCCATTCCATCACTGCAAAAAAAGAATACAAAAACAACTCAGCATTGATTCACATGTAAGCTCCTATTTCTACTTTGTCCCACTTTAACTGATCTCCACTTCGTTATGAAAGCCATTAACTTCCCTGTCTCCATAGCTGCTTTTTGACCTGTCCATTGGTGGAGCAGGTTTTGGGCATAAGTCGATTTATGCAGCAGGCTTTGAGCAGTGTGGCTGAGCAGACCAGATGCAACAGTTTTTCCTCCACATGAATTCATCTCCTCCTTCACCGCTGCTTTTATCTGTCCTCTCTTTGTTCCTGTGTGCCTGCTCTCTTCTTTTCCCTTCCTCCTCCTCTTCTTCCTCCTCTTCATCCCTTTCCCTCTCTCTGCTGTGGAGAATGTGCAAAGAGAGTCCCAGCTGTTCTGTGCTGACATACAGAGGACATGCCAACAGGCATTTTCCCACATGAAAATAACATATAACAATATAAATAAATATAGTCCATGGGAAGGACTGTATGTGCTTCAGTCAAGAAATCCATGTTTGAAAGCGGGAGGGATGGAGAGAGCAAAAGAGAGAAGGGGAAAGTGGGAGAGTGGATGGGTCCATGAATATGACTGTGAATATATGTGTGTGTGTGTGAGTGAGTGAGAGATGAAGAGGACATAAGGGACATAGGAAGGTAAACAGGGTGTGGTGGGGAAGAGGATGAGATTAACAGAAAAGAGAGGGAAAAAAACAGCTTTTGGGGGAGATGGTTCCGGCAAGCAGAGACGTAAAAAGATTCAACCAGATGGAGAAGGGAAATGAACCAAATCATATCCCCACTCCACAAGGCCTGTCTGAAACTATGTCTGTCTCTGAAGGCACTCTCTGCCTCTGCCTCTGCCTCATCTGAATTTGAATGTATATGTGTGTGTGTGTGTGTGTGTGTGAGAGAGAGAGAGAGAGAGAGAGAGAGAGTATCTTTAGAAGGGATTTCAGTTGCCCTCCCCTGGTTTTAGTGGATCAGTGAATGAAAGGCACACAGGGCCCTTAAAACTTCCATTACCACTCCAGAACTCACCCAAAAGCCAGGGTCCTCATTCTGTTCAACCACAACTGTGCCAGATTTATTCAGCATTTGGCTTTGTGTTTTTGTCATTTGATTGAATGTAATTTTGCTTCTCAGCAGTGCCACATGCTTATGGGTCCAACATTTGAATGGAATGTGCAGTTTTGGTCAAACACTAAATACTTGCAATTATGCATAGACACACACACACACACACACACAATAACTGTAAACAGATATTGTCCTTTCAAGAGTGTCCCTACAAAATGTTGATATTGTCATTATAGTTTCTATATTGAACTTAAATTCTCACCATACCTGCAGCACCAGTCAAAGGTTTGGATGCACCTACTCATTGAAGAGTTTCTTTATTTTTACTATTTTTCCACATTTTAGAATAATAGTAAAGACATCAAAACAATGAAATAACACAAATGTATTCATGCAGTGACCAAAAAAGTGTTTAACAAATCTAAACAAATCTTTTTTTTAGATTCTTCAAAGTAGCCAAAAATATTTTTTTTAATATTTTTTTGGAAAGAAATTCATACATAGGCATGAATCTCGCTATTTAGTTTATTATAAAAAAAATTCAAGCATTTAAGCATAAGTCTTTTGATTAAAATGCCTTTGAATGCATGTTTCCCTTTATCTTAAACAGGTGTGTCCAAACTTTTACTGGCACTGTATGAACAGTCAGATTTCTGTATGAAAATTACTTATTTTGTTCATAAGTGGGACCACCAAGACCCCAAAGTAGAGGATCATAGTCAGACGATGCTTTGTTCATACTGCTTAATATGCTGCAAGGTCACATTGCAACAGTTTGGAACTGTAAGTTCAGCGGTGTGCACTTACAAATACTCTTAAACCTTTTTTCATTCCTATACCTTTCAATGGACCTTTTTTGTTGAACAGCACAAAATGATAATCCACAGCATAGTAGGAACGATTCTAGCAATTCTGTTTTCTGACACAAAATGTTGCATTTTAACAGTAACATATCAGTTTTGGGTAAAGTGAAACTGGGACAATGACTTATTTTTGATGACTTTATTGGCTTTTAAGTATAACTTGCCACCTAGCACATGGAGCACAGTACTGTCTGCCCAGATTGTCTTTGCCACAGCATTCATTTGCTGATCCTTCTCTCCAGCAGGGGGCTGGAGTTCATGTCCCTTCAATCCACTCAGGTTTCACATTAGCCCCAATATTTGAATTTTGAGTGCACACAGAGACATTTTTGCATTCTGAAGGCATGTATGATAGGTATATGTGGTTGTGTTCACATGTGCATATTTGTTTTGAAGGGTGTCTTCAGACTCTGTGGCATCTGTGAACAAATACCCTGTTTGCTTCAGTGAGTGTTGCTGGGCTCTGCAATGCATTGTTGGCCCATGTTCTCCTGACATCTGTTTTATTTCTTTCCACCATCAGGAGCAGTGATATATCTTAAAACAACAACAGCTTCAGCCTGGTGTGCATTTTGTTTAGGTGCCATGGTTATTCATTATAGTGATCAAATTGTCCCTCTACCACTCCTGAGCTGCTCTGCTCCTGTTTAAATTTAGGATTCCGGGCAGATTTTACAGAGGTTGTGCCAGGACATGAATAAGGTATCACGACAAAAGCTGTGATTGAATTCCACTTCGTTGTGTTCCGGGGCACATGAATGATCTGAATTGGACGAGAAAGTTGAATGCCAACGTCAGATTGTGTATGTGGAAATGCTCTGGATGCTGAGTGTTGAGAGGAGAGGACACAGATAATGGGGGTCAGTGGGGGTCAGCGGTAGGATGTCAGCTCCTGGGAGGCTGGGCTGTCTGCTTGTGATAGGCCTTTGAGAGCCCACCTTTCATTGTGATGTTTCCACTGCCCTCCACTGATTACGGTAAAAAGAGCTTTGTGTCTGAGGCTGGGTAATGCTAAGGAGTTTTTTTTTTTTTACCATTTTGACCCTTTTAAGTGCTGCCCTGGGGGGACAGGACTGTGGTGTTTACGTGGAGCACACTACTCAAGAGCTCCTAACAAACAACCCCAATCAGCCTGAGGGGTACGCTGAGAGGTGGGAGATTAGGGTAAGAACCAGAGGTTTTAGATCAGTACTAGGGGAGCACAACTACCACCAAAACAATCCTAGCAGGATTAGGGAGAACCACAATCTCCCCATTTAAATGTGTGCAGCTGGAGAGTTCAATTTTCTTAACGCTCTTGGAATCCTCTCCAATCCGTAATGTGCATCAGCCATTCCTTTTAAGTAGCTTGTGGATGGATGCATTCCATTTTTGTATATCAACTCTCATGTGTAGTGCAGAAGATTCAGGCTGTTAACAGACAGCCCATAAAAAGGAAACTAAAGCCTGATGGAGTGTGATTGATCTGACGTGTTGATTGATGTGTGGGAAGTGTTGGGAAAGCAGAGGACATATGAACAGGCAACTGTGGAGAGAGTTTTTGGAAGCCATGTTTGGAGGAAACCTGTTTTCAAAAAAAAGTACCCTTTGTGGAGGCTGTTCTGCATGCGTGTGTTTATGTGGGTGCATCATTCATGCATGTGCATATTTTTGCCTTTATACGTCAATGTGTGTGCACACGAGGGCCTATGTGTGTGTTGCATGTATCTATGCCTGTGTGTGAGCATGTATGTGTATATATAACAACACATACTCCATGTGGAAGGATTACAGACACTTTTCAACTCAGACCCTCTTGTGTGACTGTCTATCTGTCAGTCTTTCACTGTTTTCCTGCTGTTATGAAACAAGCCCCTCAGTGGTCCTACTCTCTATGTTCTCTGTTTTTTTTTCAAATGAGTGGGCCCACCATGTTTGTCCAAAGTCCTACAGAGCCTGCAAAATAACCAGAGATATCTTTTTTAGACTTGTTTTACTTTCAGTTATGCTTTCAGTTTTCCGTGTGCGTGCATGAGGTGAGGGCTTTGTGTGTGCATGGGTGTTTTTAATAACAGTGTGGTTAATGGCAGTTTTTTCCCCCTCTGTAAAACTGGTCTGTGTGAAACATAATGGGACTGAGGCTTTGTGAAATAACAAGCTGCTTATTAAGAGATTGACTGGGACTTTGCAGTGAAATTCATAGTGGGACAGGCTGTCACTGAAATCTTTTGAACAAAAGGGGTGAGACGTCTGTATTTAGTCTGCTTCAATGGGGAAGGCTGAATGTGAACAGGAGATACAAGGGCTGATTTGGAAAGGGTGGAGGAAGCAGAACAATTATTCAACCCAAAAGAAAATTACGCAGAGCAACGTGCAAAAGCATTGTTGATGCCTAGTAAATTTTTAGACTGAGTATATGGATAATATCTATCTATTGGTTGTTAAATAGGACTATTTCAATATGAAAATGATGCAACAGTAAACAATAAATACCCTGTCTCCCGAAACCCTATTTGCATGTACGTGTGTGCGTGCAGCTCTTTCTGCCTCTGCTGATTGTTCTGCGGGCTGGGTGGTGTGGGCTGGAGATTGCGGATAAGAAATAGCACATTCCGCAAATGTATTTTTAATATCTAAGTCAGGAGAAGACTGGAAGCTAGGGGGACCGACGCTTGCCTCTCTGTGACTGGCAAAACTTAATTAAAACCGGGACCGCTAAATCCATTTACAAGCAACAGATGGTAAAATGTGGCTGGGTGTTTTTTTTTTCTTTTTTTTTTTGCTCCTCCATAGAAACACTGAGCATGGCTTTCATTCGAGACCCAGAGTGAATGTACCCCTGGGTATTTCTGCTCAGTGCTGGGTCGGTCTTTTATCTCTTATAGTCTGTAAATAACTCTGAGGTCAGAGGTTTTTTTGCAGTGAGGACTGCACCAAACTATGTTTGCATGGGTTGTCATGTTTTTTTCTGCTGTTGAGCTGTTGTATGGGAATAGCGCACCATCACTGGGGACACGTGAGATCTCTTGAGTTTGCTCTATTCACAGCGCACATTACTGGTTTCATTGGGTTAGTGTCAGAGAACACCTATGCAAATGCCTTGCTTCTCTCAAAGGCTTCTCACACTCAAAGCTTTCATGTGAGCAGAGGGAGATAGGTGAGGAGAGTCAACGGACTGGAAAGATTGGCTGTTAATGGCGGTCCCACCCACCACCACTATGCCAAACCTCCCTACCTCCCTACCTTCCATCTATTTCAGGTCGTCTCGGCTGAATTTGCTTTCTTGCAAATGGTACACATATACAAATGTATAAAAATAATACAGGACAAGAATACAGAAGGACAATTAAGACAAAAAGTCAAAATCTTATTTGAGTTCTTTGAGGTATGAATGAGATGATTGTGCGTCACTTTTAGTGTCTTTTCCTCCTCCTGGAACACCTCAATTTGACATAATTCCCCCCTTCCCCGTTTCCTTTGTGCAGTAGCAAAACGTGTCTGGATTTGTGTGTGTGTGTGTGTGTGTGTGTTTGTGTGTGTGTGTGTGTGTGTCTGTGCGTGTGTGTGTGTGTGTGTGTGTGTGTGTGTGTGTGAAAGAGAGAGCACTGCCAAAAACAGAGCCCAAAAACAGTAATTTCATCCAGGTCCTACTGAGACTCACTACAGTCACCCCCACTAACACTAAGCAGTCTCAGGACAGCACCACCTCATCACAGAAAATTAAATTATATCATAACAGAAATAAAATTACATTGTCCATTGGGATGCATACACAAAGGCATAAAACAAACTTGAGTGCTACCAGGCCTCAAAAAGCCTACTGCGCTGTACTGCACTGTAGCAGATTAGCCATCAGCAGTGAACAATATTGAGCAAAGACATGTTTTCATAAAGTGTTGACTCAGTGAGTGCAGTCTGGAAATGAGGCTGTGTTCACATTCCAGTCAACAAAGCTGCACCTCATAACAAAAGTACATGGATGTATGGAGAAGTACAGCAATGTAAGGGGCACTAAGTTGCCTGCATGAATATAAATCAATCCATAATTCCATATCCTACAGGACATATAAAAAATTCCCAGCTTCCTCAGAGCAGACCTGACTCATAGAAACCCAATTTATTCTGGCCCGTAACAGCCTGAGGAACAGTGAGAGACACATACACTCAAAACACCTCAGGTCTGAATTACAAAAATATGTTTTCATATGAATCACTCTGTATATACAGGTATATGCATGCATATGCTTTGACAGCACAAATGCATGTTTGTCATGGCAATAAATTGAAAAATTGGAATGGGACAGACCAGAATGGGAAGAGAGGCAAGAGGGAGAGAGGGGGACAGAGTAAAAATGAAGGAGAGGGAGAGAGGAAGCTAGAGAAATAGAGAGGATGGAGAGAGGTCACTGGGTGTAATTGTATTTCCACGTTAAGCTGGCCCACCGGATTCCATTTCTGAAAAGGTCAGGGATTGACCCTACCTCAGTAGAACACCTAGCTTCTAAAGGTTGCCCTGACTGTGAGGGCCAGGGTATACATTTATCTAGTGTTATTATACTTTGTTACCTGTTGCAGCTCTGACCATAAAGAAGTGCTGTAACTCATTAAAGAGAAAGATTAAAAAACAGAAGGAAACTCTGCTTCTAAACAAATACATGTACATTGTACATTGGTTGAATATAACAGTGTGGTTGCAAGCCTTGAGCATGGTAATTGAAAGCATGTTTGAGTTTGCTCCCACAGCTACTCAAGGTCACCCCAGTATTCTATAATATATATATATATATTAATATATCAAGTATCAAGACAAGTATACAAAAAATATACTAACTCGAAAGCAAATGCGAAAGGACAGCAAATGGAACATGACACAAATTAATAAGAATTAAAGGATTAGTTAAGGAAACCACACTTAAATACGCTGTGGGATTTCAAGCCATTCAAATGAGTTAAACCACCTTACACAGACCAAAACTGGAAAACAATTGGCATGTCAATACTGAAAAGTTTATCTGAAGACAGCCAGACAAAGAGACTAAACTAACTTACTGCTTACTGGCCTCTTGCAACAAATTGGTCATAAAGCAAATACAAATAAGACTATTTCTGGCAAATAAGTCCATCTCAGAAAGCTTTTTTTTTGTGGAGTTGAGGATGTTTTTGGGGAAAAAAACAATACCAGTTGGCTTTTCCATCCCTCAGGTCAGTGCAAAAGCAGTGACAATTCAGCCAAATTGCCTGAAATAACCAGCCCTGCAATACTGTGCCAAACTATTAATACCAAGCAGAGTGCAAGCAACAGGGCTGCCAGCCTGATTTCAAAATCCCAATCCAAAGTAATACTGTCTGTTAGCCAAAGCAGTCCAAACCATGAAGTTATACAGCCAAGGTAAAGCTCTTAAAAATGTTCACTTTGGATTTTGGAGTCCATGCATGACTGTAACTCAAAAGGCACATTTTTGTTAAGCAGCTGCAATTTTTAGGAAAAAAAGAGACAAAAATGGCCAAGGAAATGCCAGTTGGCACTTTGACCCTAAAAGTCAATGGAAAATCAGTGACAATTCAGCCAGCTGAAAGTACCAAACGTTGCTTCCCTGGAGTGCAACATCACTCATTGCATTAGCAGAGAAACTGAGAAGGCAAAGAAGGAGAGCTACACCCAGACACACCTGGTCTAATTATAGATTCCCAAGCCAGATCACTGAAATACACAACAAAATGCTGAACTGCTGACACAAAGTACTGAAGAGCAATCTGTCATGTGTCATGTGATCATGCAAGAATATTTTACTTAAATGAATGGATATGGATGAACTATTTCACATCTAATTAAAATATGTTCAGTGTTAAAACTGTCTATTCATTTGAGTCAGTTGCGTCAGTTTAACAGCACAGGAAGAATACATTTTTACATTTTTGCCAGAGCATGAACATGAAAAAAAAAAAAAAAATTATATATATATATATATATATATATATATATACAGCACAAACAGCCTTCTCACCTGGCAGCTCCACAACAAATGCAGTGAGCTGAGCTGATACAATATTTATAAGACCTATGGCAATGGCCAGCTTGTTAGAAACCCAAATATATGTATAAATGTTTGACTGTGTGTGGGGGAAGGCAGCTGGGGTATTCTCCAAGGGCACCACTGTCTGTCTCCTCTCCTACTTCCCTAAGTAGGAGAGACTGATACTCCTGCTCGTTCACCGCAAGGAAAGAGGCTTGAGATTAGAACTGCAAGTACAGACACCCCTTATGTGTTACAGTCTGAAGTCTGATGGATGTAAGCAGTGTGAAATAAGCATTAGTTGGCTTTCACATGGATCAATGAAGCTCCATGTTGATTCTGGATTTTTTTGCAAGAGGGTATCAGGCAGAGAGCAGGACCCTTGATCATCATTTTTACACAGGTTTTGCATGGGTGTCTGCCTTATACAACACACAGGTATTGTATGGGTGTGTGCCTTATACTGTTCGATGGTGTGGTATCATAGGCAATCCCTACAGGTGTTTGTTCTGTACACCTGCAGCAAGAATGAAAGTGGAGATTCCGTGCTTAAGTGTGCTGTGCCCAAGTGTATGTTTTGGAGGGGTGTGGGGCTTCTCTACAGTGGGCAAACCCTTTTCCACTGGGAGAAAGTGATCTTTCATCAAGCAGCCTTGTTGTTCCAGTCAGCTCGAGTCTCTCACAATAGAACTGCAGTGTTCGCCATTCACCGAGTGCCGCACACCTTTGTCTCAGCGATGATGAAAATAAATAAGACCTGCAGCACATCAAACGACATCAAAGAGGAAAGCGTTGCTCGTCTCTCGAGTACTTTTTCCCCCTCTTTCTTTTCAGTTCCAGCAGAGCTTTCAAAAAATTACCTTTCTCTGGCGCGCGCTGTTTGATGTTGGGCATCAATAGCAAACAGGGTTTTTGTTTGCGATGGTCCTGCATAATGCACAGACAGAATGCGGCCCCCTTCCATTAAGGACATCAATTCGCGAGTCACAGCTTCAAGTGGCTCTCTCGCTGCTATGAATTCATCACTCTAATGTAAACCCCCCCAATGCTGGCCTTCCTAACACTGCACACCCCTCTCTGTTACTGAATCTTGAGGGGGTATTTTCTACTTTGGCTTTTGGACTACTGATACCCAAAGACTGGATGCGTCTCTTTTTTGCTCTCACAGTTTTTATTTTTATTTTATTATTGAAGCTTTGCCTGTTACTCCTCTTATTGGTGGAACCGCCCAGCAGTTTTCAGCAGTGTGCTTGAGGAAAGGGGAAAAATGTGGAAACGCCAGTGTACCCCAGGTTCATGTCTACCTACAGCTGAGTTACTTTTCCCTAGGGAACCTCATCTAGATAACGGGTCTCCATCGCCAACCCCAAATCTCAACTGAATGTGGTGAGGATGAGCGGCTGTCGGGTGACCGGGGCGCAGACAGTGCCTGTGTAGGGGAGAGGTATTTGCGGAGGCCTGGTCAGATGAGGTTATCAGTGCTGATGCCAACTGCTTCAGTGAGGCTGGAATAGGGTCTCCCAGGAGAGGACGGAGACGGGCTGTGGTTCAGATGAAAGAGGAGCGTCCATTCTCTTTTGATTATGTGGCTCTGCTGAGAGTCTGACGGCATGCCTGGCTGATCCAAATGGGCCTGATTAGCACCTGAGATTCTGATTTCTGACCTAGACTCTGGTTTCCTCAATCACCTCTGTGTGTGTGTGTGTGTGTGGGGCGGGGGGGTCCTTGAGTAATCTGAGTTCCATCTGAAAGTACATGGGGAGCAAGTGCTAGAACCTAAGGAGCGGGGCTCATGACGGGGATGATGGGAAAATAAGTGCAAAGTGAATTTCTTTTAAGCAGCAGAGAAAGTCACGGGTTCTGCGCTCACATGTGTCAATATTACATTAATTCTAAACTCGGTCCATGGAGAATATTCTGGGCCTGTTTAACTCAGCACTGCCTTATTTCTTCTGAACAAAAATTTGTTGAGAGATTGTGTGGGACTGTAGACTGCTGTGCACAGCATCACTTGACTTGTACAGGGAAGTGCTACTGGGCTCACCCCAGGAGAGGAACAGAAATATGCTGTTCCAAAGAAAATAAGAAGGGGCAATCACAGGTCAACTAAGTCATTTGCAAAATAGACACAATGTAAAACAACACACATGGGCACACAGACACACACACACACACACACTCATACATTCATATTCACCTACCCACACCCTTTTGCTGACGTACATACAAAAACAGACATGTACTCCCTCTCTTCCTCTCTTTATATAGCTCTCACAGACACAGAAAACTCCTACCTAAATCAAAATTGTCAGCTTTTTCCATGAACAACCATTAAAACCTGATCCCTGACCCCTCACCCCAGTGGTGTGGGTCCAGCTCATGGCGTAGCAGTCAGAGGAAGGTCAGAAGCCTGCTGTTTCTCTGACCAGCGATTCTGCAGATGTAGTATCAGCAAACAGTGGGATGCAATTTAATGCAAAACTAATAGTGAGCTGTGCTTGGGCACTCAATCACCCAGCAGTGTGACCCTCTGTTTCTCATGCCATAATAAGCAGCCACAGCTTGCCGACCTGTGCAGTGCGTTGCTGCAGCTTTAAGTAATACCAATGGTTATGCCACAGTAACCTAAAAAGAGCACAGGAAAAATGAGCCATGGTAATAGCTGTGTGCATTAATCCATCAGACCCTGACACTAATTACCATTGTTTAAAAATGATAGCAAGTAGCAGCACAATTTTAAAGTATTACGATC
This sequence comes from Megalops cyprinoides, assembly GCF_013368585.1. Lineage (NCBI taxonomy): Eukaryota > Metazoa > Chordata > Actinopteri > Elopiformes > Megalopidae > Megalops > Megalops cyprinoides. Next base: position 23,690,903 of record NC_050591.1, read on the forward strand.
GTTAATCTGACTCTAATACGTGAACATTTCACATTTGTTGTCGATTGGGGGGAGGGGAGACCGGACAGCGCCCGATTGTAATTGGCTCCTCGGTTTTCCTCAGATGTCTCCTGTCCGGTAGCAAAACAGCAAATAAATCATAAAGTCTTAACGAATGAGGTTCATTAACAAAGGGAACAGGGGGTGATCGGCTTGGGTGGGGGTGGAGGGGATTCACTGTCCACTCAACACTTCCTACCCTCCTGCTACCTTTTGTGACTGGCTCATCTGTCCTCCTCCTCGCCTTCCCTGGGCCTCACGACCACAGTGGGGGTGAGGAGGAGTTTGATTGGTGAAGATGGAATGAATAAATAATGTGCACATTATGGCAGCAGGTCTTTACTCAAGCCCTTCACACACTGCCAACATTCCTCCAGATAAATTAGCAGGGGTAAATAGTTTCACACACGCTGGAAGTACAAATTTGCAGAATCCCTGCCTGTTTACAATTGGATATTACCTCTTGAAGGAGGAGGGGGGGGTTCTTATTTGCAAACAAATACAAATGCTAAACATGTAAACAGTCACACAAATTATGGAATATTTCCCGTAAGTGTTTATTGTATAATGTGCTCAGCAAGGTCACATGGGATAAACTGACATGCGGACAAAAAGAGGCATGCATATCTTATTATTCAACGGGGCTAATTTTCACCTCCAATCAAACCTTGTCTCCTGAGCCACAGTTTTAAAAATATACAGGTTTTTTTATATATATCTGTGTGTGCGTGTGTGTGTGCGCGCATTTGCATGTGCGTGTGTGCGCACACGTGTGTGTGTGTGTGTGTGTGTGCGTGCGCGTGTGTGCGCATGCGCGCATACAAGGCCTTCGGGGTTTCAGACAGGGGATTAGGGATTTGTTGTGACATCATTATTTATCTGTCGGAGGTGTTTGAGCGCGGTGCAAGCACACGCTCGGTGTCGGAGGGAACATCTCGCCGTGAGCGGGGCATTGGCTGGGCCCAGCGCGATCATTAGGGCCTGTGATCCGGCAGGGATTAATGAGGGCAGAAGGAGCCGGGTTCCTGTGAGACTCAGATTTATGGCTAACACGCCGAGGCCTTGCCAAGTGCAGCCTTGACAGATCTGAACGCTGTAATTGCCTCCTAGCACAATGAGGTGTGGCGAATTGGAGTAGTGAATCTGGCCAGGCAGATTACTCGGCCTCTTCAAAGACCGCAGGCTTTAAACCACGCAATTTATTGGTGTCATTTGTTTCTTTTTTTCTTTTTTTTTGTATCCCTGCCATCATTTCTTGTAAACGAGTTCTTACTTTTATACTGTAAGATTGAAAAACAGGAAGAGCCATTAATGACACCCATGGAACAGAAGACTATCTTTTGCATCATCTGTCTGAGTATTCCAGATTGTAGCAAATGGTCAGTGGCATAAGTATCCAGTAACCAGTCCCACACAGATCACAACTCCAGCAGAAACTAAGGAAAAGCACTACCATGAAGACTGCAAGACTAGTGGAAGACTCTTGATTTTAGGAGTCATAAAAATAGCCAACTTGTGCACAGTTCTTGAGGGAATGATTTACTGTCAGAACAAAATACATCTCAGGATATATTTTGTTTAGAATTGAATTGTCTTTTGCTGAGGCTGGAATATAATCATGCACATTAGCTTTTTGTGTCAATTCAGCAATTCATCACAATGTGCTCACAAACTCAACAGTTGATGACAGAACTCTAATGGATATAGTGTAGATAGAGTGAGTGTTGAGACAGTGGGTTCCAGAGATGATACCATACACTTTAGTAACCCCCTTGTTCTTACAGTGTGATAGTATGACCCAGACCTGTGCAAATGCAATGTGCTGTAGTCCATGAAGACAGTGGCACTTGCTATTCTACTGAAATAATACCTCCAAAATGATTTCATCACTATGTGGTGAATGTTTATGATATGTGTATTATCTATGCATTGACCTGTTATGTCCATTCTGCTGTCTGTTCTCATAGTTCCAGTCAATTTTCCCACAGATCGAGTAAACGTTTTTCTGCTGCTAATTTTCTCTCTCTTCTCTAGGTCCTGTGTGCAGAATGACCTTGACTCTGATAACGTGTTTCAGTTTTTGTTTTTCAATCTGAAGTTTTATGTCTTTTTGAACTTTTCAGATGAATGCATGAAATTGGGTAGTCCTGGCTATCTGTTTTGTCTTGCTCTGAATAAATAATAAATACATTTGTGTCAATCAAAATAAGCCAAAAGCCACTTTTTTGCATTAGGTATTCTTTTTTGCTAATGTTGACTGCATGGTGTCAGTCAGCCTGTTCCTGCCCACACATTGCTTATATTTGCATATTTTGCATCTATATTGAAAATATAATTCCACCACCTGTGTGCATGATTAGATTTCAAATATGTTAATAATGTCTCTCTCAGTTCTGCAGGTCCTCTTCAAGAGTGGTTTTGAGGGTCAGACCGTGGTCATTGGACAGTTCTCCCACTCTGAGACAGACACCTGATGAATGGGAAGGGTTCAAAGGCAGAACGAGGACATGGAGAAAGTGAGTGTGTGGACAAGGCCAGGGCAGGGTTAAGGGTCAGAGGGCATGGAAAGGGTATCCTTGTTAGGCAGGTTTGTGTTGACGAGGTATGAGGAGAGGAAGGGAGTGAGGAGGCCCCAAGCTCTTCTTCATGTGAGAGAGGAGAGTGTGTGTGACAGGATGTGTGATGTGCTAGTGGCCTCTTCTAGTCTCACGGTCACGCACACAACCTCTGTTATTCAATTACTCATAAGGTTTTAACTCCTCTCTTTCCTCACTTATTTACCACCTCGGTCACTCCTCTTAAAAATCAAAGACCCTGAAGGGAATGAGCTAATAGGTGTTTCCTCACAAATGGAGCAAGTAAGGAAAGAAAATGCACATGTTTAAAGAGAGCATTTCATTCCTGCCTCTGGGCCCTGACTGACCTGTTTCTCTCTCCCTCTCTCTCTGCTTCTCTCTATCTCACACTCACTCACTTTCTTTCTCAGCCTATATATGTCTTATACCCATATATATATATCTTACTTTCTGGAGCCAGGCTGACTGACTTAGTTTAGGTTCCAGGTGATTTTCTATCACATTTTTTTTAATGCTGACCCATTTTAGCACAGTCCACTAGCGTTAATGATGCTGATCTATTCCCAAGTGAACTGTGGGTGGAGTCAACAAACTGCCATTGTTGATCACAGCAAATAACCAGAGGAAGATAGAATAGAATGGAGTCTTGTTTGTTTGCCTTTTTTGAGATGAGGTAGGTTTGTACTACAGGCAGTCAAACTTCAGTCATCATAATCTCAGCAGATGCCAGCATTCAGTATGATGTCATATGCTATAGCCCTTTTTGCAGGTAATGCAACGGAAAAGCAACAGTGCTGTTGATGGGTAAACAGCTTGGGCTTCAGCTGGTTCTAGCCTGGTACCAGCCGTAGAGTGAAAAGGGTGTATGTATGGTGTATTCCCTGAATTAGGAGCTACATGGCTGGACCCCCGTTATCTTCATGATCGCCCATTGTCCTCCGGCGAGCTCCAGCTTACCGCAGGTGTCAGCTTCTCTCACGATTCTGATTTATGGGTCATTTAGCAGTGACTATTTCTCTAACAGTCCTCTGCGAATCCCCTTGCACCATGTCTCCAGCCTCCCATTCACCAGTGTGGTGTCTGCCCAATTACAGCACAGCGCTTGTCTCTCCTTTCCCATTTAATACCTGCTCCACAGGTTCTGTTACAACCAGGCAGTCACTCAGTCACACGGAAATTCTCTCCGCCTTTCACCGCTGTGGTACCTATCCAATTACCACCACGGGCTTCTCTTCTCTCTGCCCTGCAGTTCGGAGTCACTCTGTGCACCGCAGGGCCTGTGGCAGACCGCTGTGACTTTTGCAACACTCACAAACAAGGGAGGTCCTCATTCAAAATAGAGCTTTCCAGACCTCTGGCCTTCAGTAAGACATTAAGTTGTCATTACGTCCTTTATTTTTGGAATATTTGAATAATTGTAACAGCATGTAGGCGCTCTCATCTTTCATTTGAAGTTTTTGAAGTATATGCGCTGAGCGAGGCTAAAATGTGTCAGGTTCATTAGCGTATTAAAAGCAAACCAAATAACAGCTCATAAAGGTTTTTAATATGTCCCAAGTGTGCCACAAACAGCTGGGTATGTTTTTTTTAACTTGTTGTACTGCACCGAATACCTGACGTGATGCTTGATGAGGACCTACCTCTACATTAATCTGAGGGCAGTTCCTTTGTTCCACAGATATAATAATGTCACAGTGGGGTTGCCCAGTAAAATAAGGTTGTGAGGAATACAAGTTAAAATATAAGTACAAAAGGTTGACATCATTAATGAGTCACTAATCAAATCCACATTCTGAACTATCCTGCATGCCTTTGTCTTATCTTTGAAGGTCCACGTGGGATAATAAAATCCCTCTGAAATATCACCATGCATTATTTCAGAATATGAAAGAAGGTGTTCCTGTTGATTTTATGTTCCCCTTTGAGTGACACAGGATATTGCAGAATATAAATACATACTTGGGGAGCACTGTTAATTGTCAGCACACTAAATAAAACAGGAATATGGTCTTGTTTTTATTGAAAATACTTCTTAAACATTCTTTTCAGCACATTCCAGCATCTGGCTGTTTCCATAGTGGCTCCCCCTCCCTTCAGTTGCTGCCAGAGGTACGGATACTCTTGCATAGAAAAAAACAAGCACTTTCTCAAAATAACACTATATTTCACAATAACACGCAATAAACTCACCGTCAATGAACAATTAACAGTTAGTCAATGCCACACACATTTATAACAACAATTCATCTTCAGCCCACCCCCACCTCCTCCTCAAGTGAGGTGTAAAAAACACTTGAATGTCCTGATGAAGAAAAGGTCAATTTCCTATGTAAGATGTGTGACATGCAAATCACAGATGGATGGTGGATGGTGTGTGATGTGGTAGATGATGCTTTGATATCACCTGGCCAGATGTCACTCCCCAAAGTGTATTGAGTGTAGTAAGCAGTGGATCAAATTATGCAATGATAGGAGTGTGTGTGTGTGTGTGTGTGTGTGTGTGTCTGCGTGCACAACAGGGTAGGAACCAGGAAGACGTGTGTCACCTGGGGAACTGTTTCACCTCACCTCTCTTAGGACACCTGATCCGCCCAGCCCCACCTCTGGCACGCCCATCTGCCACAAGCATCTCAGATGTCACATCCACAGCAGGCCTAGTCAGAGAATTACCTGCCAATCAGTGTTTCAATACCTGCTTTCTGGCCCCGCTCATTCACCTTTCCACTGAGGACAACATCAGCTCAATTAAAATTTGTCTGTACAGCATTTAGAAGATGCGGTCCTCACACTCTATATATATATTATCTGAAACAGTCTGAGACAATCTGAAACTGACAACTAATTCAGTCAAATTTTTGTTCAGAAAGCAAAAGCGCTTTTTGAAATTGCACACTTGTCTTTTTATTCACTTTTATGAAAAGACAAATATATCATTCCCTTATATTTTTGGCTTCAGCTATCTTTCCCAAACCAAATGTGTGAAATGCACTTGCAATTATAGACTTCATTTCAATTGCCTTTTAAAGTGAATTTTTTCCCCTCCCCATTGTTTGAAATGTGCAGAGAGTAATAGGTTTTTAATGCTTGGCTGCTTGAAGCGTATTTGTGGGAAATAGCAGTGCATACAAGAGTGCATGGCGGAGCCAAAGCACTGACTCCTCTGAGCAGTGGAGCTGCAAACATGCAGTAATTACCCTTAATGAAAGAACAGAAACACACCGCCACAAATGGATCTTCTTTATTTTTCTCCTGTCTCCACAAAATTTAATTAAATCTCAGCTCGTCATCAGTGTGAAATGTCATTTTCGGCTCGATATTTATGATCAAAACTATAAATTACACCAGCGCACGCGAAAACATTTTCATGCTTTTCAGATGTTCTGTTCAGAAGCACTGCATTCATTTTTGATGATACAGTGGTGTGGTTAGACCATTCTATTTGCCACTCCCCGCTCTCTTCTCCTTTACTTTCAAAGATTAATGCAGTGTCCGGGGTACTATATCAATGTGTGTTCCCAATATGGATCAATGCTATACTGTAACACTTAAAAGCTCGCAATCTTCTCTATAGCCATCTTATTATTTTTCCCCACAGCTCCTGTTACCTTCGAGTGCAAAACGATCTTGTGGTGTTTAAGAACACCAACTTCATCCAGGAAGCAGTTCTCAAAAAGATGCATTGGGTGTCACAACATGAAAAAGAACACGCCTGGCTGTCTTCCTTGAGGTTTTCTGACTTGGAGAACATGTAGACGCTTCCCAGTACACTGTGTATTTTAAAGTGGCAAACTGCGCTGGACCATTCCGAGAGCATAGGGTCTTTTTTTTTGGCAGTTTACCGCTTCTCACAGGAAAGGCACGAACACACACTGAGATGTAGTTTTAAAAAGATCTGTTTTAGTAAAAGCAGAGATATATAAGGGCAGTGATAATTTTGCACAAAAGGAGGGATGGGAAACTGGTGCCCGCCTGACTTCTTTGTCTTAACACTAATCCACTTTGGAAACCAGATATTATTACATTAAGCAACATAGTTCCTGGGGATTAATACAACAGGGCACTACAAGCACTATGCCTTAGGTCACTAGGAGAGAGAGAGTAGGGGGATGGTGAGAGAAAGAGAGAGTGTGAATTTGCGATAGACATGCAGGAAAATTCCCTCTCCAGACACTTCCATGCTCACCATCCCGCTACATCACCCTTCACCCAGCCCTGGCATCCTCTCACCTCCCTTGTCCCTTGAAAGCATCATGTCAGGGACTGACCTCATTCGTCAGAATTCTATGACATCACAGCCTCTACCTTTCAAAAGAAGTGGAAGAAAATAAACTATTAGTACTATAACATCAGCTGCGTCAAATGTCAAACTGGGACAAATCAAAAAGGGAAACAGTGATATATGCATCAAAAATGTTGACAAAGCACAACAAAAAGTATGAACCAAACATACTTTTGCTTTTCAGCTTGCTTGTAAACAGCACAATTTTAAAAGTTCATAGTATTTTGAATCCCACGCGAGGCATCTTTTCAAACGTATAAATCCAGCAACACAATCACACTTTAATTTGACAGGCTTCTGTTTACCAAACTGTCGTTCTTTGTCTTTTTTGTTATTTTCCCAGACAAAGAGGTGCCTTGAGCCCCTGGAAAGCCCCTGAGCAAACAGGCTTGCGCTGTGTGACAGAAGGCCATTGACGGTCACTTTATTGACATGAATGCAAAAGACAGAAAGGCAGAGGACAAGGGTCTAGGAGGAACAGGGAACAGTGAACAGTGAAGGGGAGAGGAGGCTTGGGTAACTTGTGAGGCGATGGGGGTGGGCAGAGGTGGATAGGAATCAAATTATCTTCGGTGCACAAAAATGCCTGCACTCACAATTACAATGACCTTTTTTTCAAACAAGACCCAAAGCATTGCCAAACAATTTTTAGGAAATTTATGGTTGGTTAGATGGGGGTAGACAGTGCAGGTCTGCAGAGTGAGGTGTTTGTGATTGAGTGAGTCAGGGATAGGTGAGAGGAGGGTGGGAGGCCATGTGGATGAATGTTTGGATTTAGTCTGAGGGGGCAGACATTGTGAGGGTGAGCGTTGGTGTTTGGTTGAATGGGGCAAACAGTTTGGGGGTGATTGGTGATCGGTAAATAAAATGAGATCCACAGTGGTTGAGGATAGTGGTGGGGAGTAGGGTGGATTGTAAAAACACGTGGGGTTGAGGTATGCTTCTTCCCAGAATGCCCCAGGAGTTAGTGGGGTGGCTTTTTCCCCTCTATTACCCATGAATGCCCTGCCCTGGGACAGACAGGAGCTCAGATATCGCTTTCACGGGGGGGAACCAGCAGCCCACACAGTGGCTCACAACAAAGAGCTACAACTATGGGGGGGGGGTTGATTAATTACCTGTGTGCAGTGTAGAGAAGTCCTCCTCGTCAGGGGGGTAAGTATTTTGAAAGAGGTTTTTAATTTACCTTTGTTCTGGCCCATTCCTGCCAAAAAGGGGAGCACTTCACAGCAAATCATTGTGAGGTGGACCTTCGAGCTAGAGGTTACCTGCTTCAGGTATCCATCCCCATGACCCTGTGACCTGTGGACCCACACAGGCACACACTGTAACAGCCTCCTTTGTGCCCAGAGACCATCACCCTGTCAATCACAGAACTAGGAAGAGTTATCAGGTGACAATCTTCCAAGAAACCACATCCATTGTCCTCAAGGCAGACACATATATGTGTGCACACACGCACGCACACACACACACACACGCACACACACACATACACACGCACACACACGCAGACACACACACACACACACACACACACTGTGTATAGAGCCATGTAGAAAATATTTGGAATAGGGAGGGTAGGGGGAGGGAATGTTCCATTAAATAAGCTTTCCCAAAGTGGAATTTGTGCACTCAAGATACTCTCACTCCACGCGTTCCACCTGAAAATCGATAAAAACTGCTGTTCACAAGGTCAGGCTCTGCATGAGATGTGTATGTGTCTCTCGACTGGTGATGATCTCTTCATTGAAGGATAAGTAATCCATTTTGTGCACGCTGTGTTCATTTTGCGCACACTGTGTTCATTTTGTGGTTTTATCAAAATGGCCCTTTCTTCTTTTTCAATGGACTCCCCGAGGTTTGGAGTTAAGAGGGACGGGGGAAAAAAAATTATATATACAAGGAAACAGAATCAAAGTCATCACGAGATGCAGCCCACGAGAGGCCTGAGAATGTTAGCATTGTTATCTTTTCCAAAAAAGAGAGAAAAATTCGAAAATGGATGGAAAGACAATTTGGCACTTTTTCCTGTAATTATCAGAGGTAGATGTAATTACAAGCTGAAATAAGGAAAGAGAAATCATCCAAACTCAAAAATCTGGAAATAATTGAATGTGTCACCAGACAGGAGTATGTCTAAATCCCCTCTGAAAGGACCCGGCGTCTGCATTTTCCCTTAGTGGCAAAGCAAACGGGCCCAAGGAGTCCAGCTACGAAGTCATTGTGCTGTCGAAGGTTCAAGCAGCCCCGGCTGGGAAGACCCACGCTGATGCCCCCTTCCCTCTGCACACGGCTCCCACAGTTTTTTGTTTGCGCTGCATTACCACTATCCCATGGTTGCCACGGGAACACCTGCCGCACAACGCAGAGTGAGATGTATTTAGATGGAAATATATCCTAAAACGATACATTTTAAACCCGCTTTTTTTTTTCCCTTGTCACGACACATTTGCGCATGGCTCACTGCTCCGTAAAAGGCGCCCCTGTCGGACTGCCATGTACGGTCTTAAAAGATTAAAGGACTCAATGCAGAAACTAATCTTGAAAAGTAAAAGGCTACAATAATGTCCCAAGGAGAGAAGGGGAGAGGACTGCCATTTGATTTAATTCAAAACTGTTGCATTCACACACGGACCCGCTTGCTAGACCTGCTTCATATATCTCATTTCCAAAGGCAAAAAAAAAGAAGAAGAAAAAAATAATAATACAAATCATTGACTGATGGAAGGATTCAGAAGTAGCACAGTAGATAGCTATGACTTGTATGACTCTCTTTTGAAATAATCCCTGTTAAAAATGGTATTGTGTTTTTTTTGCCCCCCAATAAGCTTTGAGAATTTCACAGTAAGAAAGATATGTTGTCGGGATGTCATAAAAAGAGCGCTGCCACAGAGAAGTGTGTCTAACGTGGCTAAAGGGATTTTCTCTCTTCAAAGTTGCCGTTTCATTATATTTGTGCTCCACGCTCACCCAGGGAGCGGCTTTGAAGCCCCTTCTGTGGCCGGGCAGGCCGAGTTAGCCCCGTCACGTGACACGCAACGGCATCAATGTCTGTCCGCAGCTGTGAGCGTCCACTGACATGGCCAGTATTGCAATGATCTCTCAAACAGCTGTCAGCCATCTCTGGTTATGGAGGGTGACAATCCAGTGGGTTCTATTCTATGGCTTTCTGTGACCAACTATCAATGTGAGCATTGGGGATGGAAGCTACACTGAGTCCATCAAAGCAATGGTTAGATGAATCAGGTGGTTGCCTAGAATGAAACCTGGAGAAATTGCAGCCCTGCTGAGGCAGGATTACATAGTCCTGGTTTAGCTATAACTTGTGATCTCACATTGGAACACACACAATTTTGGATTATAGCACCTCAGTAAGGGCCGTGTTTTTTTTATTGTGCGTCATTACGTTTCATATGTGTGATATCAGTGCATACAGTTAAGCAGCCCCAACTGCTTAAACAGTGTAAACCACTTCAGGGTGTTTGCTGCATTTGTATTTGCAATAACAGAATTACACAAAACAGCAGTTGTGTTGACCATCCTTGTCTTCTCCAGACTGTTTCCCTGGCGCTAGTTTCCCATCTTGTTGGTTCTGATTTGTAAATAAATATGCAAACCTGTCCAGATTTTAATGGTGGAACTTGCAATTATTGAGCTGGCTGTATGAATATCACTGGAGGAAAAGCATCATTTTTAGTTGCCTCTGCCTTTGGACCTCAGTCCTCTGTACAGAGACTGTGGTAATTCTGTGGTCCAATACTGTGACCCAGAAAGAGGTATAACTGTCTCAAAACCTCATGTATATTGTCTGCGAATTGCATAACTGCCTAATTAATTTCATTATTGAGGTTAATTATTCTAAGCCATGTTGTGTTGTAGGTGTTCCATGACCGATTACACTGATGTTGGTCAGACAATGGAAGAGGAATAAGAGCTTGTTGTCCGAATGCCATGCTTTGTGCCAATCGTCATTAATAAGTTGAAATATTGAAGAATGAGATCCAGGTTATGCTTATGCATGCTACTGCATTCCCAGAGTTCCCTGCATAACCAATTGTTTCATACTAGTCTTGCTAATAAAACACTTTTACAGGTAAGTAATTCATACTTTGAACTCCGTACTCCCCCCCCCCCCCCCCCCCCACACACACACACACACATACTCACTCCTCCCTGCAGCCTTCATGCTTATGTGAGGGGAAGACGGACAGATTCATTTTGAGTAATAATTCATTTAAGCACCCAAAGCCGTGGACCCCCACTGCCAGACTTCACCTGCGAGCTCCAGCTATCCGGTTACCCCCTTTTTTTTAATAAGCCGAGAAATGACCAGCAGAGGCCAGACCACAGGCTGACTCGCACCGGAGGCACAGCCACATTCACAGACTTCAAAGGGCCCGCGTCCGTGACCGGGCAGCAGCGCCGCTGTTCAGTTCACTCCAGTTCACTTCAGCTGAGACTGAAAGCAAAGCTGCCAAGCTCACGCTTTCATGAGCATACAGCTGGGGAGGAACGGGGATGTCATGGCAGGTGCCATAAGCTCATGCCCAGCCACTGTGCTGCAAGCATGTTTGTTGGTGACAAGAAATACATTCCAATCTCTGCTATAATGTTACTGAAATAAGTACGTAATTGTCCATATAAGGGCAACATCGCACTTCCTAAAGATCTTCAACAAAGATAATATAACTATAGCTGTAGCTATAACTCTGTTCCATTACAGTACGGTAGTACATGTAAGTGTTTTCCTGTTCTTCCTCCTTGCTGACCACATTGTTTTTTTAGGTCTCCTTTACATTGTATGGGCTGCTTATTCACTCCAGCTCAATCTTGCAGGTACAATTCCCAAAAGCTGGAGTGGGATGCGGATGAGATGCAGGACTTATCTGTTTGAATTTCCCTTTCCTTTCAATGGGGCAGAAAATCAGGCATTTAGCTGCCCTGGGATCCGGGACAAGGAGGTTCGGGAGGGGGGGGGGGGTGTTTCGTTGTGGGTGGGGGGCTCCTTTTCTCGTCTAATCCACTCTTTGTTGAGGGAGTTGGAATGGTGCAGAGAGGGGAGAAGAGCCCGATTCCTGCGTGTTTGCACTGGCCTTTATTTCCCCGGCTCAAAGCCAGCCTGAGTTCCAGCCCCAAAGCAGAAGCTTCCCCTGAGCCACATTCCTCTGGGCGCACAATGTGCTCTTTCTCCCCCTCGGACTACAGCCTTCATCAATAATCAAGGATCAATGAAAGTTCCAAAATATCAGATTGGAAGTTTTAGAAACATATATACAAATATCTCTAACTTACGCTCAGCTCATCAGTCTGTTCTGCTGTAGAACAACCTTGAAAACGGACTGACAGACAGATCACAGAATCATGTATACTCAGCATGTACACTGGCACCTTCTGCTTAGCAGAGAAACTAGAAGAATGAGGGAATAAGCTTTTCATTTCCCCACATCTACTTGTACTTTTTTCTGTATTCCCTTGCCGTGGTATGTGTCTTTTTCTGAGGAGAGCTTGGGGCTAATAAATCAGGCAGTTTTTCTCCCCTCATTGTGTGCAAACACGTACTGTTTTTGAGTAATTGTTGCTAAAACTTCATTTATACACCTGCGATGACTGAGCTGTTAATTTTGTTTGTGAATTCTCCGTTCTGCTCCCTCTGCTCTTTTACTGTTAATGAATCACATTACCAGCTACAGCTGCTCCAGAGATTTATATGCTGCCTTTTTACACACACACACACACACACACACACACACACACACACACGCACACACACGCACACACACACACACACTTGGATACACATTCACAGATGCATGCACAGCCACACATCACCCTGTTTCTTTTCTCATTTGTGCTGCCAAAAAGAAAATGTGGAACTTCCCATTGATCCACAGAGGACTGCGCAGAAATAAATCTCAGAATAACTGTTTCATAGCATTACAGTAGAGACTGGGGAATCTGCTCAGATTGTGCAAAACAGGGTGAGCAGCTGGTCTTCAGCAAAGAACATGGCTGCCATTTACACCACCAGAGATTTACAGTGGAGTTTCCTCCCCAATTTTGTTGAAGGTCATTCCTTGCACATATTTGCATATTAATCACAGGGAAAAAGCCTAAGTGTGTGCCATGATTCAAATGATTTTCCTAATGAAATAGTGCGTGTTTAACCTGCATGCTTGTGACAGTTTAGTTAGTGGCAGGAAATTGGGTACGCCTCTTGTTGTTTTTGGCATGATGTCAGCATCTCATTGAAATGGAAGAAGTGGACATACAGACACTGGCACTGATGTCTTCCACTATACGATTCTGACATTCATAGCAGTTGTGCTTCAAGGAAAAATTCAAGACACAGGAAGGCTGCAGATGCTCCCGTGATCCGTGATCCAGAGAAATGGAACAACCATTTACACTGCAATAGGATTTTCATTAAGTTTTTCTCTTCTCTGTTAAAGCCTTTAAAAGACTTGTAAAAAATTGTATGCAATTCATCACATAAGGAACCATTGAGAAAATCTGGGCTTGTTCACTTATAGTCCTGCATTAACTGTATTTGTTTGCATTGGAGCAGTTTGCGTTGCAGCTCAGATTCTGGAGTCCTTCCTCGACAGCTTCAGTGAATGACAGCCAGGAGCAGGTGATATTGGTCTCTGTTTCTCTGCCCGGGAGAAGATTCAGTGGCAAAAAAGGACAAGAGCAGGGAGGCAATCCTACTGACCTCACTTGCTAAATCCCACTCATAAAAGTTAACAGGGTGGAAGATGGGGAGTGGCCCCCAGGAAGATGTGTGTGATATTAGCTGTGTCCTCGCTGAACCATGGGCCCAAGAGCCTCAACAGGGGAGGACCAGATCTTTTGAAGTGTGGGCCTGCTGAGTGATCTGAGGCTGCTACATGTGTTTCAGCACTGGGAATGGCAATCCTCAGCTCTCTCTCAATCTTTCATCATCTTTATCTCTCCATTCTCTTCTCCCTGTCATCCTCTACCAGTCTCCATCTGCAAGAGGAGCAACTGTTGTGTCTGGTTTGTGTCCCAATGTGTTGGCCTGGATGACTTGTGAATTGCTTGAAAATGCAGGAAATTGTATTGTGCTAATGAAGAAGCTTTGGATACAAAAGAAGTTTCATTCTGTGTTATTTGTATGCCACAGGGGCAATTAGCTTTTGTGGTGAAAATAATTTTTTATGTATTTGGGCTTATGTCACTGAACATCATAATTCCAGTAACTTTAATATGAATTCCTGTCCTTTTTTTCAGTTTCAGGTAAATTTTGATCAGTCATTGGGGGGTCACATTGGAGCCCGCTTTGGGGGGTCACAAATGTAGCGACAAAAGTAATTTTTTCATTCTAAAGTAGCTCCTGTTTGGCAACCGTACTGGCACACAATGCAACTTTTAAATGCAATAAAAGCATTAATCTAGGTAGGGAATCAGTAGCTAGCTGGTTAAGTAACTAAAGTGGGTGCTAGATAGCCAATAACCCATGATTTAGCAATAAAATGAATGTCAGTTAGCTAAGTAACATTAGCTAACTTAGCTATGGATAGCTGGAGCAAGCAGACATTAAATGATAATCTCCTACTCTTACTCTTTGGAGTAAAATGCCACATTAACAGGTTAAATACCCAGTCTGTGCATTAATACAGGTAAAATTCAAATATTTTGAAAGGCTAAATATATGCAACATTTGTCAGCACTTCTGCTGTATACCCTAAGTCATCATATACATTGGGGGCTTCATGATAAGGGTCAATGCCTCATATAACATGTAATTTCTCTCTGTATCCTGACTTTACAGGACTTTTTCTCTCAGACTAGTTTCCACATCCATTGTTATTGTTATTAGTGCTGACCCCCAAATTGGCAGTGCCATCCCATAAAATTTTAGGTTGTAGGCCATATGACGTATTCTGGAATGTAGCAATTCTAGAACTCTCTCTGGCTGACAATCTCCTGAATCAGCAGTTAGAGAAGCCTCCTTCACTGTGCTTCTTTCTCTTCTACTGTGTGCTTTTCTGTTTTAAGGACATCGTTGTGGGAGTTTGTATGTGGGACATGATCCACGAAGCTGTACATCTCTTGTCAAGAAGCTTGTCACACAGCGAAGACTTGACTTAAGCAGTAATTGAATTTGAAAAGGGTGACAATTTACATGGGGAAAGTGGTGACAGAGTTGATGGATTGGAAACCAAATGATAATACAGAAGAAATTCGACCGCCCTGCTGGATGGCATCCATCAGCGATAAATACTACGCCTTCACTAACAGTATCTTTTTGTATCTGTTGCTTTGTCATTTGTAAGTTAAAAGGGAAATAAAACACTGAAATAAAAAATCTAACCAATGTGATTCACACATTCACTGAACATTGAACACTGAACAATGAACTGCTGTTCATATCTGTCTATCAACCTATTTATCCATCTTCTATCTATATAGTGAACCTCTCGCATTTCAGCCCTCAGGATGAGATGTGACATTAACAGAAGTAACTATGGCTCAAAACAGCTGAAAGCCAGGGGTAGAGAGGCCACTTCTTACTCAAGGCCACAGAAATGAAAAAAAGGCCCAGTTCAACGGGTGCTGCTGGGAAATGGATGGGATCAGGAGTGAAGCCTGAATCAGAATAGAAAATAGACACCAGACGCTTGCGAGACATAAAGGAAACCCCACCGCAGCACTGGGTTTTCAAACCAGAGAGAGTGAAACAGATTAAAATGGAGGGCACAAGAGGTTGTGCACTTACCTTGTGTTTTGTCTTTTTCGTTCGTTGTTCTGCTTTATGCATTCTTTTTTCTCATTCTTACATTCTCATTCTCGTTCTCTTGGTCTCCAACTCACTCCCTGTGAAATCAAAGGGAATCCCGAACGTGTTCAAGATTCACACTCTCCGGGGCTAGTCAGAGCGTCAGAGACATTATGACATTGTAGTGACAGGCCAGGTTTAACTCTTCATCCCGTACACCTCCTGATCCATGCTTTTTTAAAACAGTGCCCACTGCATCAGTGCAGAGGAAACTGCTGGTGGGGGAGTATGCATGTCATGTGGAAGTCTCCCTCTATCTTCATTCTCCCTGCTGCGGGTGGGTTCACGTCGAGGGCACACCTAACGAGGAGCATCAGGGGCTTCTAACAAGGTGCTGAGTTTTTCCACAAACCTTTGGTGACAGGAAAAAGAACACCAGCCCCCCTGAGATTTGACAAAACAATCAAACAAGAGAGATAATATTTGGAAAAGGTGAAGTGGTCACAACCACCTGATAAGCTTTCAAAATGGTCACTCCTTGCAATTCTTTGAAACAAAGTTTAATATTGTAAGTTTTGAAACCCTAAAATCTCCTGCAATGATTAGTGGTGTCTTATGCCATGAGGTGCACAATTTTATCTACCTCAAATACTATAAAATGTGGAACTGAAGTGGGAAACCAGGAAAACACCAGTGAGGGGATATGTGAAAGCTAAATTCTCAGGATATAAAAATAAAACAGCATCTTCAAAGTGCCCCTGACTAAATCCTTACATTCGAAACAACAAAATCATTAGAATCTTTGGTTGGGTTTCTGATAAGTTACCCATTTAGCAATGAGCCACCTAAGGGCTTGTGCTTCAGGCTCACAGTGTCGGGGGGAGCGGGGAGGGAGAGAGTCTCACTGCATTGTATTCTCCTTCAGCAGCAGGATTCAATCATGAATAAAACTGTCCCCCGAGCAGGACCGTCTCTCTCCAACACCAACTGCACCTCTTGCCCCCTGGACAGTGAGATCAGCATCACGCAGATTGTAAGGAATTTATGGCTATGGTCCACAGGAGATAATGAAAGTACTAAAGCAAAAACAATACACTGTTATAAAAAAAAATTCTACTGCAAAAATGTTTGTTTTTTTATTTCTTTAACCCACAAGGATTCCTCTCATAATACAGCAGTGCATTATTATTGCAAAACATATAAATATCATTGCTGAATTCTGTGACGATTAATTTTTCTTTTGTCAGGCAAAGACAATAACATGCACACTGAAATCAAACCTCTTTATTTATGTCTGAAGAATGTCCATTGTCACTTGATACGTGATAGCTCACTACCTTTTTTCTTTTTTTGGCTTGCTTCCTGGAAAGGGTTCAGAGCTTTTAAAATTCTGTGCGATGAAAGAATTTAACTTTTTTAGGGAATTTCTCAGGATAGTCTGTGCCTTTTAAAATGGTTGTTCTAATGGAAATGTAACCCCTGACAAATGGTCTTCGCTGTCTCAATCAACAGCGCAAACACTCTATCATATTAAATTTCAATCTGCAACGTGGCCTAGCTTTGTGCTCCCTTGACTCAAGATTATGCTTTCTAAAGACTGATAGTTATATTAATGTGTTCTAAAGTATCTGTTGTGTCTTCTAAGCTCTGCCTTCACGCCTTCACGCTTACTGTAGTGTAGTTGTGGTATGCTTTGAAACAGAGAGCCAGAACAAGAGCCATGGAAGGCCAACAGAGTAAAACTATTACTGTCTGAAAATAACAATAATAATAATAATAATAATAACAACAATGATAATAATATAATAATAATAACTAGGATAAATGCAGTACTCAGACCGTACTTGACAGAAAGTAAAATAAAATTGATGCCATTAACAGTACAGTAGGTGTATTGTAAGTTATTGATTTAACCTTCTGTCTGGCCCTGCAATCCTCATTTCCACTCCTCCCTGCGTCCACACATCCCTCCCTCCCACACATTTCCACTTTTCTCCCCGTAATCATAAATTCCTCTGTTCCAACCTCAGTTCCTTTCATCTCGTTCCAACCCATCTCAGGTCCTGGATGCCTCTCCAAAGTTTTCCACAGCAATCCACAATAATTATTGTCCCTCCTTACCATTCCAGATATACTCATGTCCCAGTTCTTCCTGTTTAAGGCCATCTTATTCCTGTTCCTGTAGTGCAAATTTGCTAAGGTGTTTAATGCCAGTTTGCCTTTACAATTCTAATATGTCACATTTCCATCTTGGCTGGTTCCAGTTCCTCCTGTATTTTGTACCTGTGCTCCCAGACACTCCTGTGGGTGATATTCCAGTAGTACCAGCTGCAGAGACGCATGAGGCCCCGTGTCTGTTCTCCCCTCGGTGTGAACATAAACGTACCACAGAGGAGCTCGGGCTCAGACCCCTGCTGCTGGCCTGGTGACGGATGTTCTGTACCGCCAGGTCTAGATTGATGGGCTTGGCTGCGCGCAGTCAAGGCCGGTGACTCCAAGGCAGCCAAGACCCGAAGATATATGGCCATAACTGCTATATCATTAAGCCCCCTGTCGTTCTGAATAACCCCTCTCTCTCCCCCTTTTCCCCCTTCTTTTTAAGTCTTCCTCTCAAGGTCAGATGAGCCCGTGGTGTTTTATTGTAGGAGACACGTTTAAACTTTTCAGCACTCTGAATGGTGAGAGCCTCTGAAATATGTGTGTAAACAGCGCCCTGAGCTCTCGACTCAGGCGCCAGAGATTTAGAGGTGTACTCAGTCAACCTGCCTCTTTGAAGAATATATTTTTGTTTGGCTTTTTATTAATTATACATTATATCCACCAGCTCCATTTGTTTAATTTTTGACAGTGTGTGTGTGCAAAGTGCGTATCGGAACCCTGGTTCACTGTGTTTTAAGGAAATTAAATCAGGGACGATGGAAAACACATGCTTTTATTTCTTTTTCTTTTACAGAGGATATGATGTGAAATAAGAACCTGCTCTGCCTCTCAAGTGAACTGCCAACTGCCTAATGCATATCCACCAACAGGCACCAAAGTATGAAAAGATTTTATATCATCATTATATTATATCATCATTTGCCTGCACTCTGAGTTTTAGCCATAGTATTGGTGCTGATATTGGTACAATACAAGCCAGCAGCAGGTTCTGTCTACAGTGAGACAGAATGAGTATCCTTTATTACCAAGACACACTCACCTCCACTAATATACAAAAATCCCCCCACTCACATACACACACAACCATACTCACACATCCACACACAAACACATACACATGCACAGAGCCCCAGGCACACACATATTACCACAAACACACATTTTCTCACACACATATTCTAGTACAAATGCATGGGCACACACACACACACGCACACACAACCGCTCACACAAACATACAAAAATGAATGCACATGCCGACAATCCTCCCTGACATTTTTGACAAGGAGGTCGTAAAACTTTTTTTCCCAAGCAAAGCTTGTAACTCACTCCCGCCGAATCATAAAAGAAACGAGAGAAAAGGAAAGCAGAGACGTTGCTTTATGGTCTGAAATGGACCGTAAATCCAGCATGCTGTCAAAGTGCGTGGAAGGAGAGTGATTCCCTGGGAAATCTCCCCTCATGAAACAATAGCAGCTTGACTTCTTTGGCATCAAAGCCTCAGTCCCTCAACTGTGCAGCTTCTCTCATTTATCTATTTTATTTCTTTTTTTGTATGTGACTGCTAATGCTGAGTGTGTACAATTTTGACGGTGGTATGTATATATTTATGTTATTTTTATAAGGGTAATAAATTCTGTACGAGAGCCCTCTCAGTTGCTTGAAGTGTGAATATAAATCAATACATATTTGCTTCGCCCAATATAAATGATTCCCCCTCGTAAACAATGGCTTTACCTGTTTTCACAGTTTGATGCAGGCTTTTCATGCCCTGTTTTGTGTTTGGGCCTGTGTTCAGCAAATCTTGTTAGAGCTCAGTTATGCTGTCTTTACAGAAGCTCTCTCGAACTGCGGAAAGAGTGGGAAAGGCAGCGGAAATGTTGTTCACGCTTTTTGATTGTTTCTGAGATTGCCACAGAGCCAATCAATTTTGTTTTCCAACCCGAGAAAATCCTTGTAAAACAAAAAACATTCTTCTGGTTGAAAAAGCAGAATGACTTAGTGTCTGCCACGCCGGTTAAAAGGTGTGTAAGCACGCGTCTCAGAGGATGGTGTTTTCAGATTGTTATTTCTCTCCTCGTTTAAAGGTTCTTTGACTGAGACGCTTTGCTGCGTTCCTGTTGGTCGAGTCAAAACTCGGTTGAGGTGCATTCCTCGTTTTTTTTTTTTTTTTAGTTTGAGTGCTTCACCTTTTATTTCCTGCAAGTCTCCGTAATCCTCGCAGATTAGCTCCCTCTGGCCCTGAACGTTTTAACAGACAGCCAGCCTGCATCCCACGCCTAATCCACCTGGCTTTGAGACTCGACAATGTGAAGTCAGACATGGACTTTGGGTGAGAATGCCATAACTCTTTAGTTCCTTGCCCCTCTATTTCAAGGCACAACATTTTGATCTAGATGAAGGAGCAACTTTTTTTGAAAAACCTGATCATATGGTCTTCTGTACAGCATTGCTTTACATCCCACCAGTAGCAAATGAAAGAAAAATACATTACCATATTGTCTATCCCGCTGTTTGGTTTGGCTGAATTATTGTGTATTTTCTTTGGACTCTTTTAAACCTCCCTTGAACCCCACCATTTTAATCTGATCTGAATGGCATGCATGAGGAAACACTTTTTCATCAGGTGCTGGAAGGATCTGGAGGTTCATACTGAAGTCGTTGCGTATTAGGAGTGTGGTAGGGTTCTATAATGGTTGTTTGTATGAGGGCTATTATACAGCAGAGGAGACTCAGGTTTCCTTTAAATGAAATGCACAAAAGCTTGTCTATTTTTAAGTGAACTGAATTCTTGAGTCCAGAGTGAAAGTATAAGCTCCTCTCTCCCTGCAGACACATTAATCACCTCCATTTCTTTGGCTGGGGGCTTTGGGGACAGCACAGCCCCTCCGGGAGCTTTATTTTAGTCTTCATCTGAAAAGAGAGAGAGAGAGAGAGAGAGAGAGAGAGAGAGAGAGAGGGAGAAGTGGGAGAACAAGAGAGAGATTGTTTTACCTATTATTACTGCACTAATATTTACATTAGTATGCAAATCATTGTCAATATCACTGTTATCATTGTATCATGACAACAGTATTATTGTCATTGTATCATGAATTTCACATTCATAACTCTGCTTTGGCTACACGATACATTGTGAAGCCCCGCCAATATAGCACAATTTAAATTTGAATTTGAATTTGAGACAGAAGAGAGAGAGAGAGGAGGGGAGAGGGAAGGTAGGAGAGAGAAATAAATGAGGTACTGTGGGCAGAGAGAGAGGAGGAACGAAGGGATGGGTGGATAGAGAGGAGTGGGGAAGCTAAGGGAAAGAGGGAAAGAGAATGCTGTAGGGGGGAGGCGGTGACTGTGGGTAGAGAGATGGAAAGAAAGAGCCAAATGGAGAGGAGGAATGAACCAAATCATATCCCCACTACGCCGGGTCTGCACCAACAGCAAATGCACTTCTCTCTCTTTCTCCTCCCCTGTTCCCCTGTCTCCCTCTCCCTCTCTCAGCGATCAGAATAGGCTGCTGCGATTTTTACGCAAGCCCTTTTTAGCATTCCTGTCTCATGTTCACAAACCCCCTGAGAGGCAAAGCAGCAGGTTTTAAATGCAAAGCTCCCGTCGGCCTCCTGAATTTAGTCCTGACGTCAGCAGTGCGCTGTCCCAGCTGACGGCCCTCCTCTGAACCCTGATCCGCCAGCATCTGCTCCCCTCGTGAGAAGAACACAGCCCAAAGATCTCGCTTTGCGCTACTCCTTTTCTCCTCATTGTCACTGTCACCTCTTAGGTCCCCAGACAGGCCTTGACCCCCTGTCTCAGTGTCTCTCTCCACAGAGCTGCCCCTTCAAACCGTTTCAGAGACACTAATGTGCAAAAAAATTGGATCATTTCTTCTTATCATTTTTTTGTCAGGTGCTCTGTGACAATTACAGGGCATACAAGGGTGTAATGCCAAATAGAATTTGATTGATTGATTGATTGTTGGACACAGGTGCAGAAGCCACAAGCTGGAGGTACAAGGATGGTAACACTAGCCTACCCCTCCCCACTTTAATTCTTGATTTTCATCATGTGATAAATGTTATCGTCATCAAACCTGAATGTAAAATAGGCAGTGTACGGAATCTATATTCTAAAGTCACTTCTGGTGAACCTTTTTCATTTGTAGATTGCATATATGAAAAACAATGTCTTACATGAATACAAGCCAAAAGATCTGCATGATTATAATTTATTTTATCCTAGTAAGAGTCTTAATAAGAGACTCATAATGTCCTAATTGGAGACCAGTAATAGCATCATCTGGAGCATATATAGTACAAAAAAACCACATAAATCATTAAAATCAATAGATCGATAGATAAGAAGTTAATTAACCACTCTCTCTTCCTAAGATAAATAGATATTTAGTCATGTACCCATTAAGTGACCTACCTGTTTCAAGCTAAAGTGCAAGATGAGTACCTTATTCAGACTGATCCCTCATACATGGATGCATCGAAAATATGCCTAAAAATGTAAGACATAAAAATATTTTACTTTGCAGACATATGTGCTGTGGTGATTTGTGCCATTTGGTGATTGTTTGTGAATGCTGGCACTGCACTGACAAATAAATGTGGTAGCATTGTAAATCTGACGTGTGGGAATGCTGATGTAATTCCACCATCAGAAGAATGACATTGGTACAAGGTTAGCAACCGAAGATGTTATTCCCATGCGGAGGTGTTATTTTTTTTTTCCTAACAACTTTTCATTCTTGACTTCAATCACTTGACAGTCAAATAATGACATTGTTGCAAGGACAGTAAGCAGGAGTATCTTCTCAGCATTGCCATGACGTTGCCACATGCACATCTGCAAAATCTTCACAAAGAACCATTATGTAGTCCCGATGCAATAGTCAGACTATCTGCAATGCTGCAATGTTAGCTGGCAGAGGCCTTTCGCCCATGTTGCCAGGATTTTGTCGTATGGAAGGCTGAATAACTTTAACACACGCCCATGAGGCAATGGTCGGGGAGGTCATATTTTGACCAATATGTAATGTCCACCCATTCAAATGGGTGGTTTCAAAGAGCACATAATGTGCCCTGTTCCTGACAAGTATGCTTTTCTGTTCTGTGTGACCCCCCCACCCCCTACTCTCACTATATATGCTGTACATACATGACATTCAATTGTTTATGCATTACGTATGTTATAGTACTTGAGGGTCAAGTCAGTTATTCATAATTGTCTGTAATTAATGGAAATTGTTTTAGTTAGACTTGTTTTACATCGTTATGCTTCCACTTTCTTGGTATTATTAAGTGTGCAACTTTACACTGAAAGGTCATCACAGCTACGATAAGTGTTCTTGCACATTTATCAAAGAAGCTGCATTTTTCCACAGTGCAAGCAATTCCTGCTCTCTCCTTGCCCCAGAAATACATCACCTTCCTTTTCTGAAGCCACTAGATTCACTGACACTGTTTAGTGAACCTAATTATCTAGATTATTTGTTTGCTCTTGCCATAAATCTCCTGGAACTGTCATCATTTCTTTTTGGTTGCAACGTGATATAGTGTGCGTGTGTGTGTGTGTGTGTGTGTGTGTGTGTGTGTGTGTGCGTGCGTGCGTGCGTACATGCATGCATGCGTGTGTGTGTGTGGTAGGAGTGCTGGGGGCAGTTTATTGGTGTGGGATCAGAAAGGACTACTTAAAGTGTTGTTAATCCACCTCAAGCACTTGCTGTAAGAGTTGGTCAGATTTATTGTTTTTGTTCTTTTTTCCCCTTTCCTAGTATTCTTCAGTTCTCCAGAAACCGTGGTTTAAAATACGCCATTCTAACATATCGCAGGAACTTCAGGGAGCCCCCCTCTGCCTAGGACCGTGTCTCTCATGTCTTTCTCTCTCGTTCTCTCTTGCTCCTTGTGCTTTCATGTCTTTCTCTGCCACTTCTGCCTGTCTCACTCTTAGCCCTTCTGCTTCTCTTTCTCTGCCTTGCTCTTTGCGCGTATTGTGTTTGTCCTCACACTGTCCATCAATTTGTCCTCGAGGTGTGGCGGTCTGATGGAAATTACAATGGGTCCTCCTTATTATATTTTCACCACTTATTATAAGGAGCCCTTAAAAACATGTTTAAGAGGAGAGGAGTGGAGATTTGCCGCATCCCTGTCATTTAAATCTTCCTGACATGTAGGTTCTGTTGAACTACGCCCACACACTAGAAATACACCTCAATCAGGAAGATCTTCTCCCATAATTCAACTGTTCCACACTGATGCCCGCAGTGGAGTGGAGTCTTTTTTGCAGCAGCATGCCACCGGGCCTGCATTGAAGAGATATTCTATCTCACACAACCAATAGTGACATCTGAAAGACTTCCCCATCTTACCCCTCAAAACCCCCCTGTGCACCATTCAATCCTTTTCTCTTTTCAAATAAAGACAATCCATATGTTTCCCTCTATGCATGGTGAGTCAGAGGAAGGATCAGTGCATTAGCCTGTTTATCAGGGACCCTCTCCTGTGACCGCAAAGCCACCTCTGTGTCAACTGAGCCGGAGACAGGAGTGAAATCGGCCAATCTCTCTTTGCCCCTCCCTTGGGTCCGGTGACCCAGTTTAATGGTCAATTACTGGGGTGAGGCTCCGGTTCCTACGGTAAGAGCTTCTGGATTTGCATTCTTGCTGGTTCATTGTATGTCTATCTGCATTGCAAGGTACCATTCCTACCTCCCCGCCCTGGGGCACCCGATAGATGACCCGAAGCTCTCTTAAAGGAAATGATATGAGTCTGATGTCAACCCCTGCTCAGGTCAAACCTAAATCCAATCCCACAATTAATCCAACTTTATATTCTACACATTCTAACAGAGGGGGACTGACAAGACAAACCTGGTTTAGTGTTCTCTAGCGAAGCTTATTTTTCTTGGACAAGTGCATACTATATATTAGCTTCTGCCCTTGGGTGCCTTTATGGCCACTCTACCTTGTGAATAACAGCAAGATGAGTTCAGAACCACTGGCAGGCTAAACTACTGCAGTGCTTTCCGTAGTTTGTTAAGTCAATAATTTAATGCTAATTGGCAGTGGCCAAGGACTGACTCCATCCCCATGTCTCCAAGCAAAAATAAAGTGCTTTACGTCATTTTCCAAAGGTGGAACTGATCTGTCTTTCACCTGGATTACATTTCGAGACAAACCTTGAGTTTGGCTCTTAATCCGCTGCTGATAGTTTGAGCTTGTTATTTAGACAGTTTTTCCACCCATGCAAACATTGTTTAACTCCGCACACATTCTCCCATTCCCCTCGCCATTCCATTATTGGGAAGTGCTGCTGAACGGCTTCCATATGCGGCCGTCTGGATGGCTCACACCGCAAGAGAGGCCCACGGCTGTGGCCAAACCCTCACGCACTGTCCCACTTCTACACTGTTGTTTTTGGACAGGGTCGTTAACAGAGCTAATATTAATTATCCGCTGAGCCTCACTAAGGAGACTGCAGAAAGGCCTGGGGTATGGGTGAGTGATGGATCCAGGCCTCTCGAAGCCAGGCCTGGCTCTCCACTCTGGCTTGTGTAAACAACACCCCCACGTCCATTACGTTTGCGGAGGCCAGGGTCTCCGTGAGGAGGTTTAATTGATGATTTTATCAAAGTGTGTCACTCATATACACAGCCGCATTCCTTGGCTGATGTGTTCTTTTATTTTCATTCTACAAATAGTCTGTCAGGAATATGTCCAGATGTTTGTTTAAAAGACAGCGGGAGAAAAAAAAAACCTTAGCCAAGTCAGAGTTTTGAAGAATACTAAGCAAAAAACAAACCCATTTCAGACATACTCAGCGATATGGAAGATTTGTTCTTGTTTATTTATTGCCATCATTCTTCCACAATCAGTCACCAGTGGCTTGATGCTGACTGAATGATGGGCTTTGTGTCGTAAGGCCCCTTTCTTTCTTTTCATTTTTATCCTCTCAGGGTGAAAGAATGAATCCAGATAAGGGGAGGGTGTTTGTGTTTTATCTCTCCCTCTCAGTAAGGCACTATGCTGGCGAGAAGACTGTCTGCACTGCTTCACAGTTATAATCAGGCACAGCTCTGGCCAGTTCCTACAAAATTCCTGATCCCCAGTGTGACTTTCGGGTGACTCCATTAACCTGTGCTTGGCCTTTCGCTGCTTTCACCTAATCTGCATCGCCCCTCGGCCAAACGTGGTGAAAAACCCCTTCACTTGTGTACAGAGGAGGCAGGTCAACTGCCTGGACAAACATCAATATTTATAGAAAGTGATTTGCAGATGAGATTATGTAGAGGGAGGTGGAGCAGGCTGGGATAAGACATTGTGGTCAGGGGTGACCCTCTCACCTTTAAAGACTACGCCCAGGACACAAAGCAAGATAAGGCTGGTCCAGCTGATAAACCTGATTCAGCCAACAGTCAGGTAATCACCTTGTGTTGTTCTCATGCATGCCTTTTGCCTATGTAGAAAAACAGTAGATTCATCTTGAAGAATCTTTTTATTTATCATTGAAACATGTTTAGGGCACCTAAACTGCTGCCGTGTGAAGGTTTGAATCCCCGGTTGGACACTGCTGTTGTAGCCTTAAGACTCAATGAATTTTACCATTAGCTATCCACACAGCTCACAAAATGCACAAGAAAAATGTGGCTCAATGTGCAAAAATATTATCATCTGTTTACTTGTTTATGGTATGTGGAAAAAAGACAGACAGGCTGAGAAGCTGAGAAGGGGATTTTTTTTTGTTTTATTTTTGAGTTGATGGACTGTAAATTTAAAGACTTGTGCCTGTGTTGGCCCTCCATGCTGCCTGTTTCACCAACAGTGCCATGTTAAGAAAATATATAGTGCTTTGTAAACCTACTGGAGCTTAACATGGAGAGGCCATTGCAGCCTGACCTACTTGTGTTCATTTGGAACAGAATTACTCAAAGAGGAGGGTGAGGAAAGAAGCTGTCATATTTTCTGAAGAGAAGCATGAGGTTCCGTTTTGAATTGCAGGTGATTAATACAAATTGTGTTGCTGTACAGAAACGAATAGTGTTATAAGATATGATGAATTTGCCACAAAAAATACAATTATGCATCTATTCACCCTCTCATCCCCCATCTTTCAAGTTAATGTGGCTTCAATTCAGCCAATTACCAATAAAGTTAAAACAAGAAGTTAGAAAATAGAGAGTTTTCAAAGATCAAAAAGCTCCAGAAAGAGACAATCAATTCCACAGCCACTTTTGGTGTGTGCATTTCAGAGGCTATTAGAGGAGAAAAATGACAAAAATGTTCCTTCACAATGACTTTTGGGTTTTTATCCTCTTCACTAATCCTCTTTCTCCTGGAAGGATGTCTTAGTCTGGGGAGACCCTCTGTCGCCTTCCCCCTTCTTCACCTCCTCCAACCTTTCTTCCGTCTTTGTTCTTCCCCATCCTCTTCTTCCTCCACTTGGTTCTACTCCTTCACCACCTCCTCCTCTCATCCCCTCCTCTCTCCTCCCTATGTGCAAGATTCACTCAGGTTTCTATGGCAACTCTGGCAAAGAAACATCTAGATTTATTTATTTCTGTTTTCAGAAGTTATCGCTGTGCTACTAGTTTGTCTTAGTTGGTTTTTATACATGAGGATTTCAAAAGCATCACAATAGCTGAGAAATAGTGCATTCTGGCTTACCTGCCTACTGTCTTAAACCAACAAAACATGCCAAATCAAACAAATTACTTAAGGCATTTCATTAATTGATTAAAAATCAGAAAAGTTGTAACTGCTGCTTAAATACTATGTACATGAAGACTGTTACACGCTGAAATAGTTCCAGATGAATTATCTACCAATGGTTCTGGAAAATTGTCATATGTTTCTTACAAGTGACACAGTCATTTGAAAACAATGACCTCGATATGCAAACATACACTTTTTAACTAATCTACTGCATATGTGGCAGTGTGGGGAGAAACCTAATGGTTCATTCCCATCAACCATTAATGGTCAATCCCACTACTAGGTAGCTAGATGGCTGGATGGAAACATGGTTGAACTGAACAGATTTTCATATCGTTTTCCATTGTTATTTACATAGCATTAAATATATGGTTTTTCGGCTGTGTTTTATCATTTCTAAGGTATTTCTGAATGGTGCTGCCTAGCATCTGTCCATCAGCTGTATACTGTAACATTACTTTTCAGATTGTGTCATCAATGGAAAGAGAACGGACAAAGTGATTTACAAAAAACAGTTTTCCAGTTTTCCTGCTCTGAATTGTTTGTTTAGTCTTGTCCTTTGTATCAACTTTGCTCCAAGCGCTTCAAGTTTTACGTCATAGGTCTCCACTCCTGTCACATCCTTTGAAAATAGTCTGTGGTCACTGGTTTAGTCCACCCTACACGATCTCCCTATGTTGTAATCTGTGGTTTCCATTAAGAACTTTCCTGCTAAACTTCCGTTTTATTTTTGCCTTTGAGTCAGCGTGGTCTGACATTACAACACTGTGTGCTATAAGCCTGGCCAGCTTTGTCAAATTTGCCTGTGCTGTCCACTTCTGAAACAGAGAGAACAGTTTTTAAGCCATTTGCTGCCTTAATTAGTAAACCACTTCCTAGCATTTAAATATTCACGACAGAGCTCCATTTAGAGCGTGTGGATTATGAATTTTCAAGAGAAAAAAGGGACCTACTTTAATTACCTCAGAAGAAGTAATGAATGGATATGTCAATCTAAGGGTAGAATAACTGTCTTGGTTAGCCATAAATTGGAAATCCTCTTTTCAGCCTAGCTTTAAACAGGGAAGTCTGCCTCCATCAACAAAAGGTCACAGTAAATCCAAGTTCTCCGAGCGGTGGGCTTAATGCCATTCTGAAGAGCTACACTTCATGCGAGCCTTCTAATTGGATCAGGAAAAAAAGGAACATTGCAAATGTTAAGTGTCAATTTAAGTTGTGCTCTGATCTGACAGCCAGCGCTGGAGCTGCAGAGAGTTTTCCCACCCATGCAGCTCAGAGCAACCAAATAAATTTCTAGCATTCCACGAGAAAATGTACTAAATATCCTTGCAACAAAACAAATAGCCTGAGCAGGTACTTAGCTCCAGCCTCAGTAGATATGTAGTTATGTAAACCTAGAAAAAAGGGTTTTCTTTCTTTCATTATGTTGGCAATTCTGTCAATCATTCCAGTGACTAATATTCAGTCCCTATACCTTTGCTTTTGCTGTTTTTAAAAGAATGGCAACACTTTAGAAACCCTTGTCATCAAAGCTCTTACGAGGCAAGAAATAAAGAAAAACCTTCATGAGGGACTTTTGGATTGTGATGACAAAAGCGATTTCCTCTCCAGCCGTAACGAAAAAGTGCAGGTATCAGGTCTGTCTACAATTATGGGAGCCAATACCTGGCCTTTCAGCATTGGTTTGTCAGAGCCAGATTGGCGTTTTATTCTCTTTTTTTCCCTCTCTCTTTTCCTCTCCCTGTGACAGACGGTCAGATCTCAGAATATTTCATTTGGAGGAGACGTCCCCTGGCAGAGTGAGGTGTCAATCCTGGCCTTGTCCTCTGTGACCTGTCACGGTTTCTTCTCCCTGCTCACAGAGAAGGACCATTCCTGAATTCTGTTCTCCCTGCCCTGTTGTCTACCCTTTGGCTCTCTTTAACACACACACACACACACACACACACACACACACACACAGACACACACACGCACACCCCTTTTAGCTTGATCCTCACAGAGAATCTCTTCTCTCTAACATTCAAAACATTCTTGTAAGAGCAACACAATGGTGGAGGAAGTGTGGTTCGTATCCACTTTATTTCAGCTGTGTTATCTATTTTTCAGACATGCATTCACAGGCTGCATGATGACGAGCTCTTTTAAGACCTTCCAGCATCTTCTTCCGTTTGCACACAGGATCCAAAAATATGGTGGCGTCTGAATGCAGAAGATGAGGTGCCTGTCTGTTGGATGCTGGGTAACTGAGGAATAGATCAGCGGGTATCAGTCAGTCTTACTCATTACCTTAAGAGGGAAGAGGGACATTTAAAGATAATGGAGAACTCTGCTCTATGCTGCCTTTAGTCTGTCCAGCCTGTCTCTAAGTGCTGTAAAGCCCTCCTTCTTCATAATTTGCCACACATGTAAGCCTCCCTCCTCCGTGAAGGTTGTGCCGGGCTGAACAATAAAGTGGTGTTTATCCAAGGAAGTTGCTTTATCTGAGCGCAGAATTCTGCAAAGGTGTTGGACAAACACACACTGTTCTAATTATCAAGGAATCTAGAATGTTTGTTGCATGTTCTGTTCTCCTGCAAAGTTATACTAACAGTTTTGTTTTGTTTTGTTTTCAACATCCTCCTTGCGGTTGACGGGCATCTAAATTCCCACATAATCATTTTTTTCCCCTAATGTATGCATTCCTCATTAACATGATTGTCACAAGAAAAAATGTAAAACGCTGCTTGGCGCAAAGCAGCATTTACCATAATTCTAAAATTGCAATTTTTTTTTTTTTCTATCAAAGACTTGGACAATCAACATTTTATCACTGCTGGAATGGCTGCGGGAAGCAGATGTTTGCTGATTAAACGTGCATGCCGTGCCAAAGCAGCCACATTAAGCCCCGAAAGCGGCCCATTCACGACGGACGGAAACTTGACGGAAAGCAGACCCTGCCTGAGAGACAGAGCTACAGCTCTGTGGCCGCGCGCCGCTGCAGAAATATAATGCCGCTTGATTGTGGAGTTTTTTTTTCTTTTTTGCATGTTGGCTCTCTTCGCCAGGCAGCGTTTACTGACAATCAACGCCAGAGTTTACAGAAACGGCAGATCAGACCAGAGGGAGGTTAAAGGATGGAGGATGGGGGGGGGCGAGAGGGGTGCCTTTTCACATCGAAAATGATCCTAGCTCCGGAGGCGTGCCCGGGGAACGCTGCTTCAAACACCATTAAGTGTGTTTACACTCCACGCTGAAAATCGACATAAATAAGAACCAGCCATGTTTGGTCTGAGTGCGGCGCAGATGTAAACCCGGCGTTCGCAGCTCCAGACACGCGGAGCTGTGGTGGACGCGCAAAGGCATCGCTCCATTTGGAGATCGGAACAGGAAAACCAGTAAATGAGAGAGATGCAGAACTGATACAGGCCACACAAAGGGATACAGGAAGGGATCACTGCAGGAGGCTGAAGGAATGCGCCAGCGAGTGGATAGTGATGTTGTCAATAGAAACACATGTACTGTGTCTATAATGAATGAGGATACAGGACAAAAAAATAACTATACGGGCATCCACCTGAGAGCCAACTAACTGTGGTTACAGCTGGTTTCCAGAACACTCAAATCTGCTCTCTAAAAGTAGGTAGTAGCAGGGGTTGAAATAAATGATTAAGATAGACTTATGGTAGACTTCACACCATAAGCACTAGTGAACCTCCCTGCCACAGGCTCACTGGAATAGCAAGAGTAGGCACCTCCCATTGCTTAGCAAGGGGAGATAAAGACACCACAATACCATAGTTTTCAGAAAACAGAATACTGTGTGTATATACTGTACATTGTATTATACTTGTTGGATTATATCAATATACTGTATATTGAGATAAAATAATAAACGTGGAAATGTATGTAAAAATGAAAATGTTGAACTCTTTGCAATAATACAACTCACCAACAAGTCCTCTGTGTATTCCCAATGTGTCACTGTTCTAGTTCAACTGAATTTTCGCCAACCTTGTACTCATTGGACCATTGGGCTGTATCAAGGGATCATGGTACCAGAGTGAAGCTATTTATATTTATTTCATTATTTATTATTATTTCAATATTCATTTCTGTATTTTTGTATCATTTTCTATATTATTTTGCATTATATATATATTTCATATTTCATGTATATATACTCATTTGCTCAATTTAATTCTTTTTTTTGAAATTGAAATACAATATTTATTGGATATATTTTTAATGATTGCCTGAAATCTTGATGGCCCTCCATAGATCCCTTTCTTGTAGCTTTTTGCTCTTGCTATGCACGCTTTGTAAAATATTATTTTGTGAGTGTGTCATGTGTGATTAAGGTGTTTGCAATATTTATCCAACCATACGATGCTGAGCTGACAGCAGGTTTCATACAGTTTCTACTTTAATAAGAATGCACCTCAGCACTCCTCCATTTTCTTCATTTTGCTATTATTTTACAATTTACAAACTAGATATAAAAGACCATAAATAAATGACATAAGTTACATGTACCTAATTTCATCAAAATGGCAAAACAAATAAACAAAACAAACAAAAAACAACAAAAAAGTTAATCTATATGACTAGATCATATGCCATCTGAATGCATACAACAAAAATAGTTTTGTTAGGTTTTTTTTTTCATTATAAACTAAATTAAAATGCATTGTACAGTACATTCTATTTGACTCTCCTACCCCCCACAGTCCTTGCATATTCCAAACAGGTCCTTGAAGGATAAAACAAATAAAAAATAAAGAAAAAGAATATTGAGTTGGCTTTGAGGGCAGAGACATTTGAAATGTGTGAACATCACATATAATACAAAAAAACTGAACAATAAAATAGACCATGTGAACAGGTCTGACTGACATTTGGTGCATATTAGAAAATGGTGAAAAAGAAAAAAAAAAACAACAATGGTGTCCAATATTTTTCCCTTTTAAAACCATTCCTGCAGTAAGTTTTTTAAGTACATAGGTGTCATCCTTTCAACTGTCCCTCTGATACAGGGACCCCTGAACCATGGTAGCCTCCCACCAAGAGAGCGCCTGTCGCTCTGTCTGTTTGTCTGTCAGAGTCCTGCCGAAGCACAAAGAGTCTTTAGTAGGTGGTGGGGCTCAGGCTCTCCCCTTTCTCAATCAGTTTTCAGGACACTCATCTCCATGCAGGTGGTTGGGGGGGAACGGCAAGGTGTTCCATCCCTTCGTTGGGGGCAAGGCCAGAGCAAACACCGCCCCCGGATCCCTCTCTGTACAGTGACTATGAGGCAAGCGCATCCTTCAGCACATATTCTACATGTTTCATTCACTCCTTTAATGCAGTATTCAAGTCTTCTGAAACCAATCAACAATGTACTGACGGATCAAAAGCAAAGTGCCTCATGCTGTTTTTCGACAGACAAACAGCAATCCAGGCTCCTCCTCTTTTTTTTAAAAAAAAAAAGAAAAACTGTCTTCCTCCACAAAGACAAAAGCGGACAGGACTAAATTTACTGGTAGCACTTTGAAGACATTCTGTCACACACAATGCACAGCTGTGACATGCAAACAAAAACTTGTAAAAAAAAAAAAAAAATCAAAATAAAAAAATCAGTCATCTGCAGGAGCCACATCTTTTATAATACATTCCTCCAATGTTTTTTAGTGTCATTCAATTTTTTTTTTTTCAATAAACGGGTGATTGAGGTTAAGCTCTCCTTTTTTTGTCTTTCTGCATGGACTTGAGGCCTACTGGGAATTCTGGGAGTGAGTTTTCTCATCCTAGGAGCAGAGGGGGCACTGCAGGAGACTCCAAATGGAGTGGAAATGCTCTTCGCTCTGCCGTAGAGTGACGCGGTTTTTGTTTTCTTCCCCTCCCGCCTGGGAAAAGAGCGCTGTGATGCTGATAGACTGCGGCAGCTGTTTCAGACACTGGAGAGGGGAGACAGGAGGAGAACAGAAAAGGGAAAGGATCAGAGAAGGACAGTCAGAGCAGGGGCAACACCTGCACTCCTTTCCCCACAATGGAAAGGAGAGGCTTCAGAGGACACTTTTTGAGAAGTGGTCTCCCAGCTGCACTCCCTTCACCAGCTGCTGAGTCAGTGTGACTTTCATAGCCTGCATTTGATTAATCTCTTCCATTAACACACCTTCTCACTGCTAGCTGACTGACTGGTCATTATATATTGATCAGGCTCTGTTAAGGTGGTAGTCAGTTCGTTACATTATGCAGATTCAGTCTTCTTTGAAGCAAGGCATGAGGATTCCTTAGCAAGGGATAAACACTAAAAATAACATGCTGAATAATAAAGTGCATTCAAATCAATTAAAAACAAAAGCACAAAAAAAAACCCTGTTTTTTAAAAAGACTGGCAAAAGAGCATTAAGTATGAATAGGGAAGTGTAAGTAATACTGGAGATGCTTGATGTAATTGCTTAACTTCCATCATAACATTCGTTCAATTGATCGGCCCTCCTCAAATTCCGTCAAACATTTTTGGCACCATCTCAGATGTCAGTGCATTAACGGATCTCTGAAGCTTATATGTGTCTGTGCTCTGAATCTCTGCAGACTCTACTCTAAGCTCTGCAAAGTCCTCTATTTCACTAAGCTCTCTATAGCTGTAGTCCACTAACAGGAAGACAAACACACGTGCGTGCACACACACACACACACACATGCATTTAAACAGACTACATTTGTGCTTAAGTACAAGCACAAAAGTTTATGTCAGCCATTTTCGTTCCTCTGTGCCATATATGTCAGTTACACAGTAGGGCAGCTTATGTCATCTGTTTTTCAATAAAAGCCAAAGGGTCACTCACACATGGATAGCAGCACTAATGTGAAATAATTCATCAGTTAAGGGCCTGAGCAGTTTTAAAGAAACTTAAGTATGACTTTTAAAAACAAAGCCTCCGCCATTTCAATTGTTCCAAGGGTTAACTGTTTAGACAAAACCAAACAGAGTAATGACCACTTTAAGAGGCATAGTGTATTACACTCAATATTGCTATAGTCCATGAAAGGAATATATACAAGCAAAAGCTTTTTGGCCATGTTTTCCATTTGATTACTTCTCCAACAACACTAAAATTAATTTTAGAATATCATAAATAAATTATACTGAAAACCTAAAGCACTTTGTTCACCTCCCTTCAACCTCAATTCAATGAAATGACAAACAACTGTGGTATATAATGTGACTGAGCAATATTTTCCTTCACAAAAAATATAACAGGAATGTCATACAGTACTGCTTACCTTAATTCAAAATGGATGGGGTTTCCAGTAATAAGGCATGCCTTTTCAGCTATTTATTTATTTTTTTCTTTTTTTTCCAACCAGCTGGATATCCTCAGTACCTGCAGACAGGTTCTGCTCAGGTCATTTTGAAGAGAGAAACAAAAACGAATCCCAGTCTATTTTCTCAGTATCAGGTCCAGGAAAAGGGATGAGGCCTAACTTTGTCCACAAGGATGTCCAGCCAAATTGAAGTAGAACGCCGAGCCTTGGAATTCAGGTCCACAAATTCTAGAACGGAGACATCTGTTCCGATTCAAAGGGCAGTGGTGGGGTTGGGAGGGGGGGGGGGGGGTAAGAATGCACTGTTTGTGATCAAAGACTTTCCTGAAATGTCCTGAGGAAAAAAAAAATTCTTCGTTCCAGCAAAACAACAGAGCAACAAACCAAAACAGCCCCCCACTGCGTTTACAAAGGCTGGACAGCACAGTCTTATCAGCGATGGTGGACTGACCCAGTCCAGGATGAATAATACGGCAGCAAATTACAAAAAAAAAATCATACACTGGCACACAAATACAAAAAAAAGTCCATGGATATTCCCAGGGAAAAAAATCCAGAAACAAATTTGTCAAGAAGGAGAAATCCCTTCCCAGTTTCACTGTAATGCAGAAGGCACAACAGTTTGGCCTCTATGGAACTGTTTTGAGTCCACCACAACACCACTGATGAACAATATCCGGTTGTCAAAGGGCAGGGATGAAGCTTTATAAAAGTGCCGTTTTTTTCTGCTTTTGTCTTCTCTTCTTTTCTTTTTTATTCAATTTAAAGTGCATGGATGAGGTAAACTATTTTATTATTTAATTTGTCTTTCCTTAAAATAAAAAGAAGTTATGAATTTGTTTATGTCTTGGCTCAGACGGGAACCATTCTTCCTTGTATCTGCTGCATTTGGGACAGCATTCCCTGGATGCTAGTTAGGATCTTGTTCTGGTGTGCGGCTGAAGTGATTCCAATTCTGGCCATATCACTGTTGACAAGAGAAACAAAACAAACAGTAAAAATTAATGTCTATGTGTATACATATTATCATATGTCATGCACATAATATAATATAATATAATATAATACAATATAATATAATATAATATAATATAATATAATAGTTATATGTGTGTAAAAAAAAAACTGACAGCTGTATATAAAGCCCTAAATAAATGAAGCTACAATCATCATCAATGTCATAATTCAACAAAATGAATAATCAGCTCATGAAAAGCCACGCTATAACCTCGCCCCCAGTTAGGACAGTACAAGAGTGTACTCACTCCTCCGTCATCTGCACCACGGCCTCCAGGGTGTTGTAACCAGCAGCGGTGAAGTTGTCCTTGTACCTCTCCATCTTGATGGCCTGCAGCCAGTCACCCACCGAGCCCAGAGCGGAGAACTCCGGGCTGCTGGGGTCCAAAAGGGTGGTGTTGGGCCTGAGGGGAATAAGGGAAAAGGGGAAGAGGGTTACATATCATTCCAATTCTACACTGTCAGGCCTGGGCATAGCTCTCTGTTGGTTTCATATTTCAGTTTGACTGATTAAGACCTGGAAAAAAAACTGACTTGACTTCTCAGCCAACTAACAACATCAATTAAATTACGACCTGAGGTGGAGTGAGCGCCAGAGAGCCCTGAGGCCAATGGGAACTGGAGGTTCTAATCCTAGATACAGTTTCAGCCCAATATAATACAATCTCCACACATAGAGGCATGAGAGATGATATGAGGGTATGGTAGATGTGACAGACTCAGCAGGCAGCTTTGATTCCTTTGATTCATTGTATCTTCATCAGTAGAAGCCAAGTCAAATATTGCTTCTTCTCTGTCCTGACACAGTTAAGCCTTGTTTAAATAGAAAATATTAATGGGGTTTGGCATTTTGTACAACAGCTGGTATTCCCAGCTTAAAATGTTTAATTAATTGCAGTAACTGTTCTTTCTCTGTCACACTTCAATTTGAAGTGAATTAAAAAAAATATATATATATATAGATATATATATATATATATATATATATACGTTTGGCTGGTGTAATTGGACTGAAACTGACAATGCGCTCACACACATGCATATACATATATGCAAATAAGTCCATTTACATCTATGTGAGTCATTGTGTATTCCTCTGTTGGGCTGGGTTTGTGTCTCACAATGGACACTGGGAGGGGAGATGACATGGAGCTGCTCCATAGATTTACAGCACACAGAGCTTGTATGATACGGGATGCACCATGGAAGGGGAGGGGTGGGGGTGGGAGAGCCCCCATAGTTTTACAGTGCTTCACCACTGTCTGCCATTAAATATTTACTGTGCCCCGTGCAGCTCTAGCAGGGACACTGGGCATGCTCACTGTGGCCCCCCACTCCTCCACTTCCTCCTCCATAATTCAACAGGCCGCCGCAGATTGATTTAGCCGGCAGCCCTGTTTTTAAACAGCACTTTGGGGAGGGAGGTCTTTGGCCGCGGGGAAGCCTTCCACGGTCGGGGTGTGAACAGCCTTACTGGGGGCCCTGTGAGTCATGTAAATCGTCTCGTAGTACAGCGAATGCCCCGAGGACACCTCGCGACCCTCCCCTCCCCTGCTGTTTATGTTAACCTGTGCTCGTAATTAGTCAGCGAGGACTTCCTCTCTCTCCATTCCATTAAGTGCCGTCTGGCCATTAAACAGGGATAGATGAATGCCGCTGCCCCTTTAGAATGCAATAAACGTAAGTGGATCGTCTAGAACGTGTACTGCTTTAAACAGGTAAGTAATGGCGCCCAGGTTCAAAGGTCATGTTTTTAACATGTTTTTGAACCAGTCCCAGGAAAGAACAATTTTAATCCCTCACCCCTTCGGTTAATATAGGAATAACGCTGGCAATGAAAGGGCGTTTTAATTAACAGTAAAAATTATACTGTGTGTTTGATACAAAAATGTGAACTGGAGAGTATGGTACAGAAAGAGAAGGGAGAAAAGAGAAGGGATATCAAACAAAGTCCATCAAAAAATACATAGTCAATCAAAGGCTCAAGCCACCTCCTTGCAATCCCCAACTGTGTGCAGGTGTGCAAGAGAGGGTGTGCCCACCTTGTGGTCTCTCCTCCTGTCCTCTTCAGGCTGTTGGGATTTCGGATCAGCTTGTCCAGCATGTTGACGATCTGTCCGAACTTGGGCCGATCGCTGCGCTCCTTCTGCCAGCAGTCCAGCATGAGCTGGTGCAGAGCCACGGGGCAGTCCATGGGCGGGGGCAGCCGGTAACCCTCCTCAATGGCCTTGATCACCTATGTGTCGGGTGGGGCAAAGATGAGGGGTTAGAGTTGAGGTTCAGGCACATAGCTGTGAGACAATCTCCATATTCGCTCACAGATCCTGCATCAATGCGCAGTGAGATTTTTTCACACTCAGATAGTTACAGTTACAATTTACACTTACATTTTAATCACAGGACATCATTTTCAGGTTCATTTTGTTGTTTTGTTATTGCACTGCATATTTAGCTTCTACTGTGTTCTAAAATGCAAAAAAAAAAAATTCACTCACATCCTGGTTACTCATGTCCCAGTATGGTCGCTCCCCGTATGACATCACTTCCCACATAACGATACCGTAGCTCCAGACGTCAGAGGCAGAAGTGAACTTCCTGTAGGCGATGGCCTCTGGGGCAGTCCATCTGATGGGAATCTTCCCACCCTGTGATCGATATGTTCCCATTATTTCCTTTTACAAAAATACAGCACACACACACACAGACACATACACACACACACACAAACAGTCATGAAGTGGCCCTCTGTCTCATCCAAGCATTGACCATACACCCCCCCCCCCCCCCCCCAACAAGTTCTATTCAGAGCATGATCCATAACTGCCACAGATTACTTCCTAACACATTTTATGTTAATAATCCTATTTCTTAAAATAAAAACACTTTTATCAAATGTAAATCAACACAAACTATGCATCTGCACAGTGTCTCGGCCTTACCCGTGTGGTGTAGGCTGCCTCAGGGTCATCCTCCAGCACACGTGACATCCCGAAATCGGACACCTTGCACACTAAGTTGCTGTTGACCAGGATGTTGCGGGCGGCCAGGTCGCGGTGCACGTAGCTCATGTCCGACAGGTACTTCATGCCCGAGGCGATGCCACGCAGAATGCCCACCAGCTGGATCACCGTGAAGCGCCCATCATTCTTCTGCATTACACATGAAGGAGCGGGCATGGCGTTACTTATTCACTTGGCAGAGGCAATTTGCTTATCCAGGGCCACTGATACATCTTCAATTTGTAATACTATTTGGATGGACTATCTGGACTATTTTTCTTTCATAACTGTAAACAGCAATATCTGGATCAAGCACATTGCTTAGTACAGCAGTAGCGTCCTGGTAAGGATTTGAAGCTGTACTCTTCCAGTCTGAAATCTAGTTGCTTAAACACCCTGCCATTCTTGTGAGAGTGTGGTGTTTGTAATGACCATAATAAGCATGGTAAGAAAGCTATTGCTACCACAGTTTACCACTGCCACTTTAATTCCAACACTGTCTTCAGAAGTCAAACCAGTCAATAACCAGCTTCATGACATTGAGGGACATTACTTATTTTATTGGCAGATAGCCTTATCCCCAGTGATTTACAATGCACACTTTTATATTTTCACATCTTACACATTCCACACCCAATTTACACAGCAATTTCATTTTATTGGAGCAATTCACATTAAGTGCTTTGCCCCAGGGCCCAACAGCAGAATCCCACTGGATGTTTGAACCTATGACTCTCAGATCCAGTGCCGTGACCACAAAGTATTCATTACTCTATTAGGTTACAATACAGGGATGATAATGATAATGATGATGACGATGATGATGATGATAATTATCATAAATACTGCACTGTACAAATGACCACAATTACCATAACAACCGAAACGATGACCATGATGATAGCGGCAACGATGCCATCACTGTTCTGGTATTTAGCCGTGATCCACATGTGATAACGCTGTTGCGCACGCAAGTCCGGCCGGTGGGGAAGACCAAGCCCATCGCCACGACGACACATGACTTACCCTCAGAAATGCGTCCAGCGATCCGTTCTCCATGTACTCTGTTATGATCATCACGGGTTTACCTGCGGCAGAGGGGGGGTAGGGCCGTTACCAGGGGGCGGGGAGCAGCAGCGGTGTGTAATGTAATGACAGTGGACAGGAATACGGCGCGGCCCGCGGAGGCGTTTCGCCACCACATCAGTCTTGTTCACCGTGATTTCATTAAAGCTGCCAAACGTGCGCCTGCGTCCCCGTGAATTATTTAGGGGACGGAGCGGCACTCCATCTGCCGCATTAACCCTTTCCCCGGCTCTCCGCCGCTCTAGGGAGCCGGCTTCATTTGAGCGGTTAGACTCCCCACGGGGGGCTCTGGTGATTTGTGTCTCGGCTCACGCGGGCGGGTATCTGCTCCCTCCCAAAGCGAGCGTGGGCTCGCTGAGAACCGGATGGAGTTTCAGACTCACTTTCACAACCAGACAAAAATCTGGCTTACTGCAGTGTGTGAGACAGCAGTACAACAGCAATGAAAAGCTCCAAACATAAAGAAATATTAATCCAATGTTTGTTAAAAATAACGTATAAACACATAAATAAATCACTATATAAATCTAAATGATTTCGTAATGTGTCTTTTAAGAATGTACATGTGAAACATGCCATCACAATTGCGTGGAAATGTGGTCTTTAAAATCTGTCGTTGAAATTGTTTTACCAGACATCACTGACCATTAAGTGGACCTTTTGTCAAAATGAAACTCTGAGCACAGCATACGCTTGGTTTGCTTGAAATACATTACATAACTTAAAGATCAATTCACAGCAGTCGACTTTAAATTTGTCAATGGCCTTTGCATGCATTTCCTTCAATGGTCCTGAACTCGAGTCCCAAATCAAGTCTCTAAAACACCTGACCCCTCTGCACCTCCATCTTACTCTCCATCCTATTAGCATATTTTTTTTTTGTTTGCTGAATATATCCATAGCCCCCGTCTACCCTGCACAGGGGCACAGGTGCAGAACGCCCAATTACCTGCCAGCCTCCGCTAAGGCAGAGCAGCGCTAAGGCAACAGTGCCCCAGCCTGTTCTAAAGGAGGAAGCCTGCTGAGAATCATACAATGGCACACAATAGGTCAGCTCACCCGCACTGGAAATTGAAATGATCATTTTAATTTGCCAGCAGCTACATTATGCAAATGACGGCTCCCATTTATCACCTCCGAGCCCGGGACAGCACTAACGGGTGTCGGGCTTCAATGATTTCTTTGGGACTTTAAAAAAAAAAAAAAAACGGCAGTGTCGCTCGCTCTCGCTCGGAGCGTTGTTTTGTTTATCTGTTTAATGTGTGTTAAACATTATTAATAATTAAAAATGTTTAATTGGCCCTGCTGGAAATGAAGCCAAAGTGGAGGGCAAGTAAGGCCCCCTTTTAAAATGCGCCGTGAGAAATCTGCAATTAAAATAATGGATTCTTAATAGATTCCACCGACACACTCAAGCGTGAAGGTCTGATTGATGAAAAACTTAAAGAATGAACTCTTCTCTTTTAAGACAGAGAGGGGAAAGAAGGACACAACTGCACTGTGACTGGATCCAAATGAAACATCTCTACAGTGCCTTTTCTCTTTCTCTCCCCCCGTCCCCCCCCCCCCCCACCACTTCCTCCATTTTCTCTGCGTCTTTCACACATATGTTGGCATTATCTCCAACAACTCATTATTTCAACCAGGATAAGCTGCTAACTTAATCTTAATGCAGCAGACCAGAGCGAGTGCTAGCGAGGGCCGGGCCACATGCGTGCGCCGACGGCCCTACCAAACGGCCCCCCTCGCACACAGACATCCTTTCAGGTTCCTGTCTCATACGCCACATTCTTCTCCTCTTTCCCTCTTTCTTCTGCTGTTGAGAAGCCTGAATGCTGATAAGCCATCAGGACTGTGCGGCTCCAAAGCCGGTCGCTTGGCCCAGGTGGCGACTGAATGACAAGGCTCAAGCTTATCTCTCCAGGAGGAAGGCAGATAAAGTTGGGTGTTTGTCACGATACATTGCACCAGTCTATCCATCCGTAGGCCCCGTGCCCCGCCCCTCTCAGGCTTCTGACACTCGTGCGTGCACGCACACGCCCTGCGGCTCACTGACGCACGTTCACGTGCACATCGGGTATTCATTTCAGCGGAACAAAAAGAACAAAAAACAGAAGCAAAAAAAAAAAAAAAAAATCAAGGGCAACCTGCCCTGCAGATAGTATATCACTCCAGACCCTAAATACATTTAGAGCTGACACCATGATTAATGACCCTTTCACAACGAAACAATTTTTTGCGACACATTAGCTCATGCAGAGACCTTTTCCATCTGTCATGTTCCCAGGAGGGGAATTCCCATGCTGGGTGTTGGGATGCTGAGCTGAGTGTCTCTGGGTAGCAGTGCTTGTGACACTGGGGTACAAGTCTGGTTCCATAACGCTAGCTGAACACAAACTGGAATTAGAAGACAGTCCCTTACTGCCTTGGCAACACCTAACCAGAATAGAATAACTCTGGATTTACAGATACCTTTAAATCAGAAGATTTAAGACCCATAATAAGTGAATGTTTTAGCTCCTTATATAAAAGACTTGCATTGTGTAATTTTCACCTGAGGTGGAAAGAGGAAATTCCTTCCCACTACCGTAAACTTTTGGAGCCAATGAAATACTGCGCCGCAGTGGGGGCAGTTATCCTCTTAACTTACATTTAGTCACCACTCCCTCCAGGTGAATGATGTTGGGGTGATCGAACTGGCCCATGATGCTGGCCTCACTCAGGAAGTCCCGCCTCTGCTTGTCAGTGTAGCCGGCCTTGAGGGTCTTGATGGCGACGCAGATCTCCCGCTTACCGGGCATCTTCAGACGCCCACTGCAAACCTCCCCAAACTCGCCTGCCAAGAATACCAGGCTTTCAGATTAGCTGCTGTCAATTTATTCATCTGCTCTTACACAACACTGCGTCTCTATTCAATTCACTGGAAAGTGAGAAGAGAGAGAAAATGGATATTGATCTTTTTTGACGCTATTTCTGGTTGCTTTTTTTCCTCCTGCTCTTTTGTTTCTTTTTCATGTCATGTGCTTTAATGATTATTTTCAAAGATTAAGTGCTTGACTTTTAA
The DNA here is from genome assembly GCF_013368585.1 of Megalops cyprinoides. Lineage (NCBI taxonomy): Eukaryota > Metazoa > Chordata > Actinopteri > Elopiformes > Megalopidae > Megalops > Megalops cyprinoides. The sequence continues at coordinate 23,733,862 of NC_050591.1, forward strand.
CTTCTCTGCATTCACAGCTCCTTCTGTGTACTGGATCAGGGTGAAGTACAAATACTTAACACGCTGTACTGAAGAAGTTACACTTCTAAATAAAAAATAAAAAATACATTTTCAAGGCACTACATGAAAACCATGGAATCAACCCTTACCAATTCCAATAACCTTTTCAATCTTGATACAGGAGGCATCGATTTCTTTGGCAAATTCTCGGACGGCCTGGTTGGGGTCCTCATAAGTGAAAGGGTCAACATAAATCCTCACACCTGTGGACACAGAGAGTGGGACGGGGATCAACCCGTGCGTCGGACAACCTGATGAACACACCACATCTGCTTTCTATTTCCAGCGTCCTGTTGGCTTCTGCCCACTTTCACACTCTCTCAAACCCCTCTTAACTTCAACATCTTAAGCTCACTTCATTTATTTCACCGCCAGCTTCGCCATCGTTGTTTTTGGCAGGGCCGCGTCAAGTCTCACCTTGGTGCAAGTGTTTTTCCTCGTCCGCGTCCTGCTTGGCTTTGCTGTATTTGCTCCTCCTGCAGTGCAAACACAGTGATGATAATGATTAAGAGCGAGAATGAGGATGGAGTGTCCCTGCCAGCAGTCAGGAATAAAGCTCAATTCAACTATAGCCCGGCCTGGCTGGCAAAGGCTGCCAGTCATACCCGTGCGCTGTGTAACAAGGGTCACACAGCTCCACAGAAACATAGCCGGCCCTGCTGCAAAGCCTCATCTTTGCTCCGTTTTTCCTTCTTTAATAGATAGCCCTGCAAACTGGAAATAACACCTCTTGAGGGCACACGACTGCACAGGCGGTCACAGGTATTGTTTGCTTTCCCCTTTTTTAACTTTAAATCCCCCTGCCCCCAGGAGGATGGAGGGAAACAATGGAATGTCTGAGAAAAAGAAACAAGGAAAGACAGTGGCCATGAATACAAATCCCAAGACCACCTGCTTGGCCCGAAATGGTAACACGCACAACAGGATTGCTGCTCAAACATCCTCATTGTACTGAGCTGTGTACCTTTTAATTATTGCCCTCTGCTCGGCCCCGCCCCTTCGTCTCTCCCTCCTGTCACCTGGTGACCCCTTGGCTGCCCCGAGGCAGCCCTGCTCAGCCTGATTAACTATCACAATGGGGGATCCCAGAGCACAGTAAAGCCCATTCAGGGACCTGCTGTGTTTGGAGGGAGGATGGTTGTGGGGTGGGGCTGAAAGTTCCGCAGGGGGGCCACAGTTTACCTGGCACAGGAGCTTAGGAAGAGTTTAAAGAATGCAGAACTGCTGCTGGGAGTCTTGGTGATAATTACAGGGAGGCAGAAGCTAGTGGAACTGGAATTTAATGGAAGTATGGAATCTATGCATGAATGAATGTGCGGGGGGGGGGGGGGGAGTGGGGTTGCTGCCACAGGTAAGACAGTGATGCAGGTGTGCTGGACTACAGATCCCTGCCCCAACAACACACACATACACCCCCCCAACATGTAACCACCCAACCATGTCTCCTTTTAGAGACATCAGTAGGGGGACCCTGGCAGGACTTGAGAGGGTGGAGGGGGTGGGGGGGGGAGTGTTCTATGATGCAGGGCTGACATAGTGCCCCTGTTGTTTTGAGCTCCTCAAGTTATTTTAAGAACAAGTGGATTTAAGAGGCACGCTCTCAGGGTGCTTGTGGCCAGTCGTCTCCTTTGTAATCCCCCTTAAACCCATTGTGTGTTCTCCCCCAAAACTGCAGCTGCAGCACAGGTGAAAAACAATTCAGCAGTGGCAACAAAAAACTGTGATTTTCAAACTCAATCAACACGCCCCACCTCCCAGCTACTCAAGGTTTACACAGAGGAAGTCCTTAACCAATGCTTCAACAGAGACCTTATTAATTAGCCTGTTTATTTATCTCATCCTCAAGGAGACAGCCTTGGAAAAACTGCCCTTGCATAATTCATGGCGTCTTTTTACAAGTACCCCCTTTATCAAGGCACAATAAATACAGCAGTACTAATCATAACGATGATTGAAATAAAAAATATATATCTCCAGTGGATATCACAGCAACGGCTCTATGAAAAAGATGTGAAATGAAAGCGAATGCAAATCGCATGGAAGCTGGCACTGACTGAATTTACCAAACAAATGATATGGCTGTGACACTATGGCAACACAGCTTGGCTTGAGTGGCCCCATCTTGGAACATCAGCTCAGCATGTCCTTGTTTTACATGTCGGATCATGATGTACATATTATCCTCATACCACTGGTGCGCACGTTCACCTTGTGCTGTCGTGTAAGGCTGACAGGGAGGAAAGGGGAGATTTCTAGGTATGATTAGAGTGACAGAGACAGAGAATGGCTGCTGATTGTATCTCCCTGTTGTGGCGCTATCAATCTTGTCCAGAGAATAATGAGAGTCATCAGGCATGAGTGGACAGGGCTCAAAGTCAGCGCCCATCAGTTTCTGACAGCCGGTTTCCAGCTTGCCCCGCATCGCAGTGTAATCACATTTCATTGTTCCCCAATCCGCTTAAGACATTTCTGGTGAAACATTTTATTTGCTAATTCGTAAATGCATTTCTCCTGTTTCCCTTGGCCACCGGTTTTCCTGTGTTTGTCTCCGGAGGCAAAAAAAAAAGAAAAGGATGGGCGAAACAGCTCTCAGCGGCCCTGTGCGTGTCACCTTTCCGATGTAGATGGCTGTAATGAGCATGTCTGAGTAATGAGGATGACAGCAAGCAGGCAGAGCACTACGCGGGCTTTACACTCTGTGCTGTATTCCCTCGTTCGTCGGGGGGTTCGGGGAAAGGAGAGGCGGTCCCCCCGGGGCCGGCCAGCACAACGGGAAGCGGCGGCCGACACGCCAGACATTTAATCAGCGAGGACTGCGAGCAGTCTGTCAAAAAATCTCCAGCCGCCGACGAGCTGACAGCTGCCACAAGACACAGCATGGCTGAGGCCGCCCCCGTGGGAGAGACGGAGAAGGAGATGGAGACAGAGAAAGAGAGGGAGAGCTAGAGCAGGAGAGTGTCCGACAGGCAGACAGGGAAGGAGAGGAAAAACAAGTGGAAGCAAGACCATGCAAGGGCAACGAGAGTGAGACTGGTTAAAAACGTGAAGAAAAGGACAGACAGAAGAACAATCAGCTTGAGAAGAAACAGTGAGAATGACTGCACAGGCAGTAGATACATCTTATACTGTGTGGGATTACTTTGGAAATAATGGACTGTGCTGCCCATAGAGTACCATTGGACGGCATTGATTGGGGGTGAGCCTCACCTCCTGCTGATGACGAAGGCACTGATGAGGATGATGACCAGGACCACACTCCCGACCACCGATACCAGAAGCACTGTGGGGTTCGCTCCGTCCCCGATGATCGGAGAAGGTACTGAAATGCGCGCACGCACACACACACACACACACACACACACAGATACCGCAGGTTAGGTCTCATCAACTGCCCTCACACCCCCAACAGGTCATCAGTCAAACACCAAGCATAAGGCACAAGGCCCTATCAAAGCCACTGATCTCCATGCCAGAGAACACAGTTAAGTGCAGACACCTACCATCACCTCTACCCCTCCCACTACGACCCTGTCCATTTGGCCTTTTCTATACATCCTGTTTTATGAGTGACAATAAAAGCCATGTGTTTTAGAGAGGCCCATCAAAGACAAAGGGGATCCATCGAAGCCTTTAAAAGAGAAGCGTTTTTTGCCACGTTATTGTCATGCACTTTAGCCTTTTTACATCTCAATGGATCCACCTGTGCCATGAGCCTCCCTTTCAACACAGTGTAAATGACCAGGGTCTCTGTGCAGGGCGCCCACCTCCTCAGTGTAGTACTCACCAGAGTTGGTCATGAATTCAAAGGGGGCGCTGAATTCTCCGTACCCCGCCGCGGTGCGGGCCCGCACATGGAAGACATAGGAGGTAAGGGGGTTCAGGCCTTTAATGTCTGCGTTCCTAGATGCCGTTTTGATGATGCGATAGCTCCGCTCGTTCTGGTCCTGACCGGAAAGGAGAGACAAAGAGGAAACTGATTCTTTATGTGTGTCAACAACCTTGTGTCCCACATGTTTTTCTCAGGAAGGTGACGGGTTCAACCCATTCAAAATAAATTCTGCTGCGCACATTCAAAATCTCTTCACCCCTTCCCTGTTAAACTCTCACTGACACGATCTTCTGTTTATCTATGGAAATTCCAGGCTCACAAGAAAGAAATTTGAACACATGTGATCTGTAGCCATAAAACCAGCCGGAGAGACACGAAAAGAGGGAATTACGAATAAAAAGCCTCTTCTTCTTCCTCTTAAAAATGTAGTCATGTTCACGCTGAAAATACTGCTTTTCTAAATACCTCCCACTCAGTTTGTCCCTTTAACTGGCACTGCGTCCACATATTACTGTGTATGAGGGACAAGAACGGGCAGTAACCTGCTTCAGAACCACATTTCCCAGCAGACCCCTCACCTTCTCATAGTATTTGACCTCATATTCCAGGATGACACCGTTGGGCCTCTCTGGCTCCTGCCAGGCCAGTGACACTGTGTGCCTAGTGATGTCCTTGGCCTGGATGGAAGTGACCGGGGAAGGAGCTGGAAGGGGAAGACAGACAGGCACAGCAAGAGAGATATTAACGTTCTGCTTTTCTGCTGCTCTTTAGCCTTTCACTCTGGCCAATAGGCCCAGACATGCAAAGTCATGTTGTTTCAAATTTTATGATTTCTACCCTGCATTTTTTTCCACTGAAAGAGGTATTTAAGAGCTGAGAAAGTTAAACACCAAGCAAGTGTCTTTCTGACAAATACTGAGGCTAAACAACTGGCTTGGATACACAAATCACCTCCTGAACTGCTCAGCCCCCTCCCATTCCTGACGCTCCTATGGTCAGGGCTGGTTTGAGTCACATCCTCTCTCACCATTTCCAGGCGGTTTTGTATATCAGAGAAGACAAAGCTTCTCCTCAGTAAAGCAAAAACTAGAAAAGTGAAAAGTCCCAGTCATGAACAAACCACTGCACAGGGTGGTAGGTTAGATATTAATATAATGATCATTTTCAATCTCAATCTCTAATTTTATATATGTTTGTGTGGGTGTGTCCTTCTTTCACAGTTTGAGAGAAGGCCATAAAGAAGACTTTCAAAAAAAGACAAAAGGTGTGCTTGCACAGGGACAGTTAGGGTTGAGCAAGTGTGTAGTTCAAAGAGACAATTCCTCCGAAGCCCACTGTCCCACTGCACAGAGTCTGGGACAAAGCCCTGCAGCCACCTACAAAGGTCTTTCCTGCCCCTCACTTCCTCAACAACCTGAAATTAAACACCTTGTAAAACTTTACTACCCTCCCCGCCACACTCCCTGCTCCCCATCTTTTCACCCCTTGCCCTCAATGAAGTACGTTTGGTCCTACATACAGACAGTCACTCCTTGTTGAACCTGATCAAAAGTATGGCAGCTACAGCTCATGTATGATACTCTCAATTGTCATGCTGAATGTACATACCAAAGTTGCCTCGAGTGGGGTCCATGAGGCTACAGATTTTTTCCCCTACCCAGGTCGGACAACAATCAGACAGTGACACTATAGAAATTAAACCAAACTGTGTGAGCTTGCATCTGTGAGAGGGTGTGGAAGGCATGTAATCCAGTCCACACCCGGGCCTGGCCCTCTGACATAAGCTTCACTATCTCAGTCTGGAGACCCACATGGGGAAGCACACAGGTGCAACTGGGAAAATAACAGGGGTTTGAGGTAATGAAAAAGAGACTGAAGCCGATTTATAATTTAGAGGCCTGTGCCCCACTGCATCTCTCCCTTCACAAGACCTCCAGGGGCATTCAATCAATCAGTCTGGAACTGGAAAAAAATATACCAAACTGAGACACACATCCCGATCCCGGTGATCCACAATTATGCTTTAAGCAGAGCCTGAAAGCTGTGGTGGTCGCAATAAAAGATAAACAATGCTTCATTGCTTCAATCTATAAAAGGGAATTTTGAAACTGTTTACTGGTTATTTATGTATTCATTCCACGTGAAGAGTACATATTTCCCCAAAAAGCAATCTATGCCTGCTTTATTACTGTAATTACGCATTCTTCAGGTATGCACAAAATGGGTTAAGCCATTCAGATTCCAGTAATTGCTAAGCAGTTAAGATTCCCCACAGTTTTGCTTACTTTGGCTTATTGCAGCTGACTGTGTAAACCTGCTGTTACTTTTAATGCCCATACACTATGTCAGCATCAACTCCAATTTTACATTCCTTGATGTTACTACCACAGTCACACAAAACGTTATCACAATGCATGCACAACATTGCGCAAACCTCTTGCATCAGTTGGGGACCCACCCTGCTCGGCTGAACTGAAACGCTGACTTTGAACTGCCACCTGCCCCCTTTTAAGAAATTAAGTGTTATGATTAATGTCTCTTTTCTGAGCCCCAATTATGATTCCATTAGTTTCCTTTTTGACCAGCAGGCCTTGCACATGTGCTAGTGAAACCAGGCTTTTAAGGAAGGATTGAGTTCAGGCGAGCTCTTGACTGGAACCAGAGGCTCCATTGATCATGTTGCATAGGGAGACTTCTCCCTGACCGGGTAAATAGATTTGCCCTGCTTGTGTCATCCCGCGGGCTAATGTGTTGCGTCTGTGTTAAACAATTAGGCTGCGCCATTTGTGTTGCCCAGATCAATCTTGCTCTAACGCGTCTGGCAACAAAACCAATTTTGGGGCCTCTAGGGGACTGTGGGTGATCTGACCATGGCAGGATTCTGGGGCTTTCCCCCCCAACTGGGATTTTTCGCATTTATCATTTTTCATAACCTGGCAGTTACTGCAATTTAATTGTGTACTGCAACTCTTTTTTTACAGTTAATGTGAAGTTAAAGAAGAGTGATTTTGCAAGCATTTGCCTCCTTGCACATACAGACAGATAGAAAGAGGTGTGCACTGTTCAAGCTATAACAATGAGGAACTATAAAAATTACAGTCTTAACATAAACGGCACGTGCTGTAAAAGTGAAAGTATTCTGTGTTATCTTAGAAAACAATAATGCCAGAACATTTGCTAAGATGGATTTTCTGCAGGAGAGATTAGTGGTACTTAAACACCCTCTGATAGCATGGTCACAGGGAGGAAAAACAAATGGGATATATAAATATTCAATCCTCATTTCTGAGAGAAAAAAAACTGACCATTGTTGTGGGTGAAACCCTCACACACACACGCACACACACACACACAAACTAACAGTGCACTGCATAAATTTGTGCTCACAATGCCAATGTCCTGGACTTTAGGATGAGGGAAACTCAACCCTGCGGTCCTTTAACTGCTTTGTTCCGGTTATTCACCCTTCAGACAAAAGCAGCAGTGTGCTTTCACTGCCGAGTGGGGTACTCTGGGCCTGCTCATTTCTAGCATGGTCACACCACTGAGCGGATTACAAGCCATGTAAAAATATTCTTCTCCAACCGGGTGGAGACTCCCAATACAATTCCACTGTCAGGGATGTTATCTGTTGACTGGCCAAAGTGATCAGAGCTAGATGAAAACTGTCCGCTTTTCTAATTAATACATGAAAAGTAATAACAGTACATTATGATTCAATCACAATTACTGAATTGTATGCCTTAAGCAATGTCGGGTGCATATATATATATATACACAAAATCACAAAGGGTCTTAGATTTCTCATTTGCTGTTAGCCATTAGGTTACAGCTGGAAAACTGTAACTGGTCCACTGTCAGGACAGCACCGGTGGTATGGGAGCGAATATCTTTCCCCCTGAATAGATGTGGGTGCGTGCGGCCTTGTGGAATCCTCCTCCAATTTAAAAATTTGCTTCAGAAATGCTCCTCCATGGCCTGGTGAGTATATCAGCCCTTGGAGCAGGTTAGGTTACATTACCAGTGTGCGATAAAGCCAGGAGTACAGGAATGTGTCTCAAGAGAGAGCCAAGTCATAGAATCTCTCTTTCACTCTCTCATTTTGTCTTTCTGTCTCTCACTCACTCACCCCCTCACTCTCTCTCTCTCCCTCTCTCTCTCTCTCTCTCTGCACTCCCTGTTTTTGGAAGGAGCCCAAGGAAAGCAGAGAAATAGAGCCCTGGCCGATCAGTGGTCCTAGCTTTGTCTGAAGCCGAGCTCTGTCTTTTTGTACTGGAGAAGAATCTCGTCACTGGAGACAATGGCATGCACACACACACACACACACAACAAATTAAAAACCATCTAAAAATTATCTATGTCATTTGGCAAGGGAATTGAGGGCATTAACACAGCCTTTGTGTTTCAAATTACCAACTTGATTACAGTTCATAAAAAAGGCAGTCCAGAAGGTGAAGTATCTAGCATAGGATATTGAGTACACCTGTGAGGCTTCAACACATGGGCCTCAAACTGAGTGGTTATTCTAATGACTGAGTTTGTTTTTTCTTTCCGATGTATGCAAGTTTATCCCACAACATTTGCCAAGAGAGTCAGCAACGGTTGATCCGTGCGGTTGAAAATTATTCATCGCTTTGACATGAAAGAGACTCCTTGCATAATATTCCTTTCTATGGCAGTGGAAGACATATGGCAGCCAGATTGCAGTCTGTAAGACAGTAGATGTTGATTTGCTACAGCAGAAGAAATTTGCAAAGCGGGTGCAGTTTTCACCACGCCAAACAAATCCCTCTCTGCATTCACCAGCACTACAATTATCCCCAATAAGCGAGCTTCTCTGCCTGTGTGTGGATATGCAACTCGAGGACACCGCCTGTACACTGTCTAATTAAAACTTGAATTTCAACAGAAACGCATCTAAGTAGTAAACAGCAAGCTGTCGTACAGATCTCTGAAAATAAGATTCTGATGAATAACTCTACCAACAGACATGCAAGGACAATTCATAGCTTAGGCTATTGGTCTGGACGAGCTCACATCAACCAGTAAAAGTGTGCGGTGTTGGCTTTGGGGTGTGGAGTTTGGGTTGCTGGGTGTGGTGTGTGGATATGGGGCCTGGGCTGTGTATGGCAAGCAGGGTTTGGGCTAGGGATGTGGAATGAGGGCTGGGGGGTGTGTGTGTAGGGAGTGGGGTTTGGGATGGGAGTTAGGTGTGGGAATATGGGATGTGGCTGTGGGGTTGGGTAGGGAGTGGAGTTTGGGATGAGATTTTGGGGTGTGGTCTGGATGTAGGGTGCAGGGAAGATTTGTTTTGGGGTGTATGTGAACCGGAGAAGGAATCTGGGATGGAGGCCACATGGCTGCAGCTTCACAGCTTCAACTGTAAGTGAGGACCCTACGGCTCTGTGTTATGGCCCATAAATGGGACAAAAACAATTTTACAGCCTATGACATTACAAAGCTGGAGTCCCTCCCCGATCCTACAACTCGCCCACCCCCCACAGCCTGGTTTTAATGGGATGGAGGTCCTGACTGATTTATGAGTAGAACTGTTCATGGTAAAATTTGGAATCTGTCCCCCCCAACCCCACTGGATTTCCACCCTTCCCCAGTGCCGAAACTTGAACCTTGATCAAGGGCCGCAGAAGGAGAGGATTCTAAAGTATGGATATAAAAACTAGTGGCTAGAGACTCGTGTGTCTTTTGAAAGAGGGGCAGGCGCAGATGATTAACTGCTCGATGGAGATATGGATTAAGAACGTAAAATTATACCGTCCGAGCACTTTCAAATATGTGTCTGTAAAAATCTGGTCCTTCAATGGTTCTCTGCTTCAATGGTCAACTTTGTTTGGGTAATGTGAGTGGATTTCAGAGAAGACAGAAGAGCTGTGAGAAAGGCCTCAGCAAACCTACATAAATATCATACATAAAAATAAATATCTGTGTGTGTCTGTGTCTATGTCTGTGATGTATACATATACGCTGAATTGACATTAAGTCATTTGTATAGATGACCCAAAAATCTCAAGAGTTTCTCTGTCCATATGCAGCTCCTCCCACACTCTGACATAATCACCAATGGTGCATTTACAGCCTTCTTTTGTTGCCGTATCTCAGGAAAGGGGAGATATGTGCCCCCCCTCAGCCCCCCACCACCCCCCACCACCTCTCCCTTCCTGTAGTTATTCTGAGCACAAACAATGGGCTGTCCAAGGCTTCACGGCTGGCCTGGACAGAGTGTGTTCTTCTGGGCCACCATCGTTCTAGTGGTCAGTGGGAAAACTGGACATTGTTAGACCAACTTTGGGGCTAGTAAAGCCATAATTAAACCGCCCACCCACCGGCAATTAAAAGCTGCCGATTGTTCAGAGGGCAGAATGCCATGGAGACTGTTTACAGCTGTCGTGGAAACACTTCAGCTAATGGCGGGGCTGCTTGGCTTACTCTCAACAAACTGCATCCACCAGGCAAAAACCTAAAGCGGTTCACCTGATACAAGCTCTTTAACTGTGAGTGGTCTCACTAATGACACAAACACATTCATCTCCACATCTCCCCATTTAAGTCTCCCAAAGGGTCCAGCGTGCACCGGACACTACCCCTTGCTTTGAGACAGAACATAATATTTGTTCCAATAGAAATTAAAATGAAAAAAAAAACAGCTCTTAGTAAGACACCCAGAGCTGTGCTGTAAACTTAACGGTAATAATCGTTCATCTGGGAAAGGTCGCAGCAGTAAAACACATTTGCACAAGAGCTGGAACAGAATGGCAGCATGACAAAACAATCCAGCCATTCAGACCACCATCAGACAATCCTCTTTTCTTTGAAGGGTTGCTATCTGAGATCAAACGACCTGTGTCATTCATTATTCCACTCAGTAAAATTACGACAAAAAGGCAGTAATACAAATGTCCTTCCATTCTATAACAGCATTTGCTAATTATTATGGAAATAAGTCATTGCCCAATAACACGTTGTGTCATCTTGGCACAATCTGACGAATGATCTGCTCCACCTCAATGTGAAACACACAGCACCTCCCTAGTCTGATGAAATCATTCCAGTTCATTCCCGATACATTTAATGCATCACCCTGCCAGCTTGTGGCAGAGGGTGACACACAACCTGTCTGCACTGTTGTTCTCATTCTTGGAACAAATCAGCACGAATCAGCTCCCTCCTTTCAACCTTAAACCAGGTCATTCAGCAACAAGCATAAGGTAAGCATGATGACATCACTACGACAACAGATGACGTCACATAGCAATGTCTTTCCCACACACCCACACCCACACACACACACACACACACACACACACACACACAGTGCTGCTGGCAGGGACTCACCAGCCTGGTTGGTGGTGACGGTGACAGAAACGGCCTGGTCGGAGCTGGGGCTCTGCTTGGACACGCCGTTGACGGCCCAGATCTCGAAGGTGTAGTTGGTGTGTGCCTGCAGGTCATTGATGGAGACGCGCGTTCCTTTCAGGCTGCGCTGCTGGGGGGAGAAGTGGACGGCGTTCCCGCACGGCTGGCAGCGCTGGGGGTCCGCCCCGCACCTCTTGCACACCACGTTGTAGGTCAGGTCCTGCCGGCCACCCGTCGACAGAGGCGCGCTCCACTCCAGGTTCACCGAGGTCTCGTTCACGTTGGAGATGAGGTGCTGGGGGGCCGAGGGCGGTCCTGAGACACACGAGGGGAGAGGGGTGAGGAGGACCTCTGAGGTGAACAATCACAGTGAGCTTTTACTATTCCAGCACTCACAGGAACATAAAGCCATTTTCCTTCATACTGTATTTAGAGTGTGAGTGAAATCTCAGCCATAACTAGAGTCGATTAAATTAACATCAAATTATTCACAGGTACATCATGTTTTCTCTCTGTTCTTGAGATGAACTCAGTTTAAGCATTTAGGCACGCATGGAGAGAAACTGATGCAAGTAAATCAAAAAGCTCTGTAAATAGAACCCCAAGATGCTAATTAATTTGCCCGACCGTATTATTTTTAGTGGAGCGAAGAGACATTAAATGAACTGGGAGAGACACACCCCTGGACTGACTCCATGTGACACATTCCTAGCAACACAGCAGAACTCTGAGCATCCTTCTAGTGTAGGCAGTGTGTTGCAGTGGGGAATTAACCACTAACAGCCTTGCGGTGCATGTGTGCTCTGAGGGTCAGTCTTTGTGGGGTTGTCCATGGCTACCAGACATTCCCATCTGCCCTATGAGATGAGGCTACGAAAGTCAGAAGAAGCTGGCAAACACTGACCGTTCACTTGAGGGGGAAAAGTCAGACAGCACCACACTGGAAAGGGCAAGCGAGGGGGGAGGACAGAAAGAAAGACAGAAGGAAAGAGGACAAGAGAGACAGGGCCAAGCTGGGTCAAATGCACGGAGGTCCCGCCAGACTCGGGGCCCGCAGGGAGGAGGAGGGGAGAGTGTTTAATTAGAGACCTCGTCAGGATGACCAGAGCCCGCACCTTCATTTCCTCTCCTCCTGAAAGGCCCATTATCAGGCCTCATTAAGCAGCGTGATAAAGACACCGTCAGACCGGTCTTATCCGCACCGTTCTCCTCACTGGAGCTTCGTTATGGATGGAGCTTCTAATTTAAGGCTCTGCAAGAATCATCACTGTAATGTCCTTTTTTTTGAAAACCTTTTTTTTTTGCTTCCAAACTCAAACCTGAAAGCCTTGCTCAACGGCTTTATTTTTTAATATTGAGTGAAGGTATTTTATTGCCGTTACTTTGAAATCGAAGAGGAATAAGTGTATATTGTCTGCTTGGAAACCCAGCCTTCTTTAGGTCAATGCATAACTGCGGCTGCCCCTGCGAAAAAATAGAGTAGGCAGAGAATGCTACAACCCTCTAATTTATAATAACACCAAACCTGCTTTGGATTGTTTTTCGTGACTAATGAGTTTGCCATTTTAAGAGAGGATCACCCATCAGATGCCGATTCCTTTTTACCTGAATGTTGTGGCACTACAGTACCTTTGTGTAGTTCATATTAATTCACTTTAATTATAGGAAATAAATGAAACAGTCACATTTGATGCCATCAAGAGAGTCAGCTGTTAGCAGGTGACCTGTGTTTCATGCTTGTTAACCATGAAAAACTGTTTTAAAAATAAGATAATTATCAAATAAAGCTAAATTCTCTGCTACTTTCATAGCTCAGCAACTGCAGAGAGCTCAGTCTGCTTTCAGACAGACCTTCTTTGCCTGCAGCTCTTCAGCAGGGGCAGACTGTTTTCTTTATTTTATGATTTTATGGCTCAATTTTACGGTGGCGTGCACATTCCTCAAGCTTCATTATGCCCACATTCCATGCCCGCTACCTTTGCCCACACCTGCCATTCTGGAATTCCCGGAGAATTTCAACCGTGGGAGAGCTATGTCAGCTGTGATTGACAGGCGCTAATAAACTCCTACAGGCCACGGGGTGATCATAGACACTTTGGGAAATAAAGCAAGTTTGTAAGAGGGGCCATGCTCTTAGGTCATTGCCACGCCCCCTCACCCCCTTGCCCCCTCGTGCCCCCCCCCCCCCCCCCCCCCCCCGGTGCATCGTCTCTCTGACAGTAATTGGCAGCCGCACTGCAAGGCGAGGTACTAGGCGGAGTACGAGAGTGCAGGGCAGATTGGCTGGAGCACAGACCCTGCCATTACTTTCAGAGGAGCTATTAATCGCAGAATCAGGCTGCCCCCCCCCCCCCCCCCACCCCCTCTCTCTCCCTTTCCTAACTGCCAAACCGCTGTGTTTTCCAGCCTCTGCGAGGAGACCTGAAATCTGAAAAACCCATTAAGGCAACAAACCCAGACGGAAAGCAACCTTCCTAACAATGAGACCACCTTTACAGGGCCTGGCCTTCCATTCAACAGGAGGGTCATTCTGACTTCTCTCCTCTTCCTCAGTGAAAATGATACCTGGCCATTATCGTGCTGGGGGGACCAAGCCAGCCAAGCATGGAATAAATTAAATGGCAATTGATATAAAAGGGCTTAGGGGAGGGAGGTAGGGGGTAGAAGGAAAAAAAACATATTAAGCACACACACACCCGACTGCTTCTAAATTTAGCCCTCATCTAGTTTTAATCGACAACCAGAGTTTACTCTGGGCGGTGGGAGGGAAAACGTTTTTTAATTACAAGAGACAATGTTCAACTGTTTGACCTTCAAAAAAGGACACTTGGAAAATTAGTTCTGGAATTCCCTTTGCCTTTCTCTGTGTTCTGTCTCTAAGAGGGAGAGCAAAAGAAAGAGAGAGAAAGGGAGAGAGGGAGAAAGAGAAAAGTGAAAAAAGGTAGCACTCTGTCTGAGTGACAGGTATAATTAACCCCACGTTGTTCGGACTGGTACTGCTGATGTGTGGGGAGATGCTGCTCCAGGAGATCCCAGAGAAAATACAACAGAGGTCAGAGGTCACAGAGCACAGATAGAATGAAGAAGCCTTTAGCAATGCACACATAGGACTCCACCAGAGAAGGCAAAGGAACCATCATGACTCATATTATCAGCAGAGGGAGAGAATTTATTAAAACAAAAGCGGTGCAGTTAGCACTATCACACTGTGACTCACAGAACAATTTAAGTGTTTTGAAATCCTTGTTTTGAATTCTCATCACTCGCCAGCGCAAAGGTGTTCCTTTGAGAAAATTACACCCCGAACAGTTATATCTTGATGGACTTTAACCATTTTATCAGATAAAAGCAGTGATTCAGGTTGACAGATACTGATCTTTCACCAATTAGTCCCCTTATAGTACCTTACATCCTTTCACCAACACTACCCCATCCTGACTCACCGAACACCACTCTGCTTTACCCCATGCTATTTTGGGCAGTGTTTTGTGACTGCATAGAGAGCTGACTTTTCAGGCAAGGGAAGCAATGCATTTCACCTTCCCTCCCTCCCTCACTCTCTCATAACATTCCTCTCTCTCTATCTCTCTTAATAATGGGCAGCAGTGTAGCATAGTGGTTAAGGAGCAGGACTCATAACCGAAAGGTTGGCGGTTCAATCCCCGCTGGGATACTGCTGCTGTACCCTTGGGCAAGGTACTTAACCCACAGTTGCCTCAGTAAATATCCAGCTGTATAAATGGATAACATTGTAAAGAACTGGAACCTATGTAAGTCGCTTTGGATAAAAGCATCTGCCAAATGAATAAATGTAAAAATAAATCTTTGATGCAGTGTTTTATTCCTTCATTACCACATTGTCACACTGAGTGATCACTAAATGCAAACTGGAATGAGAATTCAGCCATTTAACAGTGGCTAATGTGCAGAAACGCACAAGTACACACACACACACACATACGTACAACTGCACACACAGGTTTGGGAGATCATCAAGGTAAATCACACAATGACAGCAAGATACGTCTACAGCATGCAGTCAAGATGGCCGCCTAAATGTCTTTAGTCTGTTTCTCTGAGGGTTTTAATTCCTTTGGATTCAACAGTATGGGCCACTGAATGTCATGTCAGCAAGACAGCAAGATTAAGAGGGAAGGGAAAATGATAGTACTAAAATGAGGAAAATGAAATAGAGCATGATATGCACAGGTGCACCAAGCTGAACTCTTTAATCTCCAAGTGGAATTGTTCAGCCATGAGTTTAACTCCTAAACCGTCAATCTGCAGAAGTGTGGAGACGTCCTAGATTTCCTGAGACCTATGATGATCACAGCTGTGCTACCACAGAACATTGGTTCTGCAGCGGGCTGACAATATCCTCTCTGTAGGTCACTGAAAGGTCAGAGCGTGTGTGTGTGTGTGCGTGTATGTGTGTGCCTGTTTTGTGCCCGTGTGCGTGTGTGTGCAAGTTCTGCCTGTGTGTCTGCATGCACCGTGTATTGGAGGGCACTTACGGGTACAGGGCATGGAGGCAGGGTCGGTCTCAGACCGGAAGTAGCCCTTGTCACAGTTGCAGGAGGTGGAGCCCTCTCGGACAGAGTAGCTGTGTAGAGGACACTTGGAGCAGCTGCCGTCTGTGGACAGGGCCCTGTAGTAACCCATCTTGCAGGCTGAAAGAGAAACAGAGAGGGATCTGAGCACTGCACATTTTTAACAGTAAGCAGAACTTGAAGGATAGTAGGAAAACACCATTTTTTGTCTTTTGTTAGTTTTTACACTCCTGGTTCGTAATGTGCATTGTATATTTTTGTGTCCTTTTTGACAAAACTAGTAATTGTTGGCAAAGGCAGCAAAAGGCATCTGAGTGAAGACAGAGGCAGACAGGGGGAGTGCAGAATGAGGGAGGGAGAAAGACAGGGAGGAATAATCAATCAGGGTATTTTTATAGCTTGACGGGCTAGGCTGTGACACGGTCCTGAACTTGGGAGGACGGGGGTGAACAAGGGATCATGGGTAGGCCACCAGCATCTGCGATTTTTCAAACAGCCACACGAACATATTTATAGCTGTTTATTCTGCCATTTAGTTTTTTGTCCTCTCTCATAACCTAATGATCTATGTTTAGTATGCTGATATTGCTGCTCTGGGTGGATTTTTTTTCCTTGACACCAGGGAATGTGTGAAAGGAGTATTGAATTGCTACACTTTTTTGTGACTCTAAATGTGTGTGACGTTGATATCTGTGGAATGCTGCACACCCCTTATCTGAACACTCAAGTCATCCTTCATCCTCTCCACCTCCGAGGACAGAATCTCTGGTTTCTATCTTTCCTTCCCGCTCTCTTTTATTGCTCTATCAATACTATAATATGATATGCCACTCAACACAGCCAGTCAGTGCCTATGCAAAAAGATAAAAGGGGTGAAGTCTTTCTTTATTTTACGAAACAGCAGGGCAATAAACTTAATCTTCCCTGTTACAATCAATTTCCCTGTCGTGCCCAGTTTCAGAGCTGTAACCTGGATGACACCTTTATGACTCCGGCGGTGCTTTCGTCTTGTTGATATTATGATGGGTTGGGTTTCAAGGTGTTTTTTATTGTACAGAAGTCAGTTAGGGTTGCATTTCACCCATAAGCACTCGAGAAAAAAAAAAAAACAATAACACTGCCAGATGAAGAAAGCTGAGGCTGGACAAAAGAACGATTCTCCATTGGATGAGGGGACATAAATGACATGCATCGGGCCAAATCCCTTGTCCATCACGGTAACCACCGGAACTCGCTGCCTGCGGATATCTTTTGGCTCATTGGCTGGCAAGACGGTTTTACTGTCACTGACTGCAGAGGGTGGGGGTTCATCAAGGATCAGTTTTCAAGAAAGGCAACACTGTGGAAATAATCGCGTTATACCGAATTGTACACCCAAATTACAACATGCCAAATGTGCAGACACGCAGCATCGGCCTGCGCTTGTCTGGCTGTGTACTGCGGCAGCTGAGAGGTCAGCTTACACTGGGCCAGACGCCGTGGCACAGGCTCCAGGTGTGCCGACTCTTTTCCAGAAGTATCATTTTTTCAAAGACGAAGAGTGTACATATCGCACCCAACACGCCGACCCGTTCACAGCGTGAGCTCCACCTACAGGTGGGCAGTGCGAACTCCGCCAGCATCCAGTCTCAGAGGCGATGGCCTTCAGAAGATGGAGGAAATCCAGAAACCAGAGGTTCAGGAAATCCCTCAGACAAATACGAGTGCCGCCAAGCTGCCCTCAGCTCGCTTTTATGACCGGATTCCGGCCTTTACAGCCAGCACTGAAGCTGGATTACACTGGACACCAAAGGTCCGCTACCTACAGAGCATCCCTCTCATTATACTCTCTCCTGATCAATCCGGCTAAATCCGAGAGCTCATCAATGAAGCTGCAGCAGCAAGGCCTGCCTTTGATTACAAACGGCAGGGAGAAAGAGGGTCTAAGCTCCCAACAGCAGATCGGGGAAGGGATTAATAGGACTACTTTGTTTTATCTCGCCAGCAGTGATGCCAAACAGCACGAGAGAAAGAAAAGCAGCACCGGGTATGCAGATGTGCAGAGGTCACGACCTTCTGATGATGTGAGGCTTTATCGGTGTGCAGCGAGAGGGAAAGAGAGAGAGGAACTCCCGCTGGTCAGGCTGGTCCCCTTTAACAGGAGACTGCGGGGAGAGTTAATTGCAGCTAGTGCTCTGGGACCTTACAGCCAGCAAGGAGCCCCCTTTATTCCCCTCTGTCTGAGGTTATCTGACTGTCCACCTGCTCCTGGGTCTGAGAGTGCTCACCCAGGCTTGATAAAGCACCCAGCTGTCCTGCTCGCCGGCACTTTTGACCGGACACTATTCCCTGACAGAGCTTGCTACAATGAATACAGCATGCTCCCTAATACCTGTGGAAACAATGCCTTGGCAGGCTGTTGGCTGGTGGGGGAGAGTAAATGCCAGTTTATTGGAGGGGTGTTGCAGGGGGTCAGTGCTGCATTGAACTGATGAGTTTTGCACTTTGATAATTAAGCTGTCCCAGTCGGGCGTAATTACTGGCTAACCCCCCCACCCCCTCCAAACCCCAAACCCTGTTATTCAGGGCATTTAATCCCTCCCCCTTTTGCCCCAAAAGGGAACAATGTGGAGGTTTCAGAGCTTAGAAAGTATTCACGGATTTATTTATTCCCTCAACCATTTTCTGTGCTGTCTGAAATTTCTGGTATCATCGCATCTCAAAGGGCCATTGTTCTACACCTAAACAATGTGCACACAGGTTTACATGCCAGTGTACTTGTGCGCCTTCCAGAGATGAAAAAGAGGAGAAAGAAAGAGAAAATCTCAATAAAAGCCTTAGAGTTTGCTTCCAGGATGCTGTTGCCCAGTCCAGAGAGTGCGGTTGAAGATGGCTAGCCAAGAAAAGAGCGAGAGGGAGAGAGAGTGTGGACAGAAAAGAGACCACAGAGGTGGGTGGCCCAAAGAGTGCGTTTTCCTCATGGAATCTCCAGGAGGATTTGCTTGCTTGACTGATTTATTAGCCAGCGCGGCCTTGAAACACACACACACACACGCAGACACACACAGACAAGCCATAGGATCTGGTGGAGCAGTCAGTGTCAGACCTCTCTCCTTTTCTCCATTTCTCCTTCTATCTCTCTCAGTCCCTTGCTTCTTCAACTCCACATGCTCTCTTTTCAGGAGGAACAGCTTGCCAGGTGCCAAATTTTGCAGCCCAGAGATCAAAGGGGGACAAAAGGACTGGTGACTTACTGTTCCCTTCTGGAATGTCTCAAATGGCATCACTTATGGACTGGACCATTTCTTTTTCCCCTTTCTTTTATTCATTCTTTCATTCTCCATTGCTTTTCCTCTCTCCTTTGTCATCTCCTTTCTTCATTTCCCCCTCTCCTTTCTCCTCCTTTCTGTGAGCGGAGCACATTTCAGGGGCTTGTCAGAGTTAATGAGGAGTTGGGCTGTGTGGTAATCCTCGCAGTGAAAGGCACCGTTCTCGCGTGGCTGCGTGCAAAACACGACAGAGACCCTGCCCACTTCATCAACGCGCAAAACAAAAACAACACCCGACTCCAAAATCCAGGCCACAATCCAGAATCCAGTCCCACACAACAACGCATGAGCTGCACAATAGCTGGGAAGGGCTCTCCCAGAACAAACAATTGTTTCCTTTCACTGGAAGAAGTTACAATTAATAGCGCGTTTTTTTTTTTGTTTTTTTTTTTTATCCAAACGCTTCACTTTCATTTTGTGTGTGAAATTCAGTAGTGTGAGACCCTGTTTGCCCTAAAACATAGTTAATGCCATGCCATTTCCCTGAAAAGAATCCAGGCTCCTGTTACAACGTCTTGTCTACAAAGAGAGTGATCAGTTTTCTGTCCTCAGGGTATGCAGGACCCATCCAACTCACCACCTAGGCTGATTCTGTGCCCCTTTTCTTTCTTTACTTCTCTCCCTCTCTCTCGCTCTCGCTCCATTCCTTGAGAAAGCGGGTCAGGTGCCAGCGCAGCTGGCAGGTAGAACACCTGAGCTGGGCGCCAGGTGAGCTGGTTTGCACACTGCCGACTCATACGCCGCTTGCCTCTGCCGCTCGAGTGATTATTAAAGAGCCCCACCAAACCCTACAGTCACGCACTACCCCCCCTTGGAATCCATCACTACTCCCGTCAGACCGTTTCCCGGTTAGATTACACACCTGAGCGCCGTCATTAGCATTCCTACCTGTCAGCCCAGGAGCTGAGAAACCATTACAGGTTTATTTATTCATCCATTAATTCAATAACTGGGTTATTAATTACATCCGGGCGGAAAGTGACACGCGGGGACCGAGCTGATCAGATGATTGATGAGCAGGGACATGCTGACATCGTACCCTTGACCCCGTGATTAAGGATCTGCGGAATGCTAACATGAAATGGCCGTAAAGCCATCATCCGTCTGTTCGGCGCTCTACAGATTGATTTATCCCTCGTCCCTCCGGAGCTCATCCATCACCGCGTGTCCGGCTGGTGTCTGGGATATGAGCTTCCTCCAGCGCTCCTAAACACTCCTAACACAAGTGCCCCGAGATGCACATTGTTTTTATCTGCAGCGCAAAACCAACGTCAGGAAAAAAATGTCTCTCTTTCCAACAGAGAAACCATAATAAGACAGGTACCAAACAAAAAACATGGAAACCAAGTGTATTTGCTCACAAAGTAATTACTGGACAAGGCACTAGACAAACTGAAAGGAAAATACACTACACACCTCTCCCTGTTATTTGAGAAAGTTGTGCTGTGCTTCAGACCTCTATTATTATTATTATCATTATTATTATCATCATTATTACAACTTATTAGATACTATAACTTATAACTTTAATAATTATTATGTAACTTCTATTAAAGTATTGTTTTCAGGATTCCTGTCAGTAAAAGTGCCATGTTCCCACTGACACGTAGTCACCATTTCCCCCCCACCCATTATGTTCTTGATGTGTGCTCAACACAAACTCACAGGAACCTATTAGCACAATGGCTTAATCTTGCAGATCTATTATCCCCTTCCCGCAGAAAAGGGCTTGTCCGCTGGTTTTGGAGAAGAGGAGGGGTTGGGGCCTTCCCCGTGCTCAGAGAAAGCAGCCTGGACAGAGTCATCTTTGTGTGGGGAGGCACTGCCCGGAGTCAACGGGTAGGGGGTGGGGGTGGGGGTCGGATTCCAGGCTTGTGGCCGTGCCAGGTTCGTACGATGGCACCGCTGAGCGGGTCCGCGCTTATGAAGACCTGCGGCAAGAACTTTCATCGCACTTTGTGACACGGGTTCACATGCCAGGTGGGTAACGGACAGGCGAACGCTAACAGGGCAGCCTGGAGGAAGGGTCTGAGGCAGGCTGCAATGTACGCAATGCACAGCTGTATGCTGAGCGCTTCTGAAGCCAAAACAGCCATTGCTGTTCTTACTGAACAACCTGTGGGCAATTACAATGACTGAGACTGGCGCAGACATGCTAAACGTAGTAAGGTGGCAAAGTGGAAGTGTGGCGACTTAAGGAACGAAACCCAACAAGCACCAAAATGGCTACCGTGGGAACTCCGTGAGGCAGGTTCTGAAGCTCCCAGCCGGCTGCAGCCTTTGTGAGGACTCGTTCACATTGCACCGCAGGCCCCTGGGCTCTCAGAGACTTTGAGAAAGATGGAGAGAGAAGCTGATGAGACCTGGCCATCAATCCAACCCCGGGTGACACGAGCGCGGCCTCCAAACATGTAGTGGGGAGAGACCCTCCAACAGATCACAGAGGGAGCCCTGCAGGTTACAGAGGACCCCAGTCCCCTCCCCTCCCGTCACCCCCACCCCCAAACCCCTGCACCCTGCCACCAGAGGCTTTGTGTAAGCAATCTGGCATGCGGACAGTGCAGCGGGAATCTGGAGGTAAACAGACTCAAAAATGCAGGCCTTTGTCTTACTGCATTTCCTCCAGACCTCCAGAGAGAGAGGCACTGAACAGGCTAGAGCAAGAAGGAATATCTTGAATATTTTCGTGACACTGTTTGTTGTAAAAGAGTTGCATTTTAATTAAATTTGGGGGGTGTAATGGGGGACCTATGCAAATGCAGGGTTTGAGGAGGCGGTTACACCACGCACAGATAAACACAGGCAGGTTCTGCCACTCCATTAGCAGCGAAAGTAGGGAAACACACAGGAGGGGAAAGTGTCAGAGTTGGGAAAACTGTTGGGAGCATCGGTACATTATGGGTTTGAGGTTCATCTACAGCTCTTCATGGGCGGAAATGAGGCATTACCGAGAGCCGCTTATGTTAGTACGGAGGACTCCTTGTGTTAAGAGGTGGATGCCATGTCCCTGCTCCTTCAAGCAGGCAACAGCAACAGCCTGAGAGGATGACCTGACTGGACTAATATATGCGATGGTGCCCTTGGCAGAATAATTTGCACGTGTAATAGTTCCACGGTGCCCCCTCCCCACGGCTTGAACCACCTCCACGTCACTCACACTGCTGTTTGCTTTTCACGCTCCGCTCGCTGCCGCTGCAGCTGGTTTGCATTGTGACAGTAAACGTCAGGTTGCTGTCTGTCCCATTTCCTGGCACTGTTAAGCACTAATCTGGTGGATAGAAAGTCTTATTTGCCAAGAGCAACACCAGGGCTTTGTGTATTGGAAGTGCAATGTCCAGGAGCTCAGATCTCACCCCCCGCCCCCGCTCGATGTCACCTCCATAACGCAAGTGAAGTACCTTTATCCCGGTATGTATGGGGTGAAGTAGTCCTATTACACAACTCTAATGGTTCACAGAAATGTGTTTGTTTTTTTCTTATACATTACAAACATTGTGAGGTGTGACAATTATGTTGGTGTTCTCATAGCATTACTGAACTGAACTCTTTTCTTTGGGAAGAACAGAAGTGAGGTCATATCTACAAATGGAAGTGATACCCCAGTAGAAATGGAGTCAGCTGTTGTTGTGGGTCCGCAGGCATTAACCCCACGGTCCAGCATACTTGAACCTGGCTGCTTCGGACGCAACATGATATTTTGGTTAATGGCTTTTGGTTAGAGCAGGTTACACAGCTAATGCATTATGGTACACTAAACGCTAATGCAAAGATCGGCATGGAGCGATGCCTGGGAACACAATGGTGGCGCAATGCACACCGAACTGTAAAGTATTTCGCCATAAACCTTTGAGAGAAAAGACAGCAGAGCTGCCAAAAAAATGACAGATTGAGACTCTTCCTCTTAAATGTGTGTTCGGCGAGAATGTACCATGTAACGCTTCTTAAGAACTGCTTGTCTGCAGAGGGCAGAGGGGTATTGATTTCGCTTAACAGGGGTTGTGACTTATCAGGCGATGGTTGTTTAAAGACAGCCGTGGGCCTGCAACCCCTCCTTCACCTTTAACAGCTCTGGTAGTTCATCAAGCCAGCCTCTGTGCCTCTTTCACAGCCTTTCTCCCCCATGCTTTTTTAACAGAGCTAGATGGAGATGTTCGCCCCGTCTTATGAATCTACTTGGCACTTTTGAAAGCAGCACAACGCAGACAGAAAATGAATGCAAGGAGGTTTTTAGCTTTGATGTGCGCGCACTAGATCTCTTTCTTCCCAGCACTCTCTCTCCCTCTCGCTCGCTTTCTCTCCCCCTCCCTCCTCCCCTGGGCATACAACTTCAAGGGAAAATTTTTTGCAGCATCTCACAGAGCGCCGGATTAAGACGTTTGCTTTGCAATCCTGAGGACGTGCCATCTATGACAGAACCTGGTCAGATTTTTACATAACACAAACATGCAGATTACTGCATGATCTTGTCAGGACCAGGGGCAAGAAGGCCAGCAGCTATGACAGTCCCCTGTGGCTCCTCCCTCCACTCAAAGTCCCGACAGCGTAAACCCAAGATAATTGTGTGTATATCATATTTACTAAGGGGAGTTATGCAGTCTGCCAGGGCCCAGAGTTCCTGATTAAGGTCTTTTCTTATTAAAATGTGCATTCAGTTGAGACGCTAGCCCATCAGATTAGATGGCATTTTTTTCAATGTCTGTCTTTTTTTTTTTGTTCATAAATCGGGCCGTGATTACCAGTCCAGCCTTTGATTCCTGAGGGATCTTTCCCCTCGGAAGGAAAAAAAGACCACCTACCGCCTGGCAGAATTCAGACAGCTTTAGATAAAAATCAAGGAAAAGATGAAACGCAGAAACACTTGTCAAGGTGTTTGAAATCAACCTCGATTGTCAGGAAGAACAAAGAGAGGGCGGCAAGCAAACCAGGAAGATTAGCCCATCATATGTCCATCTTATTTATACCCTATTCAGGTTCATGCTCATGTAATAAGACAGGGATGATACATTCACAGAATATAAAGCTGATATGAAAAATGTGTGAGGATTTCAATGCCGTGCGGAACAAGGAGGTGCAGATACGACAGATATGGATCAGTGATAAATCGTGCTTCAGCAGTCAGATCAAAGTTAGTATTCAAGGAGGTGAACTGAAGGTGAAAGTAAAGGATGAAGGAGAAAGTACAAAAAACCCCTGTCAGACTCCCAACTGCAGTGTTATGAAAAAATAGTATCTCTCCCTCTCTCAGCCCCCCCCACCCCCCACCCCCAAACACCCCCCCATCTCTCTCTTTCTCGCTGTCTCTCTCCCACTTGCACACAGAATTGTGAATGAGTACACTTTTCCCCTCCAATCAACTCAATGCACAGTGTGGTGACCCTCCCCTATTGTCGAAGGCCCCCTTTTTCCTTTTCAGCCCTTTCTGTCTCCTCTCCTTCCCAAATGAACTACCCCTGCCCTCTGCGGATTAGCACTGGGGCTCTCTCTAGATCAAGCTGTCTCGGCTGTGGAGCCCCTATTGACAAACCCCCTTTTCTGTCCATCGGCCCAGCTGTCAGGGGCTTCCTGAGCACCCCTAAAAAGTGCACAGGGCCTAACGCAGAGCCAGTGAGAGAGAGAGGGAGAGAGAGAGAGGGTCTGGTTAGGAAAGGGGGGAGCAGGGGGGTGAGGGAGTATTGATTCGGGGGCTTTTGACATGCTAATTTGCTTAGTGACGGCTTTAATCGTCCTCTCTTCCCAGCCTGGCTTCAAAGAGAGGCTGCTTTTCAAAGGGGGTAATGTGGCGCGGTCGCTGATGGGAGAGTGTGCTGGTTTAGTAAGCAACCCCAGCCCCCTAGACTTGTGGGTGTGCTCATACATGCACCTAGAATCTAAAAGGAACTGCAATTACTCTCCCATCTTCGAATCCTATGGCATATGTGGAGATAAAACCTCCAACAAATACTGACGGAAATGTGACAGGCAGCTTCGGTTGAAAAAGGTGTTTTCCCATTCTCAGCATGCTGAGCAGGAAGTGTTCATCCTCAATTGTATGAACACGATCAATACCCCCATATGTGGACTGTACAAACTGCTTAGTCAAGAACATTATTAAGACTGGGGCACAACTCAGATCCAGGAGTGTTGTATGTGAGGGTTAATTTTCACATCTCTGTCCATTAAGAGAGAATAAACGCAAAAAAATTGGCATCAGCACACAAAAATAGTGAGATTTTTGGCAGGATTAGGGAGCTGCTACAAAACAATATGCAAACCTACTGTGGAATGATATGAAGAGCAGCATCAAACCCTTGGTACAGTACACCTGAGGAGATACGGTATACCTCAGTATGAACTGAGGAACTGAAGAATCATAAGAGACAATAGCAGACTGTCATACATGAACACAACCCCAAGGATAAGACCCAAAATGTGGGTACTAGGACAGTTTGGGGCACGGTCTCAGCTAGGTAGAACCCACAAATGGTTTGATGACGGCAGCTTTGCCCAGGATTTTTAAGCTTTGAAAGCTGACATGCTGTGGAGAAAATATAAAACCGTAAAAAAGCGACTGAAACAAAAAAAAGCTGTTTTTCTGTGATGGCTGTATCCAGGAAGATGTATGAGCTGTTCCCGACGGCTTGCAGCTTGCAGTGCAGCGTGGCGTTCGGGGAAACACGTTTCAGTCACACTTCACAACCAGCCTCTTCCTGCCATGAATTAGTGTCAGGGAGCCGGTGCTGAGTGTGAAAAGCATGGAACTCCGTGATTGATGCCCAGTCTGTGAGTCAAAGGAAAACCATTTCGACACCAGTGTAATGATATCTGAATCACAGACGTTCTTGAAAGAAAGAAGGGGGGCTGATGCTTCCTGAATGCAACAAGACAAGTGGAAAAGATGTTTTACTTGATATGTATTGTAAATAGTTTTAAAGCTGTGCCAGGATGTGTTGAAGGCTGAGGCCTACATAATCATCATGTTCACCACCATGATCAAATCCAGCCCTGTCAGTACAGTAATCGAGCGAAAAAGTACAGAACAGCACCTTTTTTTCGGCTTCCATTTTTTAGTCTCCTGCTCTAATGGTTTCCAGGCAACTTATTTCATTCTGATTATCCTCATCTACACAAAATTCTCTATGGTGTACTCTACAGAGTCCACCTCTGCTGACCTGTGAGGCGATGCTGGTTGGCTTACAGACGCACACACCCTGTGTCAGAGAGCTGGCAGGTGAGGATGTTGATCTTCTTTGAGAGCAGAGAGGAGAGTCTAAAGGCCTTCTGATTAATCACCAGCATTAATGTTCTCTGTGGATGCAGCATGACAACAGCACCAATAATCTCATTATTCCATCTGCTTATGCTGCCACTTGTGACTAATTGACAACTGCTAATGACACCCCTCAGATAGCTGTGGCAGCAGCGAGGACGAGAAGCATCAGCTGTGACACACGGAGCAGGCAAGCGTTGCTTCCGCACCTCTCTGTCAGGGCGGTGATTTTACACTTCTGAAAGCCTACTCAAAACATCAAAACTGGCTGCTTTTTCAAGCTTTTCCTGGCCAATGTAACCATGATGAAAAAGCACGTAGTCCCTACCTAGTAAGACTGATGGATGAAGAGAGGGGATTTTTTTCCCTTTTCAGGTTAACCTGTTGACCTCCCTGGGAGGGATCTTAACAAAACCCAAATATAGGCCCAACATGAGAGCATGACCAAGCCAAACGCTGCACAGCGGGGAGAGCGTGAGGGGGGTGGGGTGTACGTGGGGACAGCTCATCAAATCAACTTCAGCCACCGCACTGGACAGCTTGGTGGAGAAAGTGCCAACAGCAGATTAAAAGGCCATGAACAGAGAGGGAAAGGAAAGAAAGAAAGAAAAAAGACATGAAAACAATAGGAAAATCAGGAGGAAAAGTAGGAGGATGAGGGGTACATACTTTTTGCATCGCAAAACAAGAAGAGAAAAAAAACAGCACGTCTCTGACCACTCCCACTGCTTCACCAATTAATCGAGCTAAACCATTTTACTGACAGTGTCTCACAGAGCACTATTAAAGGTGGCGGGTAATTATAGGCATTTAAAATCATTAAAGTCATTGCGTGTGCAATCGGGCTAAACCTCTTGCATGTCGAGGGTCATGGGGCCTGCTGCAGCCTCCCCCCTTCGATATAATGGCTGTTAGTCTGCAATAATTGTAGCCAGTCTGGAACAATCAGAAAACAGTGTGTGCGTGCGTTCAGAGGCCGTAACTGTACACGCATGTGTGTGAGAGTGTGTGTGTGTGTGCGTGTGTGTTTGCAGTCATAAGGGACAAAAGGCAAATGGGATTATATGGTGAATTAAAACAAACCTCCTCTGCATCCCCCTGTGTGCATTTAACACACAAAAGGGGACTGACGAAAATTCAACACTGAGTGGCAAAACAAAAGAGGAAACACACCGGCAGGAGCGGAGCGTGCTGATAGGCTGTAATCCAGCCATAAACACCGGGGTGCGGGACAGCTGATGAGCAGCTGGAGCTTTCATTAGGAACACCTGAGATGGGCCCTGATTGGCCGTCAACCTCCCCGCCCCCCCATCCCATCGGCTCTGCTGTCAAACCGCGGGCGCGCGGCACGCTGAGCCCCACTGACAGGATCTCACTCTGCCGCCATATCACCTGCAGACGGACGAGCTGAGCTCTGCCAGGGCACTGTCAGAACCACGCAGAGCGGCCATGATGGACCAGTGGGGGAGGGGGGAGGGGGGGGGGGGAGAACACACACACACACAGGTGTGCTGATGCAAAATGCAACACCACAGACCTGAGAGGGAGACAAAAAAGCAAGCATACAAACACGAATATGCACACACGCACACACACACACACATACACACACACACACACACAATACACACATACATTTAAAAACCATGCACTTGTGAGACAAGCACAGAGAGGAAAATAGGAGAGAAAAGATGCTGCCCAAAATACACATCACTTTAAACAAAAGCAAGAGAGGGAGAGTTCAATCAGGACTGAATTAATTTGCATGAAATCCAAATCATCAGCCTCCTGCATAAATCACGGTGTATGGTGGTGGGGTGGGGTGGGCGGAGGGGACAGAAGCGGGGAGGCGGCTTGCGTTTGGAAAAGGAAGCTCCTCTGGTCATTGTGCCGGGGGGATATGGGCGTGCTGGCTTTGCATGCGGGGACACACAACATATGCAAATGAGGAATCTGCTTGCAACCAAAGGGCAAAACTTTTTTGTTAGCTTTTTTTCTTGCCCCCCTCCCACCCCCTTTCCTCAGACAGCTGACAATCCTCCTTTCACAGCCTGAGAGGCGACTCATAACCGGCAACAGAGGGGATCGTGACAGGAATCAACACGCGCAGTTCCCATCAAGAGCCAAAGCAGGCCTTGAATATTCATAATGAGGCACATTTTGGCAAGGGCCGGCTATTGTTTAACACAATGGAAGAAGAAAAGGAGGGAAAAAAAACACTGCAGAGTATGATGAGACACACACCTGCTCACAATTACAGACAGCGTGATGAGATAAACAAATACAGGGCTTTTGAAATAATCAATCTGCCTATTACTCTATAGGAGAGTAACTATATGGGCTGGGGGGGGGGGGGGGGGGTTTGTGGGACAGGGAGAAAGCTATTTGGTCATGCTTATTACGCTATCTAATATAGCATCCGGCTCACTGTCACCATGAAAGCCTGCGCACTCCGTCTCAGTCTTTCTGGTCTTTTTCGCATTACCCTTCTTTTAAGTGGGCCGTATAATTGTTTTCCACGCATCAGGACTCAGTCATGAGATACAAACTAATTTCACTGATAAGCAGGGAGAAGCCAATGCCGTTTTTTGAGCACTTGGAACCAAATACACTATACGTAATTAATTAATTTGATTGTTATGCTGGACTTTGAAAGAGGTGTTGAGGCACATTTTTAATCACTGTGAATTTACATTATATTATATATACATAAAAATAACCCAGTACAGAGACCAGGGTGGCCGTGTCCATATTGCCCCAGCTCTGCAGTATAAACACAGACTACTTCCAAGAGGTCTGGACCAGATCCAGGTCGCAACTGGTGGCTGCAACTTAACAGACTCCTCAATGCTACAGTTAAGTAATTAGAAAAAGAAAAAAAAAGTTTAATAGTTAGGAACTGTGGTTTAAGTATGTTCACTCCCAATCAAAGTGTGAAACTTCACTCCATTATCACAGTTTTCCACTGCTGGTCAAAAAAGGAAAGCGCCAATCCTGTCTGTTAAGTACCCTATTTCATCACCTGAAAGAGGCCATACTAAAAAGGTGTGGATAGCAATATAAGAAGGAAATAAGACGTTAAAAACCAGAATGTTTACATCTCCATTGTAACCTGCGTCAAGGACTTATGCAGCCATCCCACGTCTGGGTCTGTCAGCCACTCTCAGGATTCAACTGGTTTTAATAACTCATGGAGTGATTTCAACACCATAATTGCTTTCATATTTTTTGACTCAGCTCTAGCATTACAGTGGAGTTCAATAAGTTTTTTCCAACTTTTTTTTGAGGGCAGGGAAGGGCTTTGCAACTTGGCCATGAACTGGCAATCTGGCCCCATGTGGACAATGGTGTCTGGCACCTCCAGTAGGCCAGCATCGCGCCTGGTGCCCACTGCACTGCGGGTGTTGTCACGTCTCACGCCGGAGGTGACGCCTGAGCCGCTATCACCACGGGCTTCATCTCCTCTCCATAAACCCCACACCCACACCCCGGCAGACAACCAGCGAGTGAGTAAACTGCCATGGGTTAAAAAAATAAAAAAAAAGACGAAACAAAAAACTCTCTCCCTCCTCGGCCCACGGCCCCTCTGTCCTTGCTCCTTGCCTCGGTGTACTCTGCGCCCGTCAGAGTCCCAGCTGTCAAACTTTTGAGGTCTTAATCAATCTTAGCCCTGACCCCTGTCTGACGGGGGGAAGATGGATGAGGAAGTGAGGCACCTTTGACCTCCTCTAGTGTTCATCCCGTCGCGCTCCCCCTGCCCCCACCACCCCAACAATAGGAGAAGGGCCGTATTCACGCCTGCTGGGGTCCGGGCCCTGTGTCCCCCCATCAATAGGCTTTTTGCAGGGACCTGGGACACCCTGCTGGGTGAGCCCCCTCCCTGTCACAGTCCTCACATTGAAGGTGAACCTCTCTATTGGCCCACAGCCTCTCCACTAGGTCGCACATGGAAATATTAAAGAGATAATCATTGCATTTCAAGGCTGGGAGAGAATACAACCTTTTAACCTCTCGCCAAGAGGATGAGACTGGTTGATGCATCTCCTCAGTGCAATCCAATGAGTTAATCTGCCATTCACCCTGCATGAGAATCTTACTACGCACACAGGTACAGACATGGGCTAACAGAAGGCAGTATTTTCTAGCACAGCCGAAAATAGGCACACATTACTAAGCACTGCCTCAATAAAAATATTACTGCATGCCAATAACACAAGAGCTGTTAGAATTATAGTCCAAATTTCAAAAGATGTATGTAAGACAACTCTCTCTGGTGGTACTTGTGTTTTAATGGTCCATGTTACAATTAGTTAGGCTCTGTAACCACACTGAGGAAAAAAAAACGTAAAAAAAAATTGTGACACTCTGGTCCATCTCCATTTGAAAAGATCTTGAGGTCCATGGTGAGTTATGACCTCTTTCCTTTCCTCCCTCTCTCCCTTGGTTCTTTTTGAAATACCATAAAGAAAACAGAACAGAGAAGCTGGTCTCTGCCACCCAGAAGCACCCGGGTTGCCCAAAAATAAAAGGCGCCTGGGAATCCCACCCGAAATTGTCCCCCACCATCTGTGATCGCCTGTGCCTCCACCAAAAATTTGCCCACAAGAAACGCCCCCGGTCCTAAATTTTCAGCAGTATTTGTCATGCAATTAGCCTACTGAGATAGCACTTGTCCATAAATAAAGAGGAGTGTAGTGGCTAGGCCTGTGTTAATCACATTGGCCAGGCACTGACCCCCTCTGGGACCAGCCCACTGCCTTTAGGGGGAGGTAACTGGGCCATAAAACTGCCTGTAACAGTCCCATCCTCAAGGCTCAACCCCACCTCCCAACCATCCTCACACCACCCGCCTTGTGTAGCACCTCAACATACTACTTAATCACTGCCAAAAATCAAAGATGGCTAAGCAACAATGATACGCTCAAGAATTGTTCCATGAGCGTCTGCAACATAAGCTCTCTCTCCCATATTTTCCATCACCTCTGCCATTTTCACATCTTCATTTTTAGCATATTTTCTCATCCCGATAACCACTGCACATCCTCTTGAGAAAAGAAAACCCACTGCCCACAAGCTAATTAGAGCTGATTCCACAAATAAGCACAAGAGCAACATCACGCTTTGGTTCAAACAAATAATCCACACCGGCAGGTCCGGAAATCTCCATCAGTGTATCCATAGGCTGCATTCACATTTAACTAAGGGACCCAGATCCTACTTAAGCCCCTTTTCACTGGCAGTATTTTTCACTGCATTATTTCCCCACAGCACTTTCTTGATCTATCTATACATAATATGCCACTTTCAATGAAATAATTACTGAGGAGAGAAATGGCAGCAGAATATTGAATTTACCAATAAACCACTCATGCGCAATGAGGCACCAACAAAGCAGGAGGACTCTCAAGAAAATGTCTTCCTTTCTTTTGCTCACAAGCACACGTCAACCCACTTCAGAAAAATCAAATTACCTCTCGCTCCGAAAACATTTTAGGCAAACAGAGATACATGCACAGAACAAAGCCGATGAAAGCAGCGCTGATACAGCTGACTGCTGAATGGCTTTGCATGGTGGAATTTAAGTGCGCCCCCCCTTAATTAAATAAACCTGGCAAGTGGTGCCAGGCTGTAGCCGCTGCTCACTCGCAGCACTCGTCCTGTCAGGATTAAAGAGGCATTAGCACACGAGGCACCTGGAGCTAGCCTGAACCACTCATCCGACGCTGACGTCCCGTTCCCCCCAAAAATCCCAGAGGGACAGCTAATTAGTCCATTTACACTCATCACTGTTTCAATTACAAAGACTGATACACGTATAAAACCTGAGCAGAGAGAGAGAGAGAGAGGGGGAGTGAGCGGGAGAGGATAGCTGCCACAGTCAGAGGAGATCAGTGGATACTCAGCGAGTCCTTACCCTGACACTCTCCATTGCGTTCCTCGAACCCGGGGTTGCAGAGACAGTTCCCGATGGGCACCAGCCACTCCCCGTCTGCCCCGCAGTACATCTTGGGGACGTCCTTCTCCTCCGAGTTGTTGACGCAGGAGCCCCGCACCTCCACCAGAGAGGACGTGTCAGTCCCCGTGATGGTGTCAGGGAACTGGGCCAGGTTGCGCACTGTGAGGGGGCACTTCTTGTAGAACACCCGTACAGAGACCAGCGCGATGCAGGCACCCACGTCCTGGAAGGCCAAGTAGAAGCCCTTCCGGGTCAGCGCCCCCACGTCCCGCACCTCCGTGTTCAGCTTCATGATCCTGTCCCCGATATCCACCTGGGTGAAGCTCTCATCGGCGGCGATGGTGTCGATCTTCCCAAACTGGTTCTCCCGGATGTAGCGCTCCTTGTCGTTGTTGGACTCGTAGTAGTAGAGGTTGAAGGTCTCCTTGCAGGTGCCCATGACTCCGGGCAGGCTGTTGCAGTCCCGCAGGGTGAATTTGATCTCGATGTAGACCCGCTGTGCGCCCCCTCGAGGTATCCAGTCAGTTCGGAGCCAGTTGTTCTGGCTGGGCTCCATCACGTTACACACCTGGTAGGTGCGGATGGGTGTGTTCTTCTCATCCATGATGCTCACCTCCTCCCACTGTGGGAACCGCACAAACACAAACAGATGTTAGGGGGTGGTCTCACTGCAGCAACCGATAAGAATTTTCTAACTTCCGAAGTGTAAAACATACAGCAAAAATAAGGCTTATTTCACAATTAAATAGACGAAATTTAAAAATTAAAATAAACATCGCAAAAAATTATTTTATTGCCTAATTGCACTCCTTAATTATTTTGATAATCTTTTTAAATATTTCAACTTGAAAGATAGTGTAATATGTATTACAATCATAGGTATAAATGCGGGTGGAAAAAGAGTTTAACACTGTTTACGTGAGGTAAAAAGCCCGTCGTTTCAGGTCATTTGCTAAGTAAAATTACGGAGACGGCAAACCGATTAATATTATCTTTGTATACCGCGCTGCCCTGCAATTAACTGAACACATGCATATGTATATCAAAAACGTTACTGGGCCTCGATTTGTTGTTGACAATTTTAAGCAGCTTTTTGTATGAAAATCGGAAGACACGGGAAGCTGGTAAAAAGCCTTGTAGTAACAGAACCAGGTTTAATTACAGAACAGGCTACCGATAGTCAACACTTCTGTTAACACAGACTTTGTATCCCGAGTTAAATCAGGGATTATGGATGGCTTATAAATGTAGTATTTAAAAAAACAATTCAGAGGTGTGAATTACGGTTTAGCCGATAATTTATACGAATGATACTTAGCCTATATTAGCAGCGTAAACATATCGACGTTTGGAATTTCTAGCATTGTGAAAAGGGATCATCTGTCCAAGGCCTGCCCGAGTCCACAGATAGAAGCTCTCTGAAAGCTCGTGAATCGTGAGCATAACATGTACTCTTAAATTTTTCACAATGGAGTTTAAAAATAGTCTTCGAATTTACTGTGTTTTTAATGAGACCGGTCAGACCGGTGGCCGCGTCTAGCAGGCGTTCCATTTTGAAAGACGCAGCGTTAACCCGCAGAAAGAGCAAAAGCCTTATTCAGTTGGGATCGCAGTCACTGCGTTTCACCTTTTTAACGTGTGCTTATTATCTGGTTGTAATAATTTATGGTCCAGTAATTCGGCTCCCTCGCGAGAGAGCCTGAAAAGAACAGAGCGTATAGATAGGTGGTCAAGATGTGTGCCCCAACCCCCCCTTGCCTGATCTACAGAGGAAACCAAGCTTTCACGGCGATAAAGCTGTACCTTTCCTCGATTGTGAGAGAAAGGGGGCAATTGCTCGTAATCGGGGACTGAATGCGTGCTTGTCGGCGCTGCCAGGGCCCTGTCAGTAACCCCTCTGGAGGGTATAAAGCGTGTGAGGGTACGACACTGCGCGCCCTTACACTGTACCAAACCATATGGACCAGCTAGCCAAGTTCATGGAAAAAAGTAATGGGTGGGTGTTACAAAGAAAGTTTCTTTTTACAGTGGTTACAAAACAGTGAATAAATCTTATCGCTCTTAGCTACTCTTTTGAGAATACAAAACGCTTATCTGGTTAAAAATTGCAGAAGAGTTTAGGGTGAATTAATGTCTGTACGGTATGCCAAAAAACACTTACACTGGGTTTATGATGTGAATATTATATGACGCGTGTAACAAATTGATAATATATTAACTTCCTGTATTGAAGCTGGGTAAGAATGTATCTATGGGCCGTCTTACTGGTATTTTTCCATGAAGTAACCGCGTTGTACTGCAAATTTTTTGGTGCCACCGCTTCAATACGGTTTCTTCGTGAACACTCAGCATCATAAACCGTGCCCCTCCGCTTGAATCCAGAGAACAATTGAACTTGTATTCAATAAGTTGTACACCTCAGGGCCCTATTTAGGCAGTTTTGCTATCTCTGCAAACTGAACAGTTACAGGCTGCTGCCAGCGCTACCACAGATATTCCAATTTGACGGTAACCTCTCCATTAACCCAGATCGCATTCCTTATCATTTTATAGGCCAGTAATCCTTGTGGCAATAATTTAAATTGGCTTCCCTTGACTCCATTCATAGCACCGGGTTTTTCTGCGTCCCTAAGTTCCTTCCCCCTGCACCTATCTGGGGAAAAGGATATAACGTTTCTCCACAAAGAACGCTCCAATTCACCTTCTATTCAGGAAACCCGACGCCCAATTAAGTATCTACCATGAATCTGACTATTACGGACTGTTTTTTTTTTTTTTTTTTTTGGGGGGGGGGGGGGGGGTGTAAATGTCCATGTCTACCTTTACCTCCGCATATTTCACTAGGAGAACACTTACCCCTCCTTCTGTTGGACTCGCAACCCATCCTAGTTCTCCTTGTACTGATCTGGAATCCAACAATGTTACTAAAAGAAAGAAAGAGAAAAGAAACAACATGCACCGTTAGGACATACTCTGTGTAGACAAACACATTTCCATAGGTTGCGCTAACAAGTATTTTAGCATAAAGAGCGCCACAATAAATTTGTGATTATTACTGTGATTACTTACAATCGCTGGAAGAAAATTAATGCGAATTGCCATTATTGGACAGTGTTAATGTATAATAATGTGAGTTTAATAGATAGTTACACGAATATGTTCTTGCGTGTTCGTTTCAATAAGAAATATCTGTATATTCCCTTGACGAAAAATGAGTCACAAAGATATTTGACGTAACATATTTGACAGTGATCCTTTAATATTTTCCCCGCTCGCTTGAAACAGAAAACGTAAAATTCTACGAGTCCTTCAATATATCTGCGCCACACAAAAACAAACGTGCGTGATGCTCAATATACCACACATTGTACTAAACTGCTCTGGAATGATGTCAGAGCTAAGAATAATTCCAGAGAAAATAAAATATATAAGCATGTTTGCAGAGACCCACAGACCTACGCACAGGTGTATACGCACCTTTACATTACCAATTACATGTGTTCGAAATAAATGAAACAAGAAATCTTTATGGAGGTATTTTAAAGACGCAATCCGAAAGGAAAGGGAGAATGTTTGTGATTGTGTAAATTTAATCTGATGTGCAATGCCTATCAATGTTAGTTAGGCATTCGGAAAGATATAATAAAAACTCATCGGGGGGTGCTGGACGGGAGCCAGCCGTCTTGGTTTGATCTCAGACGCCGAGCCTTTGGACGGCAAGAC
Source organism: Megalops cyprinoides (assembly GCF_013368585.1). NCBI lineage: Eukaryota > Metazoa > Chordata > Actinopteri > Elopiformes > Megalopidae > Megalops > Megalops cyprinoides. The sequence goes on from NC_050591.1 coordinate 23,769,905, forward strand.
TTTTGAGTTTGCCATGCATATTTGTTAAATCGAGAAGCAAAATAATAAATGATCCATTTCGATTAATGTTATTCATATCAAATAGCATGCATACACTGTAAAGCTGGACTTCGGAAGAGCAGCGCGGCAGTCGTGACTTGAATGCAACATAACCTGAACGTCTCAAAAGCACCGAGTGTTCTTGCTCTTGGATGCAAACTGACACTTAAATGCCTTTATGATAACTTTATAGTCACTACGTTATTTAAATTATTTGTATATTGGATTAAGTTTGATCTCATCATATACAATTATATACTGTTTTTCTTCCTTGAGTAGGCATGCAAAACATAAATGCGTGCATTATTTGACGAACGTTCGACTGAGGAATTTCAACCCAATATTTTGTTGAGGGAAACATAACGCTTCAGGACAATTAGGAAAATATTAAGTCAGATATCAAGAAGACAACTTGATACACGAATTTAAACACTCGTATGAATATAAATACTTGAATTCGACCTTTAAAAAGTACTTTCAGACCAGTACGAATCGCCTCTCAGTGCCCTCAGACAGTAGCATGGCACAATATTGAGCATGAGTCTCGTTTTGGGTTTGTTACCGAAATTAAGACCATGGGTGTTTTAGATAAAAATCATATGCTACAACACAGCGGCATACGTCTGTAGTGGCAGTATTTTACTACAGTCTTTAGTCTTTATTGCGCGGTCCCCGTTTTTATACACGGGATTTCGATAATTCCAAGAAGCAAAATCACCCGTTTACCTAGGCTACTCCGCACTCAAGAGAACCCACGAAGCAGCAACATGCAGAGCTCTCGGTATAAAGCGTCTACGGCTAAAAACACTAATGCAGTCAAACGCACAGTTTTAATTTTGTCCTCTGGTTGGTCGCGCACGTCGGGCAGTCGATGGTGCGGGACATGGACGGAGCCTCCAACGAAAAAGTGCGACTGATGTGCTGCGTCCTCATGTAGTAACCCACAAAAACTCCAAAACAGTTCCTGCGGTGGTCCAATTTCTTACCTTCATTTGGAGGATAAATCCGTGCCGGGGAAACAAACGTGGAAATTCCAAAAAGAATAGAAGTTGCCGTGTACAAAATGCTAGCCATTTGTCTCATTTGTCGCTCGCTGTTCCAATTGCTTCGTGCTACACGGGTCCAAGTTACTCTTTCCCTGTGGAATAAGTGTTTGAATCTAGTGAGCAGCGCTCCGTACACATTGCCAGGGGGCGTTTCTTCTCCCTCTGACGTGACTGTCAATCCAAATAGGGAATGAACGGGACGAAAAAAAAAGTAAAATAATCATTAACCGCACCCCTCTTCTTGTGTGGACTAAATCGGAGGCAATAAACGAACGAGACTAATTGTAATTCGGATAGTTTGTAGATCACTTGCACCGTTTTTTTTTACAGACACATGCTTCGTGAGGTACAGATTCTTTTTGACATTTTACCAAAAGTTCTGGTTAAGAGATTAAACACGGTAAAAGTTCCGTGACATATTATTAAACAGTGTTCAGCATGACATTCTGCCTGACTATTGTCATTATGGTAGGAATGATTTATGTTTGGTCTCAGATTTTTAGACTGTGGCCTACAAACGTGAATTGTGGATTGTTTTATTATTATTATTATTATTATTATTATTTTATGCATTCTATTCTCTCTCGCTGTGTGTGTGCCTTTTTATGTTATAATGGCACCATTCAAATATCATTTGATAACAGGTATGAATTCTGAATGTCTAGTGTATCACTCAGACAGACTGTTTCGTGTTAGTAAATGTACAATGATTAAAAAGGCAGCGTTTTATGTTGTAAGCCGGGTTGCAGTAGTACGCTTTAAATTCCGCAGCTAGACGGCTTGAAACAAGGACACCACCTAGCGGATATGATAGGCAGGCAAATATTTTGCTGCGGCAGTGTAGGCCAAGCCTTCTCCCTTGATTGGGATGTGGAATGTCTGGGTGTAAAATGCGAACATTTGTATTGACTTTTAAGACATAAAGAGACGAATATACAGCACATTTCATTTGCATTATTTCTTCTAAAAATATTCTTATTTAATATTTTGGGTTGCTTGAAAGAACATTTAAGCATATTATTTAAAAATTCTCATGAGCCATAAGGGCATGTTTCCCAGCGTTGGATTCGGAAGTAGGCTATAATATACAGCCTCATGCATGTTTTTATTTATACTATAGATTTCTGCTTTTTTGTATTCGTAAAATATGTGGGGGGTATGATCCTGAATTGAAAGAAAGAACCGCATATACGTTTGAAAAACGTAGCATGTGTGCATATGTTTTTCATTTAGGCGAAACTTTTTCTTATAATACAGGGTTTGTTTTAGTTTATATGTTTTCTTTTTTTTATTTAAAGTCAGCTTTCACAGCAAGCTTGAAACAAAAGAGGCCTTCTCTTCTTTTTGAGAAATCACAGCTGCGTCCTATCTCTTTAGTATTGAATGGTCATTTCTCTCCAGTATTTCTATTCCCAGGCTTCACGTCCACCTACGCAAGAACTCCCAATTTCCCCGAAGGAGTTCTTCAGCTCTTTGGATGGCAGCCGTGCGGGTATCTGCGGCCGCAGCGATATGTGCTGTGCCGAATTCTACCGGTTCTTTCAATCACTTCAAGAAGCCCTATACGCGCTGAGAGAAAACGACGAAGAGCTCGCGCAGATCTTGTCCCCATCAACCGTGATCACATCTTTAATTCACATTAATGTTGAATAAAATAGTCGACAAGTCGAGGGACTTTTTAACACCTAAAAATTAACCCTACGCAGTTAAACAACGACCTAAGTGTTGCAGACCACAAGAACTTTCTTTCTTCCGGAAGTAAAACGCGTGATCGTCGTGAGTTTAACGTGCGGAGGTGTAGCCACGGCAGTTTTCAAAATAAGTTGAAGTGCAGATGGCTACTCATTTACAGCGTTGTCTGCAGGGAGTACGCGAGGGTGGTGTGGGTTTGTTGGTGGGAGGAAGATGAAGATAGTTCATCTTGACCTTTATAAAGCGAGCATTACACAAAACATTACATGTTATCTAAACACGGAGAAAACCAGATGAAATAGTAAAGAATGCCGTTTTTGCTGCAGCTGGGAGAACAAATGAAAGACAGCTTAGCTTGTCCAGCCACGACTACAAATATATCATAGATAAATAGCCGGTACACAATTCAAAACAAACAAGACATTTACATGAATTTTTTGAAAGGTGTACTTTTATTACAAGAAGTTTCATTATACTTGTAGATGTCTTTGACAGTCATCACATTTCTATTCTATAGTTAATTTATAGTCCTCTTTGAAATGATTTATGAACGTCTGCAAGTATACTAAAACTAATTGTGTTAATTTATGTCATATTCATTTAAAACAAATGAAAATGCGTTTTATTTCCTAGTATAATGAAATCATTTATTTGATAGCTAAGAACCTGTACATGGAACCGTTGGTAAAGTTTTGTTTCAAAATCCAAAATAACTTCGCTGTGATTCTGTTGAGAGAGATCTCATTGTGAGGTGAAATTTCACTGGCTGTGGCAATGTAGTACTTGCTGTAGATCGTGTTTACGCCGTGATTTCAGTTAGGAACCCACTCATTTGAACTTACAAAATGCATATTATGCATTAATGTTATGTTATGTTTTGTAAAGTGTGTTTTTAAACGCAAGAAGACTGGTTGTCCATTTGTAGCATTTAAAATTTAGGACTACAGTTCAGTTTCGCTTATGAGAGTACGTTAAAACACAAATCCCATTTCACATTCTCTTTTTTTCCCCTTTCTAAACTAAAATTACTCAGACAGTGCTACCGGGCATACCTTCTTATCTGGCTAAAGTTGTTGAAACAGGTTTTCATTTATGATATTTGTTATGCTCATTTATTTATTTATTTATTTATTTATTGGCAAGGACTGCAATTCTCAAAATGAATGTTAAGTCAATGAATGATGATACAGAATATTGTGCCAAAGTTAGCTCATGCACTAGCGCTGGTATAATATTTTATGAATATTGAGTGGAGTAGGACAGTTGTTTATTGAATAAATCAAACAGTTGAAAACTTTGAAATTGAACATCATCTGCAATACCTTTGAAACTGGATCTCAACAGGCACTCTTTTTAGTCTGAATCAGCATTTTAACGAATGGAAATATGATATGATTATTGCAGAAAGTCTTTTTTTTTTTTAAGAAATATATATTCCCTTAATGGCTGTTGAACAGTGTGGCAGCAGTGCAGGAGAATGTGTTACATTATTTTTTCCATGTACTGAGCATGGTAGACATGGCTATATATAGAATGACGTGTCTTGGAAAGCCATTTGGAATCAAGACATACTGTTTTACAGTTGAAGTGAAGCAGTGTGTTGTACAGTTAAGTGTTGTGTTGTGTTTTGGCTGAAAGAAGTGTCCTTGAAGAGAAACACGTACAGGCTTCCTGAGCTCATTTTTTAGCCTTGTGTTAAATGATTGCAGCCCACATTGTAAGAAGCAAATGAAAACAGCTAAATAGTACAAAATCCTTTAGCAACTTAAAGTTGGAATATGCCATCAGCAACCTTGACAAAGGGCACCTAGGTTTGTTAAACTATACATTAAAGCCCAGAAAAGGTGTTGGAGGTGTTACATGTTAATAAATTAGCTTTTCATGGTTGATTGAATTGTTGTTGATTGACATTTATTCAGGGAGGTATAGCCCATTTATTAAAAACATTTTTAATCCCTGTTGTGTTATTTGTGGCAAAGATGCTCCTTCATAATAGCAAAATTAATAGGATCCATAATTGGGAGACCACCTTATATAGGTTCTGCAGTATCCAAATGTTTTGTAAAAGAGAAGTAGAAGATACAAGCTCAAGTATTATGGATATTGTCTTGTTATTCAGGAATACCAACAATGTAGTGAATGTATTTGATAATTATTCTGCTGTAATGTATTTAGACTATATTAGAAAGAACACACCACTTTCCATCTGCTTTCTATGTACATTAATCATTTGAAAAATGTACTTTTCATTGTTTTTCCCCCAGCCTGACAGTGTGACAGGACGTAGAGGACAGGTTTAGAAGTACTCAAGGAAATTACATTAGATGGAGGGGCAGGTGACGTCTATTTTTTAGGTCTCCAGGGCCCCTCTCTTGCGCCTTTGTGGCGGTACGGTTGCTCCGGCGAAACAATCTTAACCGAAATAATGAGCTCGGCGAAGCATCTGGCGCTCCAGGATGTCCACGGTCAACATCGATTGTCCGCCGATGTGACGGGATGAATGGCGGTCTTCAAATTTCACGTCAGGCTGCGTAACGATAAAGCCGGAATTAGCCAGGGAGGCGGCCTTGGGCAGGCCAGCCAATGGGAGCAGAGCCGGATCAGCAGGGCCTATTGATCGCCAGCCCCGTTGGGGGGTGCCCGCGGCGGGCGGCACTGACATCGGGGGCACGCCGTCGCATCAGGACTGTTGTTTTTGGTCATTTGTGTCACAGGTTTTTGATTGATTACTCTCAGATAATTTCCCCATTCTCTCCCCAATTCATAAGACCTTAGAAAGCATTCCCCGAGCAGCACCCCCACTTCGTTTTTTTGTCCTCGGAAGCCCCAGATGGCATCTGCCCACACATCTGTATTGTGTGGCTCTAACACAAGTGCTCTGTTTTCTCGAGTACGCCCCATACCCCGGGTTGTGTCGGCAGAGCCTTAATTGCAGGCTGTAAAAAGAAGCCATCCCATCCCCCTTACCGCTCTCTAGAGAACTTTGGCTGTTGTCTAACTCTGGGCTTCCTCTCGCAAAACTGACGAGTAGAAACCGAACTCCCCATAGAAGGTGACTTGTGGCCACCTCCAGCCAAAACTGTGGGTGGAGGGAAGGCCCAAACTGGTAGGAACAATGGAGAGCAGCGCTCATGGCAGATCGGCTTGATGGAGGCCAGGATGTGTGGGTGTGTGAAAGAGAAGGGGGCAGAAGAGGTGGTCTGTTGTTGCTGGCTCAAACACATCTCTGCAGCCAAACTCATCCTCAGTTCAGAACGCCATGATGGTGTAATCATTACATCGTTTGTTTTATGTGTAGACTTCCCGAATGTTTTGGTTAATACAAAAAAAATTGCATCCACCGGGAGCCTTTGATAGTTCTCAGGGGTTATGATGATCTTGTGTTATGATGAACTTTGCAGAATTATGCATTCTGACAACCCAGCACAGACCTTAAGATATCCATATTGACTGACTGAGGAGACCATGACTTTATTCTACATCTTTTACTGATAAAACACAACAAACTTTGATAGGAGCCTCGCTAAGTAGCCTTCTGTTCTAGGGATTAGGACTTGTAATGCAGGACATACGAAGTTTCAAATAGAGAATGAATTTATTTTATCCCATTTCTTTATTTAGCCAGACAGATATCCAGGCTCAATTACAGTGAGGGGTAACATAAGGGAAGTCACCAGGGAAGAAAAGCAAAAATGTAAAAATTCTGCAAGAAAGTAAAACTTTTGCAAAGTTGTACGGTAAATATTTTTCTTGTTTTATTCAGTGTAACTCAATTAAGGACTCTGTTTTTCTTGGCTAAACTCAACAGCTTTATTTCAGTGCCCACCAAAGAGCATATTGGGCATGCATGAGTGTAGCTAGGTTGTGTAGGTAATGTGCTACCGCTGGTTAGGGATTGTGAATCTAGCCTGAGAACACTGGGCAAAACAAGTAAATAAGACAGTTTGCCCATGTGTTGCTTGAATACTGCTGGGTTAGGTAGAGTTCTGAAAAAAAGTATCTCAAAGCACCATAAAATCTGATCATCTGGCAGGGTGAGGTCCAAGTATCCAAGTCAACATGAAACATGGCGTAATTGTTGTGCCCCTTATAGCGCCTTCTGTATTCACTTTATATAAAATCAGAAGTCCTGGAATGTATTGTTACTTGCATAGCAGGTGCTTGATTCTATTGTGATTTGCATGTATTGTGTTTCTAAATGTTCACCATTTGTACAGCTGAATACTTGCTGAGGCAAATCAGCTACAGCATATATCACTAAAGTGTTCAATGGCAGGGTCCAACATAGGAATCGAAACTGCATCCATACTGGGTTATAAGCCCAGCTTCTTTGCCATTGTGCCCCACTGCATGAATACAACAGTGAGCAGAGGAAGTTGTTTTTTCAAGTTAATGTATAAGGCAGGCAAAGTCCAACCACAGGGGAAGTGAACCCACAGCATGCATCTCTTAAGTTCTGTAACCTGGGTAGGGGGTCATGTTATGCCTTGTTCATCAGACCACAGGGTTTAGACCAAAGTCCTATGCTGTGGAGCAGCCATATGTATACCTGCTGGGCTGGATGCCAGTCCAATGGCCATTTTTTTCAGTCCAGTGAAATTTAGCATAAAATGGATGTATTTTATGGATAGTGTAGCTGTCTGTGTAATATTGAGTGCCAAGTGGAGATAATAGGTATAATTCTAAAGTATGGTATACTTTATCTCGGGATACACTGTCCCTGCAACACCACTGATCTGTCATTTAGGATTTTTTTTTTCATTAAATATGACTGATAGGAAATGTTTAAAGCAACTGAGATGTTAAAGCAATAGTAAGTAGTAGTTGGGCTGCAGAGTTTTTTCCACATATTTAAAGTGTTCATACCTTAAATCTGTTTTCTAATTTTTTTTTTTTTTACCAAGAAGGGGGAAGCCTCAACAATCATATATTCACTGCATCTGCCTGTAATTTACCATCCACCTTACAAGATAACATGATATGAATTTTTTTTTTCAGATTTTACACACATCTTGCTTTTTACACTGTCAGTCCCTGAAGGACAGACAGCTTGAGAAAACGTTCAGAGTACTGTGGAGAGTATCTGTCTGTAACTGATACAGGATGGAATGGCAGTAATTTGTGCCATTGTGCCAGACTTGATTTTTTGTACTGACCCTTCACCTGAACATGATTGGTGGCAGTGGTGGGATGGAAAAGTATCAGATTCTGCATGGCCTTAATTTGGGTTCCATCTGGCACCAAGCTATAAATAGAGCAGTTTGGTGACAATTTGATCACAAAGTAGAAACATTTTGGCCATCTGTCTTGTTTTCTGAGATCACACAGTTACGATAGTGATAAATTACTGCATGTATTATCAATTTTCTATATCTGACTATTTTACATGGGTGCATGGAAAACCACATTCCACTGGTGAAAGGACATTTTTTAGGTGTGCATTTCCTAGGTGTGCACAAAGTCTGTGTTTTGATGTGTACCACCTGAGTCCACACTGAGCACCGTGAGCCTATATGTGTGCAGCAGCTTCCATATTGATCCTCAAAATGTTAGCCAGCCAGCCAATGTACCCACATCCAGACAGCGTGCCACTGTCCTCATCCACTCCTCCACTTGCCGTCTCCTAACTGATCCCTTCCCCACACTGCCACACTGTTTGTTCAATGCCTAGCTGGAGCTCTGTGAGCCGGCAGACCCCCGCCCTGCACACTCCCCCAGAGAGTGCAGAGATCAATGGCGGCTGTGAAGAGGGCCAGGGCGGCACACAGCGGGTCCCATTCATCCCCGTTACAGTGCTGATATTACTCTGTAAAGGGACCGGCGAGAGCGAGCCCCACACAAAGGGAACCAAGGTGTGTGTGGTGCGGGACTTCTGTTTTGTTACGTTGCCAGAGTTTCGCTGTCGTTGTTGTTGTTTTGTTCTGAAATGTCAGGTGCCTTTGTTGTGCAGTCAGAACCTCGCAGGGGGTTCAGGAACATACAAGAAGAGACAAACAGGAGTCCATAAGGCCTGGCTCTCTGTGCTGTGTGAAAAGAACAGCAAGCAGCAAAAAAATGTCTGTGCCTTTTAAGTATGTACACATTCACGTGGTGTTGCACAGTGGAGAGGAAATGTGCTTTTATGAATTATGGCCGGATTCAATTTTTTACCATAATGCATTTTGCCTTAGTTTTGTAAAACTTTTTTTCATGTTTTACCAACTTTCATTCCTCAGTTACAGTATTTATACCAGTTACCGTATAATTACACAACATATGTCGGTCAATGCATATGTCAATGACATTACCAAAAATACTGTGTGAAAAATTTAGAAACATTGTCAATATTTAAGTACTCAATGCTAGGACTGAAACTAGCCTTCCATTTTAGCAGTTATAGGTCTGTAGGCTGATTACAATTGCTACCTCCAAGTTAATCCCCCTGCTACTATGTCATATTCCTTTTGTGATATTGCAGTGATAGAGCTAAGAACATATTTAACCATGAAGGGCAATAATCAAGTTCATATAGGCAACCATAATATATTTCCCCTCATGAAACCACAGTCTCTGTCTGGGAAAGTTAGCAAACTTGTGGGTAATGGGACATAGCCAACATAATCCTCTCCCTCTATCATCTTGGGCTAAATGCCTTTGTGGTCAAGGTACTTAAATATAATTTTGTATTTCACTATTAGTTGTTGACAGATGAAAAATGATATACCTCTAAGTCATTTTCATGTGACAGTGTCAAAAACTGTTTAGTTCACCCACTCTCCTAGATATGTCTCTTTCAGCAGTCTAATTTGAACGGCCAAGATTAACATATATTGCCTTCTTATAAACACCTTTTCATCCTGTGAGCATATTCAGAAATGTGATTTTAACGCAAATCAGCTGGCGTGAGTATCTGATAAGACGGGAGTGATTTGGCAGAGTTTATGCCTTATTTCCAGTTAACACACTTAAGAATATGTATCTGATGATACTGTGATTCAGCTTACAAAACTTCAAAGAAAGAAAGAAGGAAGAAAATGAGAGAGAGCTTATGGAGAGAGGACAGAATGAGAGAGAAAGACAGGAAAAGAAAAATGAGAAAAAGAAAGATAAAATCGAATATAATAAGTGTAGTTGGTTGCCCAGTGCTTCTCAGCCTGTCACTTCACATAGAGAAATCAATAATGTATATGTCATTTACCTTTCTTACTTTATGTCTGTTTCTGCTACTTTATGAATGGTAACATACACTTTTGTTTAAAAACTATATGGATATTAACAGTATTATTATTACTTCATGCGTGATATTGATCATCGCTACCTGCTTTAAAATAGACATTCGTAAAGAAAAGGGAAACTAACAGTTAAACCTCTGCTTTTAGAGTTAAACACATAAATGTGGTGACAGCTGAAAGATACCTATGCTGTCCTACCGCTCTCTTTTACAGCCCGGATAAAAGAAAGGCCTGGGAGTGGAAAAGAGCAACGCAGCAGAAAGACCGGGATGGATGCGGCCGGGGCGGTGATGCAGAGGGTGTCTGAGGAAGGTCGGATGGAAGAGACAGCGGGTGTGGAATGCTGAGGTGCGGCTCTGCGACTTTAAAAGAGCAGGAGCGATTAAAATGTTGGAGGCATCGCGCCACGTCCCTCAGCACCATGACAGCTGTCAAGACTTATTGAACAGCAGCGCAGCGCCAAGGAGAGCTCTATCTGAAGCTCACTGCCGCGACTGCGTCACACTGCCAGTTTTCTGCAGCCTGCGCTGGCATCTGCTGCAGTCTCTCTGCAACCCCCCCCCCCCCCCCAACTGCTCCAGACAAACTCACATACACTTACATGCTCCCCCCCCCCCCCCCCCCCCCCCGATGACCCAAGGAATGTACACACTCTGCTGCTGTACAAACAGCAGCACTGTCATAGGAGTTGGCAATAAAAAGGCAATGTTTGTTGATGTGTTTGCTTAGTTGCTCTTGAACAAATTGTTACAAAACAGTCCATCCCTGTTCACACACATTAACACATGCGTGCACGCGCACACACACACATACACGGATCCGCATTTCCTTGAAATCTCTCTGTCTTACTCATACATACATACATACAAACACAAACACTCACAGTACACTGCCAGGTAGCTCTTCAATGCCAAAATAGCAATTATCCATCCGTCCAACCGCATCAAGATGGGAGGACTCCTGTTGACTAACCCCCAGGAATGGCAGCTCCTGATTAGTTATGTAAATATCGCATTACTGAGCCTCTTTCCAATTTAGAGCACAATGTTGTGTGCACTTTATCTGTTGAAGTTTGCTGTCATCTTGGTTGTTAAAGCCAATGCTGGATCAAGGGAATTTGTTTCATTTTCCAAAATGAATAAAAGAAATCTCCAAAGTTGCCTCCATGTTCTCAAATCTCCTTTGTAATGCTTTGCTGTAGTTTTAAAAAAAAGAAAGATAAAACAAAACCCTTCCCTTTCATTGTTTCTGGAAAATTCTGACAGCAGTATTTCTGAAAGAACCCTTTGACCCACCAGCTCATGTTAAAAGGCGAGTTGTTTAACTCGTGAGGGAGATACTGGCATTGCCAAACACTTTTGCCACTTTATTACCAAATTTGTAATTTTTAATTGGTTATTTCTATTTATTTATGGATGAAAATGGCGGCATTAGACCCACGCCAATTAAAAGCTGGTTTGCAGAGATGGCAACACATAAAGGTGGGAAGAGATATACTGAATAAAAGATGCTGAGAGAGATAGAGAGAGTGGTTAGTTAAGCCAAACACTGGGAAAGGAAGAACATAACAGCACAACAGTGTCTGTTTAAAAGGGGTAAATTAAATGAAAGATGAAACAATATTATGTTGATGGATTTGAAAAGATACATTAAAAAAGAGAGGAGATTTCTATGGCAAGAGGTGGCAGAGTGGTCTCAGAATGAGGAGTATGGATTTTTGTGTAATTGTACCTGAAGGAGCTCAGAGAGGGTAAAGCTGTTAGTGTTAATGGGATGGAGCACCGTGTGGTTGTGTATTTTGTGAAGAAAAGAAGACCTTTGACCGTACACGTATGCATTCTGCTCTTAGTCTAGAGAATGAAAGCAGAGATGTTAATCAAAAATGAGTATAACAGGAAGCTCAATTGGGCCATGTGGTGTGATGGTCTCTGTGAGCCTCAAGCCAAGAATGGAGAGAGAAGTGGTATTGTACTGGATTTCTCTCTCCATAGTGTAGTGTGCAGGGGTAAAGTATGGAGCTGGTTAAGGTTGTAGGCTGGATTTCCAAACTGTGTGAAACTGTGTATGAAACTGTGTGTGTGTGTGTGTGTGTGTGTGTGCGTGTGTGTGTGTGTGTGCGTGTGTGTGTGTGTGTGTGTGTGTGTGTGACTGTGTGTGTGTGTGTGTGTGTGTGCATGCGTGCATGTGTGGTGTGTGTGTGTGTGCATGTGTGGTGTGTTTTCATTTTTGCTGTCATCAGTCCGCAATGACAACAGATCAACCCACGTGGGAGTACAGGGTGTCTGCTATTCTTTGATACACACACGCGTACCACCAAGTCTGTTTCTCATACTGCAAGTCCCACAGTGCACCTCTGAGACGATAGGTGTATCCTCTTGATCTGAGTAACTAACAGGTGCTCATGCCAATCCCAGAGTGCCCAGAGCAGAGGGGTACATGGTTAACCTCACCCACTGGTGTCCCTGGTGGAACGTAGCCAAATTGTTCTACCGATGTGGACTGGCAAATGACATGGCCAGTTTCAAATTTGTGCCATAGGGCTCAGCCTGCGTGTAGAGCTTACTGTCTGAGCATCTCGCTAGAACTGGTACAGCTGTTTTACCCTTGAGGAGTATAATTTACCTGAATTTATTCATTAGATATCCAGCTCTTTAAATCGATATGACGAAATGGGGGTTTAAATGGATATGGTGAAGCCACTGTGGCGAAGAATGTCTGCTGAGCAAATAAATGATTACTGAAATAACAAAAGCAAAGGCTCTAGCTGTCTGGAATAGCCTTCCGCTGTGCTTCTGCAGTCCATGGGTAACATCAGTCTATTATTGCCCTGTCTGTTCTATGACTGATGTCCACATTCATATTTTTGTTTGGAGAAGTTCCTAATAAGGGCCTCCCTCCAGGAAAAGTGAATCATTTTATTTTTCAGTCAGTCAGCCATTGGTATGGCTGTTAAACCCTGACTCTCACACTCAGGTGATCTGTTTGCTACCCGCTGTCATTTTAGAGTTCAGTCACAGCAAGGGCAAGGGCCCAGCAGACGGGCATCAACGGCCCCCCACCCGCACTTCCAGAAATATCCCTCACCTCAGATCTGCCTGTTCTATGTTATAGCATTCATGCACTGCCATATGTTTAGTAATGGCTGCACATTGTATATGTTTGACCTTGAGGCACAGTTGGTAGTATGTAAATGCAAGAAAATGTGAGCTTTTAGACAGCCTGATCAAGAAACGTATGCTGTAAATATCCAACTGCAGTGCACAATATCACTGTCTTCTATACCTGTTCAACATCAGTGTGTTTGAGACATCATTAAAGTTTTCTATGTTGATGTGGAATGTGACTAAAATAGCATAGTCATGTTGTTTTGTTGTTAAGTTGAAAGAACCTCCCCGCCAAGACATATATGGGTCAATCTTAGGAGGCTTAAAAGATTTTCTCACTCAGATCTGTGTATACTGACAGATTAATGTGTACTTTAAATTAAATTATCATTAAACACGTGAATCATCCATCCCCTCTTATTTAATTGAGAACTGCACAAGGAATAACAATATAAATCATGTCTTTTAAATGGGGCCAAGGATGACATAAGTATTCAACATATTCTCTCCAGCCTTTCTAGCATGCATGAAATATATTTTGCTTCTGATAATAAGAATGTGACAGGTTTGTCAACACATACAGTGTTTCACTATGAACGTGGTAGAGCTAATGTAAATATGTTCCATTACTGTAACAATAAATAGTTTCTTTCAGACAAAAGTCATGCCAGCTGTTAGCTTGATGAATTGTTTTCCTTCACAGGAATATTATACCCGTCATTGTAACACTCAGACTTATAAACAGTAACTTTGACTTGCCCCAGTTATTTTACTCTGTTTTTATAATATTGCTTTAGGGTTTCAGCAATATGATAACTGTGAAACAATGCAACAATAATGTTGTTAGAACATATCTGTTTGCTGTGGTATACCTTATGCTTATATCTCATAAAAGAGACTACTCCCTCTATACCCTTTGAGCAGAGCTGGCAAATGCCCCACCCAGTAAGGTTAGAGAGAAGAATGTACATCAGATTCCATTAAGCCGTAACTGATAACATTCAGGTTACACATTTTTACACAGTTTTTTTTTAATTCTCAGGGTCTCAATGTCACCACAGCGAGAGGCACACCACGAGGTCACAGCCTGGACATGGAGGGACGGAGCTCCACTTGAGACGGCGGGGGGCTTTGCTTTTCAACGGCTGGACCTGGCAGCCCTGTGCCGCGGGCCCTGGAGGTGTCGGGGAGCGGTGGTGAATCTGCCTTCAGAGGGGTGAGATAAGGGCCGTGCGTTTGCCGATAGCGCAGGAATGACAGGCACACACCGCGCGTCTCCTGCATTTCCTCCTCGGGTGGATGTTTTCAGGCCACCAGCCACAAGACCCCCCGCCCCCTGCCCTGACCTGAAACCCTGACCTTGAAAGTCACGTCGCTGATTCATATTTATGTGCGCGATAGCCAGTCAATTATCCCTTCTCCATTTGTACTTGCGCTCATGAGGAGTTTGTGGCGTCTTGGTGAGACAGCAGGAAGTCCTTGTGGGGATGTTTCGCGCCATATGGCCATGGTGGGCAAGGCTGAGAGTTCCAAGGAAGGTGTGGATTCCGCAGAGCCGGAGAAGAGCGCTTTTTAACAAAGGCGCCTCTCCAAACAAGGCTGTCACAGAGTTTGACATACGGTATTCAGGGAGAGGACCCGCGGGCGCTATGTCTGCGAGCCTGCAGTCGCCCGGCAAGGGGAAGGAGAACAGGCGTGGAAGATTTGCGAGGAGAATCAATCATGAGCATGAACAGACTGATGGCTGTCTGTTGCCGCTCTCCGTGCCTGTCCCTTTAGTCCTGTCAGTGGTACCACCGAGCCTACTCCCACACAGAGACAGATGGCCACTGAGCTGGACACGGAAAAAAAGTTCCGTGTTCCTCCCCTGAATGCATGCTGGGAACTAAGCACTGAGAGAACAGTGATGTTTGGGTTACTGGTGGCACAATAATGGGAATGGCAATCACACAGCGCTACAAAAGTGAGGCATATGGCCATTTCGTTGTCGTTTTTTTGCCAATTTTTCAAATTCCAATTTAGACATTTATAGTTATATATAGAATGGCTTAGGCGATTAGAGGACTCCCACAATGCACCACTCCAACAACAAAAAAGCTACTCAAGCTACATTAATGAGCTGGTATGAGTGGTAAAAGTACAACATCATTCAACTCTTTCCCTTGTTCCCATCATAAGAGTGCTAGGCTTCAATTTATTAAAACATATATAGGTTTGTCTTGATATAACATACTGCTAGTCCTGGCCAAACTTACCTCTTTTTCTCACTATTGTTTTAAAAAGTCCACTTTCTTAAATGAGTTTAATCTCTGTCCACATCAGCCATACCCTGTGAAATTCGAGCTCGTCAGTATAGCGTTTAAACTCCATCCGACTCCTGGCCTCCATACCGCCCTCTATCTAATCAGAATCCATTAGCCACCGCCATTAAAATTCTTTTGTCCAATTTTGAAGGAATGTTACCTCTGCTGAAACGCACAGTACGACAGAGGCAGTGGAAAAGCAAGCCCGCACACAATAGTACCTTTTGACAATTTGCAAGAGTTTTATTACTTAATGTCAATAAGGGGTCCTTGGTGTGTGTGTGTGTGTGTGTGTGTGTGCTTGGTGTGCTCCGCTCTGCCTCAGTAATGCCATGAATTTGTGGAAATTTGAATTTTGTTAATTTAAGGTGAAAGCTGGACATGTTTTAAGGGTAATATTGCCAGACGTTTTGAATTCAATTGTGAATTTTCCTGATTGATTTTGAAAAAAAAATGTTTTTCAGAAATTGATCTGTGGGTACTCGGTCATGTATTTATTCAATCAGAGACGTCGGGGGTGGCACTCTGAGGCTGTGATTAGAGTGAAGTAGCGTGTAACACGGGAGGAAACTGGCTTCAAAACGTACTAGATCATTTTCTGACAAATGAACTAATGCATTTTCATCAACTCTCACCACGAGTCGTTTATCTCCCGTCCCAGGTCACTGAATCATGAGATTAAATGATAAATTCCATCTCCTTTACTGTCAAACTAAATTACGCCGGGATCTGAAATTACAGGGAATTACAGTGCGATCAGGAGGGGCGAGACGAGAAGCCTGCATGCTGATGTCGGGTATTAGGGTAGAAGGGGGAACCGCAGGGGCGCTGATCACAGTGGGAAATAACATCTACAACTGCCCTTTTCCTGTTCTCTTTCACTGAACATCCACAGCCACAGTAATAAGGGCAGGAATATTGGGAACTGAATCACGTTATTTCCAGTCCAATAAGTAAAGTATCTGTGGCTCCCCTGACCAGAGGAGAAAAGTGAAAAAGAGTGTACTCAAAACTGCTCTGGTTGTGAGCTGATGTAATGTTTTTAGTCTTGTTCCTGGATTTTTTATGCATTCCATGATCAAGCCTTTGCAAACATTTCCTTTAAAGGGTGCCAAGGGATGTTTTCAGAAAAGTTATCAATAGTTTACCTTGCTGTTGTCATTTGACCAGTATATCTAACTGGAACTTGGATTTCATTTTAAATTGTTTTCTGAAAATAAATTACAGGGATGTACATGTTGGACATAATTAAGCACACACCAGGAAAGAGGCCTTTAAACATCTGATTAATAAATGTTTGTTATGTCCAACCAAGCAGGTCCTTGAATTTTATGTGTCTTGATTACCTTGGCATAAAGCATTAGGCCAATTCACAATTTTCTGAAGTAATCAATCTGGGTCATTTACCACAGATTTTTGTATAAAATTGACCTGATTAGTTGTGTGTTTCTGTGGGGAAGGAGGAGAGTGCCAGTATCTGTGGAGTCTGTTGTAATTTCCATGTGACTAAACCTCATTCATGCTTGAATTATTAGGTCCAGTCATTATGATGGTCAGCAAGACCATGCTGACCACAGTGACCCCCAAATTTAACATGTTGCACATCTTATTCCAGGCTCTCGCTCTCTCTTTGTCATAACCATGTACTCCTGTTGTGGTTCTGAATCAAGTGAGAATGGGCTGAGGAGGTGGGGGGGAACAACTGCACCACCCCTGCACAGGTATCTCTGTGCATCTCCTGCCCACTCATCCGTTGCAGGGCTGCCAGTTAAGAGTACAAGGACAGGAAGTCAGAGAGATGAGTGCCACTTCCAGGGTGACTGGTACAGTCAAACCTCAGAGCCAGCATAAGGCATTGTCAGTCATTTTAAAGATATGTAGATACAGTATGCTGCTTCCAGTTACTGTTGTAGAGTTTACATTTCTCTAATACCCCCAACCCCAGATAAAGGTTCAACAGAAGAACAAAATACCAGAGGGATTTGTAAAACATCAGGTTTTGCCAAGAATGGGTCTCCTGCTCAGATGTGGATTTTCAGTGTCCCATTCAGCACAGTGTTTCTGTGATAAAGTGAACAGTCATAAAACATGCCATAAAGTACATTCACCCAGGCTTAAGCTTCTATTATTTTAGATTCCATTTTGTGGGAGCTGTAATCTCCTGGTAATCTTCATCATGAAACATTTCTCGTCTGTTCTTTTTTATTATTTGAGCTTTCAACAAAGCTCTGTCTCCACAAAGTGACCTTAAATATCTGAACGTATGACTCTGTGACTCTGAGACTGTGAATGGATCTTTTTTATTTTAACCCCCATCCCCCCCCCCCCACCCCTCCATTCTGTGCACTTTGATTTACCGTGGCCCTCTGCCCACTGTCTTCAGTATGCTACTGTGTGTGTGTGTGTGTGTGTGTGTGTGTGTGTGTGTGTTTTCAATTACAGGAGGCACTGTGTAAATGTTGATTTGGAGAGGAGAAGAGAGTGTTTGCTCAGACAGAGCCTCATTAAGCCATGCCTCTTCAGTCCCTGTGCTTGGGGGGAGTGTAGTTGTGAGAGGAAATGGAGGATTTCACAATAAGTTAATGATGTAGTACAATCACGTTAGATTGTACTGTACAGTAGGGCAATGCAAACAAGAGAGAAGCACAAAAAACCCTCTACAGCAAGCATATTGTCTCTGTTTACTGCCCTTATTGATTACATTTTAATGTGAGTTTGAGTGAGTGGGCATGTGTGTGTGTGTGTGTGTGCGTGTGTGTGTGTGTGTGTGTGTGTGTGTGTGTGTGTGGGAGGAGAGGGGGCACACTGGAGGCCTTGAGTACTTGGCCGTTGATGAATACAAGTTCCCCTTTGTCCCTAATGGAGTGGTATTAGTGGATGGATGGCTGACGGCTTGAGGACGTCTCTTCGGCTCTGTGAAATGTGGGAAGCACTTGAGAGGGATCACTGGGAACGAGAGACATGCGGGATCACGGGACAGCAGCCTGGGCCCTTATCGCTCGGGTCCCGGGACACGGGCAAAAGGTGACAGGGAGGAATGAGCAGCTCTCCCAGAGAGCACAGAGACCTGTTAAAGGCCACCTGGAGCCATTCTTTAAAACAATCAGTGGTTCACCTCAAAAACCATAATTTAGCCTAATTGCCTGACTAAAACAGACTTCAGTGTTTCTGGAAAGCATGAATAAATGGATAAACAATTAGGCAAGTGTTAAGATGCAAAAACTATACCCATTCACAACAAGTCAATTCACCTTTCTGGGCTTATTTATAAAAGCAGACCACATCCAATCCCTTTTCCTGGGGTTTCTTTTCCCATAGAACCACCCAAGGTACCTTTTATCCTTCTATTGATTTCAAATGTAAACAGGAGTCAAACCCTAATGGTTCATCAGTGTAATTACCAAATGAGGCCAGAGGTAGAGAGAGAGGGCCCCTTCTTCCTATTAGCAAAGACTAATGTGTCACATGATTTGTTCCTTAGAAACCATTTGCATCACACTAGCTTGGATTACATCACACTTTCCCAGACTTTCACAGGTAGATTTAGCCAGCAGAGGAAATGACAACAGTGTTGGTGTGAAAGCTGCCCAATTAGCAGTTCCTTGGGGCATGAGAGTTGAATGGATCACTCAAGAGCCTTTAATATACGAAGATATACGATTTCAGTGGGGTAGTCTGGACAATGCACAGAAATGGCAACCGCACCTGAGTAGATCTGACATTGAGATTAGGGGCCAAGCTGATCTCTTCCCAACAGTCAGACAGGAAATGTAGCTAAATGACCTTTGAAATGTTCCCTTACATAATTTGAAATTCATACAGTATAGAAACGATAGATTTATGACCTTTGAATATCACTGCCTGTACTTGTTTGGAGGCTTGTATCTAAATATCTGTGCCTGATTTTACTGAGCAGATCTTTTGTCTGACACTTCCAGGTCTTCAGATATCTGACTGATCAAATTTATTGTGTCAACAAATTACTGGTCAGTGATTTCTTCTCCTTTGGCAATATTTTTATTTTCTCCTTGATAAAAAGATGCACTGAGGACCATCATTTGACTGCT
Source organism: Megalops cyprinoides (assembly GCF_013368585.1). Taxonomy (NCBI): domain Eukaryota; kingdom Metazoa; phylum Chordata; class Actinopteri; order Elopiformes; family Megalopidae; genus Megalops; species Megalops cyprinoides. Next base: position 23,789,367 of record NC_050591.1, read on the forward strand.
TTACTGCCGATCCTCATACGTATCATTACTGTAAGAGCTTGCACGAGCTGAGGTGTACTCCCTCTTGGCGCCGTTCGGAGTTACGACCGCAGCGATTAGCTCTGACTGATTGCTGAGTGTTTATTGAGTGACGGGTGGGGGGGACACTGAGGTCTGTCTTTTGAAGATCAGTGGGAAGGCCTGTTGCTTTGCACAGAGCTGTGGATTGTGACAGTGTGACCAGGCTTGGGGTCTCTTCCTCTCCACCTCACCGCTATTGCTGCCCCCAGGCCCCACTCAGATAAGTGTGACTCCTACCGACTCCTCTGCAGTGATGTCACAATACTGTCCATCATCTTCTACATTCTCTTTATTTCCCCACAGATGGCTAGTGATGTGATTACAGGGTAGCATTATGTCAAAATTTTAATTGCATTTGTCTTTCTCTGTGAGCACTGGCAGTCTGTGACGACATTAAAGTGCAGCTACTATATGTGCCATGAGTGTTGTCCTCTTTCTTGCCTTATTCCTTCTTTTATCTCTTCTCCTCTTTCCTCATGCAACACTCTTGCCTTTCCTTCTTGTCCTCAGACTGTTTCTGAAATGGCTTTTAAGGAGATCTCACTAGTTTTTCCTTTAACATGTATTCCTTTTCTCTTTCTTTTTTCCCCTGGTCCTTTATGCATTCCATACACTTTGCTGTTGAGCTTTAACCACAAAAAGAAGGGAAATGAATGGGATGTGAAGCCCTTGACGCACTGCGTGATGTGGCAGTGGTGGAACTCTAATGTAAATCAATGTAAGAACACAGAAGGGGAAAAGGGGGCTGTAATAACAATGTAGACAGAGAATGTGACCTTATCTTAGGCATGGTTTCCACTATGCAGATATATTCTGTGTGTGTGTGTGGCTGTAGGTATGTGTGTGTGCCCGCATGTGTCAGGTGTGAGGTAAGAATGCATAAACAAGTAGTTGCAGAGGGCTAACACCTTTGCGTTGGTATACACACAGCGTAGGTGAGAGACAGCATTTTTCAGAGTCAATGTGTGGCCTCCCCCTCCATTGGTTTGGGGTTTGGGCAGGCTCTCCATTTGTTCAGCCTGTGTGAGTTTGCCTTCTCCACCAGGGTGTGGCACTTGTGTTGTGGTGTGAACTTCTGCCAACTAGACCAGCTGACACACTTCTGCTCATTTGCCCATTTTTAGGATTTAAAACGTGGCACTCATGGTATACCCATTGCATGTGAGCATAGATGAGAAAATGGGATGATCTGTGTTTGTAAACACCATATGAATAACAGACACCTGTTATTCATATATCTGACGTAATGTCTACCTTGTGCCTAGCATATGGCCAGCCCACTCATAGAGTGTTGGTAAGTCATTTAAAATGACCAATACATGTGCTAGAACTCATCTTTTTGGATATATTTGCTGAACAGGTGCCCTTATCCTTACATGTCTTACATTTAATTTATTCTCAAAGAAAAATTACAGATGCAGTTCAGGTTCCTAATTAGTACACCACCCATGCATTAAATAAATCATGTAAATGAATCATGTTCCAGTCATCTTATTGATGTGCTGTGGTAGAGATGCGTACAGCCACTGAGCACTGTGCTAGGGTCATTGGGTTACAAACACCCCATTGTTCATGTGGTGCGGTAAAATGTTTCAGCGTGTTTTCAGATACTAGAGCAAGATATCCTGAAATGGATGGAAAGGCATGTCCCGTCCTGTTTTGCTGTGTCCTTCATGGATTTGGTCCTTAGTCTCCAGCCATGCTGGAAGAGGTGCACTTAGCTAGAAGTTTGCTGAGAGGCGACGTGTGTCCGTATCACAGCTGTGGTGGGGATCCAGGCCCCACAGAGGTGCTGCTTTCACACAGACTTGCAAAGACCCTGCGCCTGTGGCAGTGCTTGACCAGCAAACAGTCAGGATGGGCTCAGCTGTGCTCTCCACCATCAGGAAGACACACACACGAAGGGTGTGTTTGTATGTCTGTTTGTGTCTAGGGGAGGGTCTGTTTGATGCACACTTCTTATTTTCAGTCATTCTTTAAATTGCTACTGAGCTCTGCCTTGATGATGTGCAAAGCAGTTTTAACTTAAATGGCCAGTCACTTAGATGTGAAATCAATCGGTCAGCTGATTGTGTTTGATATAGTGCTGGCTGAGGACTATTGCCCTGTGATGACCGGATTGCAGTAAATGTCACAGCATCATTTCAAATCACATTCCGGAATGTTGTTGTTGACTCAACACAAAAAAAGCTGGAAAGCAAGTCATATTTTGTTAGTTTTTTTTGCCCTGAAACCACAGTAATCCCATGTTTGCTGAAATGATTTACTCCTGACTGCGAATCACAAGCTATATAGCTGAAGAATAGGTGACATTTTCACACAAGGAAGTCGGGTCGAGCCAGGAGAGTAATGGGCACCACTCCTGTCTGCTGTCTGCAGTGTCACTGGCCGCCAGTATCTCAGCCTTAGAGTTCATCTGTATCAGTGTAGTGTGTATTTCTGCCCACTCTCTCTGAGTGCATCAGGCATGCAGTGGGCTCCTGCTGCTATGTACCCAGCCTCCCCTCTCTCATCAGGACAGGAAGCTGGTATTTCCACCTCAACGGTCTATTGTCGATTTTACTCAGGCCCCAGCACCATCCCCACACTAAATGATTAAAAGGCACAGAGACAAGCCCTGGGCAGATGATATGTGTCTGGACACTGCCAATGTACCATGATGGATGAGGGTGGGGTTGGGGGGATGGGGCACAGAGAGGACCCTGCCTGAGACTGCCCCCCCCCCCGCCCCCCAAAAAAACCCCATATATCTCTTGTCCAGTGCACTGGGGACCTGCAGTTCAGTCCAAATCCCCTGATCCCTACACCCAGTGTGATATGAGTAATATTCCATGCAGAAAGGTTAAAGCCACTCCAATTTAGCCAAGCCCCCCCCCTCCCCCAACTCTCTCCCAGCTGGTGCCTCTCAGTCTCCCTATGGGTGAGCATTGTGGTTTGGTGTGGGGTGGGGTGGTTGGGAGAGGGGGAGGTGCACTCTTAGCTCTTCCTCCCCTGAATCACTGGGAGTAATTACAGGCTGTCCACCTAAAGCCGATACCCCTGCAGCCGTCGTATTGTCACAGCCATGGATCCTGAGCCAGGCGTGGCCCCAAACTCTCCAAGCCAAACAAACGAAGGGGGAGAAAAGGACATTTCACAGTTAATGTTCCGCCGCTGAAACCGCCGGGCGCGCTGGCTGCATCTTAATGCAAACAACAGCACGGGCAGAGTGCAGGCAACCAAGGTGTGGGGCCTGGGACAGAATTAATGTGAGTCAGAGGAGGGATGGCAGGTGCTCCGTTTGCTAATCATTTTGTCCTTGCCTGCGAGGTCTCCGGGAGCGGACCGGCATTTTTGGTGTGTTAATCATTAGACGTAACATTGTCAGGGTTAAAGTCATTTACTGTCGTCTCACAAGGAACCAGTCAGCCCCTTTCGCATGCAGCGGCGTTCCATCATATTTCTTCACCACACATAATCCTGATGAAGAACGAAGGGAATTTTTCACATAGAACAATAAATGATCGCCTGACATAAGCGTTTTTGATTTTTCCCTTGATATTGTGTGGAAACACACATGGTAATGTATTGAATTATCATTGTGAAATGTTTGTGTCATTTACTAGAGGTTACTGCTGGTCTGCTCAGGTAGAAATTGGAGAAGTAATTAAAGGGGTGGGCTGTTAACCAAAGTCCATATTGACAGTCCAAAGAGCATTTAAATGAGCCCACAAATAATTAGGCTACACATCTAACAGCACAAGCTTGTAGAAATATAAAGTGGTCCTAAGCCTCTCTTGCCTTACGACAAACACTATTTGGTTTTCTTAAAGGCATGTATATCCTCAGATGAGCTATGTTATCTTGAACACACGTCTGTGAATGTTATGTATGCATGTAGAATTGTGTGGATGTGTTTGGTGAATTCAGTACATTGTATGTGTGTGTATGTATGCACGTGTGAGTGTGAGTGTGTGTGTGTGTGTGTGTGTGTGTGTGTGTGTGTGTGTGTGTGTGAGTGTGTGAGTGTGTCATAGCAAGAAAGAGCGAGAGCTGTCTGACTCAAACCCAACAGACAGAAGTGCTGTATCCTGCAGAGCTTCATAATCGGGACTTGCTGACCGGGTTTCCCCTTCAATTAACAAAATCATTGTTCCAAACAGAGAAACATTGTGGACAAGAAGAAAAATCATTGGACTGGTATAGATTTTAGCAAGGGGATATAAAGCCAGTCCATATGGGGCAGCTGCGCTGGGCTGTGGGTGTCAGTCACATTTAGGCGTGGGGACGGGAGGACACTGACAGATGACAATTACACGGCGATGGATCTCATTGAAGGGACAGTGCAGCCCCCCTCGCAGGACTCCCTACAACAAAGGCAGAGAGACTCTTCCTGTCAACCTCCAAGCAAGCTGCCATCGGCGGCCCCGCTTGTCTTCTTTAGCATGAAAATAGATAAACAACACCACAAGCTAAATGCAATCGCTCTGCATTGCCTGCAGCTGGGGTCTATCTCGTACTGTACTCTTTCTTGTTTGTCCACTCCACCCCTTCCCCCGAACATTAGGGAGGAGGAAGTGACCCGGCACAAACATAAAAATGCTTAACACAATAAGGAAAAAGAGAACAGTGTGTGAGAGTAAGGGTCCATCATGTGGATTTTAATCAACTTGTGCTTTTAATTGGTTTTGTATGATTTTTAGAGAGGATCATTTAGAGGTTCGGGAGCAGATGAGAAACTCTGCTGTTCATGGCTAATCAAAGAAGTGCTATTCAGGGCAAGCTGGCAGCCTTATGCCAGGAGAGAGAGCTGTTAGCATCCCAGTGAGCTGCTGTGTCTGCAGTAGATTTACCAATAGCTTTATCAATAGGTTCAGAGGAAACGATCCAGAAAAGACAAGCAGATTAAAGCAAACCAGAAGCAATGAAAACGACTGTTATCATTCTGATCACGGCTCTGTGTTTCCATTGGCGAAAGTCTGAATTTTGGTTGTTACCAAATCGCTTTTTATACAGCCATATATCACATTTGAATGTTAGGCTGATAAAGGAAAAGCGTTTAAGAAAGGTCATGGCAGATCTTCCTCTCTCCTTAAGAGAAGGATTCTCCTTAAGAGGAGAATCTCAACCCCAGACTTCTGCAGCATTACTCAAGCTCATCCTTGCATTTTTGGACATTTTTATTGTGTTTTGGATGAGTTACATTGCGGTCGGTGTCTGTTTTCTGTATGAGGTCATTCTCATTTCCGTTGGACGATGAATCAGGCTACAAACACTCATTGCTTTGACTCTGATGTGCCCTCATCAGACAGCTGTGGGAAAGATTAGTCCTCACAAATGTTGGTTTCTGCCTTTCCAATAAAAGGCATGGGTATGATTATGATCTTTTATCATTGCATGAGGACAATTTAAGCTTAATTGCTATCAATCAGTTTGGAATCAATTATTTTTCTTTTCAGTTTAATGCCAGTTGTAAGGTTCTGAAAGCTGCTTGAGAGGGGAAAAACAAACAATCAGCCTCTCTAGCAAAAAAATAGGAAATCATTACTGTGTGCTTTCAGCTCAAATGGAAACCACTGTTGTTGTTTTTCTTTTTTTTCAAACACTTCTTTAATTTTAAGCTGCATCAACAAATCCTTTTTAAATGCACAAAAGGTGAAGCGGGAACAAAGGCAGCCCCATCAGAAAGAGTTTAAACTGCTGAGACCTGTACTATTTGCACATTAAAAGCTGGTAGGTGTCCAGGCTTCCCGGTGCTCATTAGCATGCAAGGCCTTTTCAGTGCGACTCCTCCAGGTACGCCCACGGCTCCTGGCCAGGCTTTTGGGAGGGAGGGCCTGCTGTCCCCCCTCCAGCTGAGAGAGGGCAGGGAGTGGGAGGACAGGCCGTGCTGAAGGGAGATGGAGAGGACCGCACAAAGGCCCCCAAGCCCCTCTGGACACAGGACAGCAGCATTGCTGGCAAAATTATATGCGTCCACAGGAGATCCCCCTCCCACAAAATAGGGCTCTTTCAAAAAAAAAGGAATAGAATCAAACCTGGCCATTGATTTTTCTTTGCCAGGGAGCATCCTCAGCACAGTTCCCCTTTATTTAAGCCGATAATAGTGCCCCAACAACCTCCCACTCTCGCCTTTCACACACAGCTTGGCATGCTAATATTAATTACTGCTACATTACAGCTACCTTGATGCGCAGTTCTGGATAAACACCATTTATCACCGGCGATGTTGCACCACAACTCAAACAACCAAGACGGATGGAGATAAGACTGCATTCCTCCCATTGGTGAAGTGCAAGCGGGGAGAGGATTGTGTCTGCGGACACTGAACGCCTGACCTTGGATGCACGCACATGCACACACACGCACACACACACACACACACACACACACACACACACACACACACACACACACGCACACACACACACACACACACACACACACACACACACACACACTTGGAATAATTCTTTAGCTTTAATGGATGAAGTAGTCATGGCCTGCAATACTAAAAGATGCCAGAACAGTAAATACTTCCTTACATGCTGCAGACTGTGTGTAAGTGTAAGAAGAGATGTTTATTTCTCAGTTCTCCTGATGTTGTTGTGCTTAGTCACATGAAGTGTTTGAAATGTAAACACTGCAGGGCCTTACACTGATGAGATTCAATCAGGAACTAACCATCTTTGCCAAAAAACTTTAAATATACCGTTCTTCGTATTATTTTTATTGCAGATGAATCTGGCCTTATTTCATCTTGTGCTGGCTAGTGACTGTGGCAAGACTGGTGGAGGCTAAATTAAATGAGACACTCTGAGTTAATCAGAATATTTCTAAGGTCATTTGAAAGCACTGAGAGGTTAAAGGTCATCACTAAGATGTGCAGTCCATGATCCAGCCTGTCAGCGCACAGCCCTCTCCGATCACCCCTGACACCATGTCCCGATTCCAACAATATTGACTCGCTACCCTCAATTTCCAACTCCTCATCTTACATTCTACCCTTCAGACAGAATTACCCCCACCTGCCCCACAGACTGCATCAGGTGAGGGAGATGAAACTTCCCTAACCTCTAACTCCAAGCCGTGACTGCTCACCTCACATCCATCTTGGTCAAAATGAAAGATGTCATGTGACAAGGCATGATGAGGTTCCTGAATCAATAACACAAGTGGTAAACAACAACCAGGCTGCTTCCACGTGGACATGGAAGAACACTCTGTCTAACAAGGACAGCTTAAATTATGCCATTTTTCCCCAAAAGCATAGCTTGTGAACCGGATGAATGGGTAGCCTGGTTTGCCATAGCAATTTCAAATGCATTTCCAAAGCTCCCTTCCCATCATACAAAGGAGTTAGCTGGGTCTCTCATTCTCTGCTCATGTTAATCATTTCTCTCTCTCTCTCTCTCTTAGTCTCTCTCTCTTTCTTTCTCTCTCTCTCTCTCTCTCTCTCTCTCTCTCAATTTTTTCACTCTGCTGATTGAGACACAAAAATGGCAGCAACATTTAATGCAGCCAGCACTTCCTTCAAATCAGTGAAAAAGAAGCATCTTTAAAAAATGCCCCAGTTTCAGCTTACACCCACTTTATAAGCAGCTTCCCAGAGTGAGGGAGGGAGAGTGCTCAGAGCCCAGTCTGCCTTTAGTTACCCTGTCTTGTAGAAGCGGTGGTGGGACCTGGTTAATGTGCATGTATCAGACAGTGTCTGCCGGCAGCTGTCGGATTCCCCACTCTCAACTCTCTCAGACTCCGCACTGCACTCAGCTCAGAAAAGCGGGTCAGAGCTTGTCTGTCAGGGAGGCAGGGGAGCGATGTGGATGCGCGAGACAGTGAGGAAAGCTTGGCAGTGATTGGACAATGAGGCCTTAGTTTCTGCTTGCATAGAGCCAGTCAGCAAGCCCCACAAGTGTGAAAACTAAGTGAGGCAAGCAGAGAGCGGAGCAAACATGAGTACCATTTCCTGTGGGCGCAGACATTAATGCCCTGTATATTTCAATATATTTGATTCACAAGATCCCATGAAAGACACTGTGATTAGCTCCAAGGACAAAGCTGAGCAGAGATGGAAAACCAACAATTGCATTATATTATTTACAAGGCAGACATCCTTGTCTCAGGCAACTTCCAATGAATACATATTGCAACTGGAATTTTACCACGGTTCCACTGAGGTCAAGTGCTCTCACAAGCTCCCCTTTCTCTTATAGCAGTTTGATTATAAGGCGGCTGTCACCCAAGGTTTAGTACAGAGGGCTGTTCAGCAAACTGCTGGTTAAAACAAGTAGCGAGGATGAAGGCGCTGTGGGATACTCTTGGCCACTGTATAATTCCTCATCTTGCATTGGCAAGATGACTTCTTCTTAGTGAAATAAAACATCAGTGGTTCATTCGAGATCAATACCGTGAAGATGAGAATGATATTTCTGGACCAGAGCGCTCCTCATCTTTAATCGTCGTAAATCTAATTATTTTAAAGGCGAAAGCACTGAACATAAATCATATTTTACATGTTCAACAGAGTATATATTTTGGAACTTGGCAGTGTCCGATATGAAATGCCATAAAAGGACTATAAAACATAGCTTAAAGGTGCGAATGTTTATAAATAAATAATTAGTCCAGCAGAGAAGCGAAAGGAATGGATGTTTTATTTATGAGACTGGTAAAAGTGTGAAATACTGCGCTGACGGCACAAAGACGCTGATTAATTTGGCTAAGTAAGCAGACGCTTCAAATGAAATAGTGAAACCGGACAGAAGAGACACGCCCTCCACCGTAACCCCTCCCCTTCCACCCCACTTTCCCAGACTTGATTAAAAACACATCCTCTCTATTACATTAGCGCATGAACCAAACAGCCAATTAAACAGATTAAAATCATAAAACGGGGCCTCGGTCTTTTTTGTTAGGTTTAAGCTAAATTATTTTGCCGAAGCGAAAATGTCCCCCATTAAACAATGATAAGGTACACAGAGCTGCGTTCATCATTTTTTTTTTGTTAGCATCGGTTCCCTTTAATGGAGGCTTCTGCTGACACTGGCCCCAGGCGATTCTGCGATAATGAAGTATGGCACAGTTAATTCATAATGTTTCTGTAACAATTTTTTGTGCCGTTACAGCGATGCCGCGTTGCATTTAAACGTGAACGTTAAGTGTTAAACCGGAGAGACGTTGCAGAATGGGGTGTTATTGAACAAGCTCTGCACAGGTGGCACCATTCCCAGAGATCAGGACGGAAAAACAATCACCCTCTCTGCTGCATTCCCTTTGTTTTGGGAATGTTTTTTTGTTTCCCTTCTGCTGGCAAAAGAACACAAAAGCTGCTGTTCGGCCCCATGTGTCCCATTCAGCGTGGCGCAGGTTTCAGGCCCACCATGCAAAGCAGGCAGGTGCGGAGCACCACTGGAATGCGGCTGATAGTGTTGTTTGTGCCACTGTTGCTGCTGCTGTTGTTGTTGTTGTTGCTGTTCTCTCTCATATCATTGAGACCTCACTCAAAATGCAGGCCACTGCCTGCTTTCACCCACGCCATATTCACATTAACCAGAGCTGGAACCCGGGAGAGACACAGAGATAGACAGAGAGTGAGAGACAGCTAGATTTGCTTGTCCTGTGTGGGTGGGGAGTGAGAGGGATGCATTTGTGCCGGGAGCAAACATGAACACACTTAAGCCTATATTAAGCATAAGTACATTCGGTATAACCTCTTTTAGGTCCAGAGACAAATAAATAAGCACAAAGTGCTGGTATGAAACCTCTGCTGAGTGCAGCGGACCAATGGGCCAAGAACCCGCAGGCTTCGTTTTCCCTTATGAGATCCATAACACAAAGGCAAGGTGTCATGTCTGGATCCCGTAACATTGTCATACAGCTGGACATGTCTGGGCCATGTGGAGTGGTGGCGGCCTGCATGCCAGATGAAGGCGGCAAAAGAGGCACTTCTTGGAAGTGTGGTGATTGCTGCAAGTAACCCCCACACCCCTCACCTCTGAGTGGCAAAGTAACAGAAGTGAGCCAGTACAACTCACTGTTCCTCATCTCTGCATACATATAATGTACACATTCAAGACAGCTCAGACCATTCATGACCCTTCATTCTGCCTCAAGATAATAATCATAATACTCAAAGCCCACATGATGTTCAACGCGAAAATAATTTCACCTTCATTTTTGTTATTCTCTGATTTTAAGTCTTAAAGTTCAGAGCAGAATCAGAATGAAATGAAACCACGAGAGAGATTTACTTGCAATGTTATTTTCTATAAAGATGAGGCAAAGCGGTTTGAGTGCTTTGGCATACTGCTGTTGCCAGTAAATGTGGTGTTCTAATGGGAATCATTTTATACCTCACTCTAAAACATCACCACTGGCGAACAATTTATTTTGAGGGAAATTGCCAATCAGGAGAGCCTCAATTGTTAGCACAGCTTGTTGAGATGAGTCCTTTCTCATAGCAAAATCACAGAAAAGAAAAGTTAAAGTAATGTTTTCACCATTGTAATGATAAATGAACACCTAGGACTATTGCACAATATTAATGATTGTGGAAAAAAGCCAAAGACATTCAATTTTTCTCAACCAAGACAAAAAATTGGAGCACCATAGTATTTCTATATCGATTTGTTGACCAAGCCTCTTTGGTTGGGTACCTGTCCTTTTAGCTTTGTGTATGTGTGTGTGGCAGGAGGAACAAATAAATGGCACAGTGATTATACATGCCTCAAGACAGAATCTTTTCATTGAAGCTGGAAGAGCAGACAAAGGCAATGCAATAGAAGGCCAACCTGAATGCACTGTTTTGTTATAGATATTGTAAGAGGTTTGTAGTTGATTTTTTTTTTCCATTTATGCAACTCTGAGTCAAGCTGTTACACCTCTCAGTAATCTGTGCTCGCTGACATATTCCGCCCTTTATTTGCCCAAAGTGAGAGAGAAAATACAGACAAACCCTGGCATGACTTTGCCAAAACCTGCTCACATTTGCATGTGTCCTAAAGTACAGATTGCCTGATTTCCTTTTTTCCGAATGCACAAGAGCTGCTTTTCATAAATGCATCTGTTAGTCTTGTGTGTTTATGTTAAGGCTTCCAAGCAACTTCAATTGTTCAGGCTTTTCTCAATACATTGGACAGACTTGCCAACAATCATCCCCTTAAAGAGTGCTCCTGAAATATTAACTCCCATCTCTAAAGGCAAAAAATGTCACATTCCAAAGACACACTGTATGATGAAACATGAAGCTAAACAACTCAAATACACCAAGGCTTAGAGGCTGGTTCATAAAACATGTTCAAATGAGAATGATTTAAATGTTTTATGCATGCCATTTAATGTAACCCTTTAATCAAAATTTACATGCAAGGGCCAGCTTCCCCCCACCACCCCAGGGAACAGTAATCCACATCAGCTCAGGACGTACAATATGTGTGAAGAACATAATTCCCTATTGTGGACCTAATCAATCACACTGCCATTACACAAGTGTTGTAAATGACAAGGAGTGCCATTAAATCTCAGCTTTCTCCCAGCTGCCTGTCAGGGTGGAGTCATGCACAGCTGGGCTGCAGCTCTTGTCATAATATTAATTGAATATTGGATTCTGTGCCAAAGGAAATCATTCTACAGTAGGTCCAATATTTATGTACAAATAAGCAGAATGTGTCCAGGGGTGAACATTTGCATTTTGGTAATGAGATTGCCTTGAAAATATTCTTTCACTCGATGTTATCAAATTGTCTTTCTCCCCCACTTCCTCTCAAGATATTGCTTAGGATTTCCGATCCTACTGTATGATGAATGTATTTTCCTGCTCCAGTACTGTAATTCCATCTTGCTGTTGCCAAGCAAGGGTGAGAGAGACAGAGAGAGAGAGAAAGTAGAGAACTATAGCAAAGTAAATGTGAAGCAGTAGTGGTAGTATGCTCCTAGCTTAAACCAAGGAGGTTTGTAGAAGGAGAGAGCACAACATCAACTCCCCTGCTGACTTCTTCCTCAACCGCCCACATCGTCTCATTGTTCCCAGTGTAGGATAACCCCTCTTTGATGGCTATATTTGGGTTCAGGTGTTCCGAGGAAAATCTACCGCTTTCATTCATTTCACAAACACATTGTAGTACCTCAGAGATCTCCTCGGACCTCGTCAGTTCTCTGCATCCACTGCAGTGGAAGAACAATTCACACATGCTTGTCAAGTGAGGGTGAGGAGAACACAGATGAAAGGGTATAAACTTCCTGTTCTGTTCTCCTACAGTCCTCTTTGGTTGCAGAGAATCAGTGTTTTTTGATTTTTTTAACATACCAAGTTTACACAGTCTGTCAACATTTCTGTAACATTTTAGTAAACCAGTATTATAATGTGTATGTGAGCGCTTGCGTCCATGTGTGTGCATGCATGTGCGTGCGTGCGTGCGTGTGTGTGTGTGTGTGTGTGCGTGCATGCGTTCGTGTCTGTGTGCACATGCATTTGCACTTGTGTCTGTGTGTGCCTGCCCCGGCTGCCCATTCACAGAGACGGTCTGTTCAGTGTAGATACGGTGGTAAACAGCGGCCACCCTGCATGCCTGGGCTTGCACAGACAGGGGGCTGATAACTGTCTGGCACAGCGCCCAGCATCGCCCCGCGACGTACGTCTCCCCACAAGGTCACCACAACATATGGGCTCCTCCACATGGGAGAAGGTCCTGGGAAAACGCACATGCATACAAAATGTTCTTTATTTCCATGCAGGGATACTCACTCTCAGCACCCCTGGTCTGGAGACATTAGCTGTCTTTTGGCTCGTGATGCATTTTATTACGAGTGATCTCTCACCTGTCAAGACTTCCCTGGCCACACTGCCCACCCTGCTGCAGTCTGTCGTTCTTTTACTCAGCTGTTTGCAACATCCTGTGTGTTCGCACGCCAACCTGGAGGTGAGGGTTCAGGGTGGGGTAGCTGGTGTGGGGTAGGGAGGCGGTGAGCCCATTTGGTCAGGTTTCAGGAACACCTTCGCCTCCCACAGTGCCTCTCGTGTGCCAGGTCCCACACTGCTCTGAAACTTTAACCTTTAGATGATTCGTTTTACTAGGACTGCTTACAGACTCTCACTGCTAAACATGATTACCGCTGGCATGTTTTTACTTAACTTTCCCAGAAGCTGATCATTAGAGAGCTGCATCTCCCATCTCCAGGGGGTGTCAGTGTTCTCAAGGTGAAGGTCACACATACCTCAAAAGACACAATGAGTCAATCTAATAAATTTGCCAGTCTGTTTTTCCTGTTCTTTTCAGACATTTCAAATGACAGCTGCTCAAGCTTTGCGTTTCAGCATAGTCTTTTTTTGTGCAAAATTCAAATCCCCATGCAATTCAAAACATTTGTTATTGATTGAAGCTTCTTTATGAACAGCAGATTTTTCCTTGTGAATTTTAGTGTTGTGGTGTTGTAGAGGTAGGTAATTAAGAGGTCAGGTGAAAAAAAATCTTAAGAAATATAAAACCTATAGGCAATGCACAGAGACGGACACACCAAAGTTCTGTAGCTTTTTCAGTGCATTTGAATTAATGATGCATCATGCAAGTTTTCAAATACAGTTCCGGTACTTTTTTTTATTTCTGTGAAATAAGTGCTGTGGCAGTAATTAACTATACTGCGCCCATATAATCAAGACAGTTTAAGAGATTTCAACTCTTTATTACTGTATGTTTATTACGAGTACAAGACCACCTCCTTGGTTCCAATTAAAGTTTATAGATGTAGCTTTTCAGTGAGACATTTAAAAATGTCTTTAACACCAGTGTGCCAGATTGTGCTAATTATGGGCATTGTCATCTTTTAATTAAGGCTCTTGTGCCACAAGTCTGTGATTACCAGGCTGAAAGAAAGGCGCTATGCTCGTGCGTGTTCCACAGACAGCGGAACGACCTATTCAGGCCGGCGTTCGAAACGAGGACACCTCTGTCTGCTCTGCCCGGGACCCAGAGCACATGCATGGAGCTGAAAAGGGAATTATGGGGCAAATAATGAGTAATCACGTTCTCGGCCTACCGGTGGAAGCGAGATTAGCGGTCTTAATTTGGAGCAGGGAAGATCCTCGGTCTCCGCTGTGAGGGAGGCATTGTGCAGCGCCAACAATAGCCTTTCGGTCTCAGAGCACCGCAGCCTGTGAGTCAAGGCTTTGCTGCTGTCTACAGTTTTCCGCGCCCATTGTCATGGAATTGTTTTCATTGTTGTTTTGTTGCAGTCATTGTTTCCACATTGCTCCGCGCCAGGCGGCTGTGGACGTGCTCAGTTCTGCCGGTGGAGGCAAGTTTTTTCAGGCTTCGATCTGTCCCTGCCCTTCATGGTTTTGTGAATGTCGCTGCCCTTGTGCATCATGCAGGTCTAACCAGCGATGTCCCATGCTGGAATTCAGGAGCAGAAACTGCTGCGCTGATATAACCCCCAGGTCTTCTGCAGGGAAACAATGTGCTGTCTCTTACATATCACCTTAATACAGTTATAAATATACAATGAGCCCCATAATGTAGGACCCGGTAAAAATTCTTCACAAAATAAAATCATACACCCAGGATTATTATTTGTGTGCTGGAGGTGACAGTGAGAATATTCGATACCAGTGGAAATGTAGAGCTTGACGCTGTAGAGCGTGTGTGTGCGCACTTATGCGTGCTTTTTCTCTAACAATAAAAACACACTTGGGGGGCACCTATGTGTGGCCAGCTTGAAGAAAAACAACACACCATTAAAAGCAGTGCTATCCCATAGGTTTGCAGCAATCAAAGCACTTAGTCATTCGACACACTCTCACCACTACTGACGCTCCCTGGACACACACACACATGCAATCTCCCAATTAATCAAGTTCATTTAGAGCTGTTTATACATCACGAGGAGAAGGTGGAAGGGTCAGATAAGTTATCCAGGTGTCTTTTTGTTTCTGTTATCTCCCTCTTCCTCTCGGGGAGGGGGGTTGAGGAGAAAGGCTCCTAATCTCTCTGGTTATCCTGTGTAAACAGCAGAGGCCTGGCCTAATCCGAATGCACACACTGACATCCCTGCTTTGGGACGCTTTCTCTGGGCTTCAAGGTCAAGCTGATGGGGGGTGTTACATGATTACATTAAATAAGAGTGTACACAGGAACAGGCATTTCATGCCACCTTCTGTTTCTCTCACTCAGCCGAACGGAAGAAAATCTGAAAATGCATGAAAAGGACAGGACAGAATGCATCTGCATTCAGAGTCTGCATGCAATTCAACAATCCGTATCTGTCTGCTTTTATTGAAACCAGTGGGCCTGGCATCTGGGTTCATCAGAGTTTAAAACTCCATATTCATCCCCTGAACCTCCTCCAGAGGTGCCGTCTCCAGTGTAAAGGGTGTGTTTATCCAAACCGAGATAGTGCGCCAATGTATCAGCTCTCAGAGCCAAGGTGTCTTCGAGAGACGGCCGATACTCATTTTTCCCAGCAGGATTTACCCGACAGGAAATTATTAAAGGCATTCTGGGAAATCAGCAACGCCGCCCAGCAGCCAAGAGTTTTCAGTCTCTCAGATTCAGAACGTGCTACTCTAGAACAAGTAAAAAAACAAGAAATTTCATAAATGCAGCACAGATGACTCTCTCCCTCCTCGTATCCACAGGGTTTGCTGATAGGACACTCTGAACAGACGAGGAGTTTTTGCTCCAGTCAAAGAAAATGCGAAACCAAACAGTGTAATCTTAAAAGTGAGTCACATAACTCCACCCGAGATTAGTTCACGGGATTAAAAAGGACAGAAAGAAACAAAACAAGGAGTCCACAGAGTGGCAGAAAAAAATGGAGATGCTAAAGTAGGTCAAGCGAAAGGGGGGATAATTCAACAAGTTTTTTTTTTTCCTCCACTCTTGTCAATACCTTGAGCCATAAGATCACCGGAGATCTGTATTATTCATTTACAAATATGGAAAAGGTTAATTGAAATAGGATTTTGAGTGAATGTGAAGTGTTTCATGGCTGTCATTGAGCAGAGCAGCTCTTCAGCAGCCCACGAGGTGGTGAAGATGTATGTTTTTTCTCTTGTGTTTCTTTCCCCCCTCGCTGAATTTCCATACAGATAAAAGTGTCAGAGAGCGACAGTATTCCAGAGAGGGGCAGGGTCAGGAGAAGCCTTCTTGTAATTGAAAATAGATTGAGGAAGAAGGGAGTGTGTTGGGAGAAGTGAATACAGATGACAGCTGCGTTATGGAACCTTCGAGCATCCCTCAACATGCACACACAGTATTGCAGTACACGCACACACACACATACACACACACACACACACACACACACACACACACGCACACACACACATTCATGCCCACACAGACCCAAAGTACTAAAAAAAAACTCTGTGTCACACACCCACATTCAAACCCTCTGACATGATTACAGATGCATAAAAACATGATACTCATAACACATAATACTCAGAGTCATGCCACACCCCCACCATAAAATCCTCTGTCACATACGTGCACTTGCAGAGTAGCATAGTAGTACTACTAAAAGAGGTGGTAGTGGTTTTTGTTCCATGGTTCCATGGGGTTCCATGAGGTTCCATGACCACCATACTAATGTTATAGTATTACCAGCAGTAGCAATGATTTTAATACTGGTAGAAGCAGTAATGTAAGAAACAACAGAAACAGCCATCAGTATGTAAATCACATTCTAATGCTATGATCATCCGGCAGTTTTCCTCCAGTCAATGAAAATCGCAATCAATCCATCAAATTGTTTTTGACAGCAGACATTTTTGCCAGGAATTGCCACAGAAGGATTTAGTAGGACAGTGAGGATAAGTTATTCCTTATAGCCCATGTAGCTCAGACTCATTTTTTGTGAGGAGATGAGGGCTTGCATCCCAGGCGTTAGCTTGCATCTGGAGAATCTGGAAGAGCCATCTGTGTCTCTGACCTCCCCATGCAATGCCACTTCTGCAGACTTATATAAACTCAAGCATACCAGAACTGCATTGCCGTGGAGAATACTTAGAAAATGATACTTAACTTGTATTGATGGCACTGGCTGCAACCTCTCTCCTTCCTGAAATAAAAAGAAATAGACAAAAAAAAACAGTTTGATCAGTGTTGTTTGGGATGATTTCAGAGCAGCAAATTGGCCTGATCGGACCCAGACCTGGAGCTTTTTTGACGCAGATGAATGTGTACCAGCTTGCGTCTCCTAACAGCCTCTTAAATGAGCTTGTACTCCGAGATGCCGTGCGATGGGAAATTTCAGGCCAATATTGAAAGGGCTGGCATGAAATCTCCAAACACTGTGATACTGATTGATAATTTATGCTCACATCTCAGAGATCTTGCCACCACTGCTAACTGCCGCCACTGCTGGAAACACACATGTTACAGCCCAGTTCCATGACAGGCAGTACAGAAGTATGGATTGGCAATAAATCTAGGACATGAATATTAAAGTTGTCACACTCATGACAATGAGATCATTCGTGAAAATGTCTCCCTTCAGAAAATATCAATCTGTTGCGTTTTGCAAAGACTAGCTTTATTTTAGCATATTTTACCTCACAACATGAAGAAGAAGATTCGCCATGATCCCTTACAGCACCTGGCAAAGTTTATTTTATGGTACAGAGGTGAGTCTGAATCTCAAACACACCTGGTTAAAGCCTGGCAAAACCACCATTGATTAGCGCACCGGGTCTGCCGCAGTATGACAGTGCCGGAGTTTACAGGAGCACGCCGACAGCTGACAGCCATATTGAGTCCTCAGACACAGGAGTGGGTCTGCCGTCTCCTTGTTTGCCACGGCAAGCGCTGTTTAATTAAAACTGCTTAACAGCCAGTGACTGTCACAAATTTAAACAGCGACGGCGCAGTCCTTCCACAGCCCTGCAGATTGGACAAAAGTGAATCAGTACAACCGGGGACAGATAGGCCTTAATCTGCGCACCCGACATTAAAATCCATTAGCGTAGTTTAAAAAGTCTTAATTTGCAATTATACACTTGAGTGACTTTGCTCCTGTTGAAATGGAACGAGGGGGTCTCTGGCCCTGAGTGGTTCCACACTCCTCCGTACTTCGGGGCTTGTCAGTCGTACCGCAGTGGCCTTCTCCAGGCTGTCAAAAACGGGGAAGCCAACAACACATGCAATGTTCAAAACACTCCTTGAATCTTAGGGTGTCATGTAAACACAAAGCGGGGGACAGGAAGGCACTGCCCACATTCTCACCGACCGTTTTAATGAAAATCCTTTTCTGACACGATTAAACTTTGCCTGTGTAGACAAGTTCTATCTGAGCCCCAGAGGACGGAGGGAATAAAGGGATGAGAGGAAGAGAGAGGCGAGGGGGGTGGAAATAGGTCAGGGCGTCCTCTGCTATAGTTAATCCATACGCAGACCGCTCTTTGGTGCGTTTATCTCCACCCTGGGAACATCGAGGAGGCGCCTATCGTGTGGAGGCAGATAATCGACGGCGGGCCCAGACCGAAACGGGGGGACGCGCGAGGACCTGGAGGAGACCAGCGCGCAAATCGCAGTCGCCCTCTGTTTGTGTTTCCAAGGCAATTGCCTCATATTTTAAAGATGGGAGGTGATGCATTGTATTCATGAAACATTTATTGTAGGGTGACTTTCAACGAGGATAAGCAAAAGGCAGTATTAATATTTTAACACGCACGCGGAACCGGAAGGAGTTTCTCCCTCGTTTGCAGCGCAAGGGGCGACAGAACCAAGGTGGACAGAAAGAACAACCAGCCTCTAGTGCTCCCCATATACAGATGTTCTGGGCCAAATAAACCATACACAGTTTAGCGGCCGTGAACGCGGCTGCCCCAGGTGGTAGCGTCCGGGGTACCGTCTCTCGCCCCGCTTCCTGTTGCTTGTCTCCCCGGCGCCCCTCTTTCCTCAGCACTTTGAGCTGTCACACTCGCTCAGAGTTCACCGTGCCGTTTTTAGTCCCCTGTTCAAATATTCATGGGGGAGCCGGGGCTGCAGGTCTCTCTCCCTCTCCTCTGGCTACGGCTTCATCTTCTCCGCTCCCCCAGAGTCGGCCCCCGCCGAGACCCACGGCTGCGCCGCCATTGGCCACGTGCTGGACACGTGACCTTTTCCCGAGGCGTAATGGAGTTCTTTTAGACCGGCGGCGGTAGGGAGAACGTCTCGTTCCGCCTTTTATCTCCGCCTGGCTGGACGAGGCACATAATTGCGGCAGACAGCCACGGATCATCAAAGCGACATGCAAAATGATCAAAACCCAAAGCAAACAGTGCAGCCGCGCTCCGCAGGGAGCCGAGCGCACTTAAATATTTCATCCTGTGGGGGGAGCTGCTGTCCCATCGGTCTTCAATCGGTCACAGTGCCTGTGAAAATATTTACCTTAAACAGAGCTGTATGGTGACATGATAATGCCAATAAGAAAATGGCCTGTCTGTATGTCTGCGAAGAAATTGACTGAAGCAGCAGTCTGCGTCAAATGATTTCAGAGAAAATGGGTCAGTCATGTGCAGTGAACTTATGGGTGTACGGAATGGATTTGGCAGGAGAGAAAAAGACAGAGTAATGGAGAGAGAGAGGGCGAGAGCAAGAGAGAGAGAGAAAGAGAGAGAGAGTGAGAGAGAGAGACGGAGAGTGACAGAGAGAGAGAGAGGGGGAAAGAGGAAAACACTGGTCATGTCTTTAATTTCTTAACACTTTAGTTCCTTTAAACTGTAGGCTGTGAGTCTAAAAGCTTGTATGTGACAGAGACAGAGAGATGCTGCAAGTTGGCTGCTTGGATGGGTGAAGTGAAGTGTATTTGCAGCACGACCGCTCATCCACTCAGCCAACGCGGTGCTGGACTGAAGTGTCAGTGCTTTCAGGAAGTGCTACTGAGATACCAGCCTCTGATGTGCACACAAATGTTACCACCACAAACACATTCACACATTGAAGAATCCATCACATGTCCAGATTTTGTCTGTTTTCCACACCTTATACACGGAAGCCTATACATGTACATCTTTGTTGTCAAAGAATGTTATTGGTTGAAAAGCTGTATAAATATAAGGAAGATAGTATGTAAGTACAACAAACATGTAATTGGAACTATGTTAGTGAACCGCCACATGCTGACAGCTTGACATT
Source organism: Megalops cyprinoides (assembly GCF_013368585.1). Taxonomy (NCBI): domain Eukaryota; kingdom Metazoa; phylum Chordata; class Actinopteri; order Elopiformes; family Megalopidae; genus Megalops; species Megalops cyprinoides. The sequence continues at coordinate 23,809,517 of NC_050591.1, forward strand.
TTTACTTTCATAACTAAAAGGCTGCTCAAAGAATTCACTACATTGCTGGTACATTCCTTAATCTGAAAGAATCTGATATATTTTAAGACTAAATAAGAGGCACTGGGTACATTTGCATACACAGCTGGTAGTCACTGCAGTAGAAATGGTTCTAACTGTGAAGTGAAGAAAGAGTCAGGCTGAGCAGTGTGAAGAGAATGGGGAAAATATGCAGTAACACTGTTACATGTAGTTGTCATCATACTTGTGACTTTATCTTTAGAATGGCAAGTGCCAAACGCAGAAATCTCAGACGGCTTCAGGCTTCGGCCCACCAGCAGTGGCAGCCCTGACAAGCCCGTGTTGAATGTAAAACACTTGCAGCTCGAATGGCTTCCTTTTGCCACCAGCGATCGTTAAGTGCCGGGTGGCATATGGAGGTACCTTTGAACAGCCACAGTGAGAGCCCTTATCCTTTTGTAGTTATTGCCACAGACACAGACACACACACAGATGCACACACACACACACACACACAGAGTGGAGAGCATCTGCATTGTGAAGCAGGAGGGCTTCATCATTGCGTGTGAGAGTGCATGTGTGCGCGCGTGCGTGCGTGCATGCATGTGTGAATGTGTTAAACAGCGTTGAATGTAAAGAAAATGCTGCAGAAGTGAAATGGGGTGGCAGCTATTTCGCACCAAACAACAAAGCCAAGGCTTTCAAGTGAGAGCGGAAAATAAACTGGTGCTGGTCTGAGATCTGTGCATCAAACGGCTGGCAAGCCAGCTACTGGGGGGCACAGATGGCTGGAGTCGAACGAAACATTTTAATGAGGAAAGACCAAGCTTTTACAGTGGTATGGGGGGTGGAGAGAGTGTCACAAATGCGCGAGAGGAGGGAGACACAGACCTAAGGCCGTCTGAGGTTGTGTTTTGTCACCACCGTGTGACAAGGCACACTAAAGCAGCCACGACACGTCACTTCAGAACCGGTAAGGACGTGAATGAAATACTCACGGCCATCATCAATTTCAGTGACCAAAGTTTCCCACAGTCTAGGGCAGTTGGTTTGAGCATATTCACTTGTCAGAATGAGACATTGTGAATTCGTAGAGTTCTTACGTGAATTGTAAGGTCATGTACTGCCCTCTAGTGGGGGGTCTCGGTTTAAGCGGCAGTAAATTCTTTTGGCCAAAAATGTCAGTTCCTTGCCCTGGAATTAAACACTACAATGATTCCATAGTAACATGGGAAACTATGTCACCAAATTTCAATAAAATCTGTATTTAATTTGTAACGTAAAGCACATCTCTATAAGTTACTAAATTAAATGTCACCAGAACAATGGCCATCAATCTTTTTTTCATAGTAGGTACATATTATGGTCCTAATTCGTAATAAACATATAGTTCAAGAAAGAAACAGATACAAAATAGAATTAGCCATTCAATAGAAATGTTTTATCGTCATAACATACAAAGTTGCCACAACACCAGGAAGAGAGAACAAGAAATCAACCAGTTACAAAACCACACAGAAACAATTATGATAATCACAAAAGCAATAACTCTAACAATAGTAACACTGCTGCTGCAACTACCACCACAAGTTATAGTGATAACAACAATTTGATGGCAGGTTGTCCCTGTCTAACTCAGGTCCTCTTCTCTCCTAGGAGAACTGGTAGATTCTCCACTTCAGGGATGTGTGGAAATATGGGACAATTTCTTGCAATTTTTAAAATTATCTTTCTCCTTCAATTGTTTGTGGTTCAAAATAAAATGTTGAACTGTCAGCTTCTTTAAGCTGGCTTTAAGCGAGCAGCCTTTTGTCTTTGGGAAGCCAGGTCTGCCTGTGAAGCCCTGTCTCTACACTCAGACTGACTGTTTTATCAGTGTTTTCCTTCATTTTTCTTCCTTTCTTAATTTTGTTAACCATGGTCAGAGGTCAAGTATTCTGCAACAGTGTATTCTGTTTGAGACAAAAAAAGCAAGAGTATTGCTGTGACAAGTATACATGTCAGCAACTGGAAAACAGGAGATACACTTTCAATACATACACATCTGAGACTTCTACAGTTTGATTAACCTCTGGCCATTATGAAGTTTTGCTAATATATCAGTTTAAAAATGTCCCTGATATAAACCATGGCAAAGCTAATATATCAAATAAGGGAAACATTAACTTCTGTTTCTATTCAACAACTCATTGTTTACAAAGATTATGCTCACAGTGAAATAACTGCAAAATATTCCCACCAAAACCCTTTACCACATCAGCTCTTATGAGGTTATTAACAAGTTTGTTAATTAAGGTTATTATTAGTGTGAGTATAATATAATTTTATGCACTAAACAACTGTAGCTAAAATATTGATTATTACATGCAAAGCCTTTTTCTATTTAGGTCACAGTGATGCATGGTAACTCACAAGATAGGGTTGAGGAAAGAGTATCCACAAATCTAAAAGACACAATCAACTCATCATTTAAAAGGTTGTTGCTGTTCAATACATTCAGTATCAAACAGGAATTTCTTCAAATACACCATACAGTACATATAGCCATGGTGTTCTACAACATGTTTGGCAATACTTTGTTACAATACTGTAATGCTATAGCAATATGTCTACCTGTAAAACAAAGCTTGAACTAGCACAATGATCCATACTCTATTCCACGACTGCAGAATTCAGCTTCACATGGATCATTTTACAGCTCAAAGAGGAAGCACAAGACTGCATCACCAGAGACTAGGAGCCAGCTAATTCACCAGCTACAAATGTGCTGAAAATTGACTTCCTAGCAACATGAATCACTCTCTGTGAGCATCATATCAATGTGCAGCCACTATCCTTTACAACTTCATGTACCTACCAGTAATTCTGGACCTAAATAGATTATCTTTCATTATCAAACTCAAGATGTAAAACGAATATCTTTCAAATGATTACAATATTTTTAAATTGTCCAGCTGATAAGAGAAGGAAGAGTAAGACAAACTAGCAATCATCAGATTTACATCAGCAGTTGTATTTCCACAAACACTGTGGAAATGTTTTGTTTCAATCATGCTCAAGGCCATTTGTCAACTAAACTCGGCGGCACAAGGATTTCCTCCAGTCTATCCCTTTTCAGTCTGTGACAAGCTGTCCCGTTTGTGCAGACTGTAGGGGTACACACAGAATCACTCCATTCATGAAATATGATAAACATCCCCATTTACACCCAGTGGTATCATGACCATGATTTTCCATGAGAAAGGACATGTCTGATAGAAATAATCTGAGCAAAAACAGGGTTTACAACTTGTCTATTGTATTATTCTGCAAGTGGACGAGAATAAGACCAGGATCAAATAAATACTCTGCAGACAAGGCCAAGATGTAAATGACTTTTCCAGACCGAGACTGCAGAGTATTGGCCTCGAGGCTGAGAAAAAGACAAATATCAGGTCTCAAGACTCCATCACAGTGAGAAATCTCTTGCAGTCCCGCTGCATCGAGTTACAGTTTCCTGTGTAACATGTAAGCTGTTGGAGTTTTAATGCGCTCTGATGGGTGTCAAACTGCTCACCCGCTGAAAGCGATGGCACAGCCAAAGCACTTTACGAGTGCGCAGATGAACTGTGAGTTTCATGGATTCACTGAATGTTTTACCACATGAGGAACAGTTGTGTGGTCTCTTCCCGGTGTCTGTTCACTGCTGGAGAGTGAGAGGTCCTCAGTGGCTGTAATAATAAATCACGTTGGGGACACATCCAGCATGCGCTGTGTGTGTGGAAGTTACTTATTATTTGTTTGGGCTATTTTTTCTCCACATGCCACACAGGTGCAGTATTGTGGTTATATAAATGCTATTTTTGGTGTCACAATCTTCACAAACGAGGCAGGAAGTGTTCCCTCGTGTTAATTTGCCGTTGTTCTGTGAGTTTTATTTTTCTGCTTCTTCCCTGTTAATGAGTCTTCCCTCTTTCCTCTGAAACTCTTGTCTATCTGTGGAATAAGCACAACATGGTGACAATGGCACTCTGTGAGTCTTTCTGCTTCTTATCAAACTTCCTGACATGGTGGCACCTAATTAAAGGATTAGGTGTATGTGGTCTGTACATTTCTATGAAGGCAAAAATTATCTTACTGGGAGTCAATGAGGATGCGAGCACTCACATTAGGATTTAAATAATCAAATTAATGATCACATTTAGGACATCATCATTTAAGACATAAATTAAATGATGAGCTGAGTTGTAATCACAATCTATGACTTGTTTAAATTTGTTTTGATATTGTAATGGAAAAATAATCAAAGCATCAGTGCAGTTTGTAGGAAGTTTAATTGCACAGCAAATTATGTTTACACTGCTGCTTTGGTCTAAATATGCTTAAACACTGTAATGAAGGCATAGCTATAGCTGTCTTCATGAGGGTTGCAGGGATCATATCCTTGCTATCATTTTTACGTTTTCAGGGTGTTTTTTAAGTGCAGCAGGGCCACCCAGACGGTCTCATTACATTCAGTGTTCAGCAGGCTGCACTTCAATCCTGTGATGTAATTTCTGTGTCATTATGCAAAGAGCCTCTCTGACTAGATGAGAAGCTTTCAAACTGCATGAGAGGTGAAGGATTTCCGTGCTGCAGGTCTGTGTTAACCACTGTAATACAGGCTTTGTTAGAAGTTTGCCTCACTGACACAGCGTCAGTGAGGCTTACATATGCATAGTGACAACCATGTGCTTAATTCAGATAAGTATGCACAACCACAGGGATGTGTGTTGCTTGTCATCCACCAGTCCCTCATGTAATGAGAAATCTGAATTGAGCGGTTTTTGACTGGTTGGTTATTATGCATACATTATCTCAGTTTAAAGCATGGTTGTCCTTAAATGTCCTATGAGGTCTGACATTTGTCTAATAATTAAACACAGAAACAAGCTGAGCCAGTTTTCCAGACCCAGATTAACCCTTCTCCTGGACTAAAAATAATTTTGAATGAAAATCTCCATTCAAAATGACACATAGACAAAATCATTTGTAACACTTCAATCCACATAGAAATTAGATTTGTGCTAATTTGTTCTCTAGTATACATACTTTTGTAACTGATGTGATTTAGGAATCTTACAAATTGGACAAATGCAATTACTGTTATGTGAATTTGAACATTTCCCAGACAGAGATTAAACCTACTTCTGATCTATAAATAATTTTGAATACGGATTTGCATTCAAAGTGATTTTCAGTACAGGTGCAGGCTTAATCTGGGTGTGTTTTGTGTAGAGACTCATACTATTACTATTACTAGAAGGTAACCATAACTGGTAAATTTCAAGTGGCAAGTACTGTCTAAGTATATATAGTAATCTGATACTTGATACCAGATACTTGGCCCCACGTATGGTTATATTTTGTTGATTCTTTCGAAGACTATACATAGGTATCTGAGATAAAGTTTGAATCTCAGCAGTCTCCTCAGTGGTAAATATATGTTTTGTGAAGTAATCCAGTACACCTAAAAGCCTTAGCAATGCATACACCGAGTTGAATGCAGAGATAATTTCATGAATTCCCCCTCTTTTGTGGCTTCTGCCAACATTTAATTCAAATATAAAAGTACTTGTTTGTTAGTGGATATAAATAATTTGTAAGTAATAGGGACATTGAGCCAAAAGCCATCCATTGCTCTGAAATGTTGAACTGGTCAGTCTAAACCGGTTGAAATAAGCGGGTATTTTAAAGTACAAATTCCGCTACTGTCCAGCAGGTGGGGCTGAGTTTCCTTTGAAATTTGGTATCGTACATTAACTGGGTATGGAGGCAGAAGCAATATTGTTATAGTTTACTTCATTGTGTTCAGTAACAGTACATTAGAGTGACTTTCTGTAAATTTGAAATACTTGTGGAAGATGTAGAGTGGCAGGAGTGAGGAAATAGCACAGAGCAATGGAGCATTGCCACGAGCAAGTGCTATTGATTGGAATGGGTAAAACGAAAGTGGCACTCAGCAGAATGCAAACATCCCCAACACTTAATACCAGCTCTATGAGCCTTCCATTTTCCTCCGCAGAAACAGAGAGAGAGAGAGAGAGAGAGAGAGAGAGAGAGAGAGAGAGAGAGAGAGAGAGAGAGAGAGAGAGAGAGAGAAACAGTGATGAAGTTTGGAAGTGAAATTTCATTCAACTGTCCATAGATGGAGCTATTGCAACGTGCACCTACATTTTTCTGGCATTCTTTGCAAGAGAGAGGACAGGATTCAGTTGTCTTGATTTGTAGATAGATAGATAGATAGATAGACTTTCTGTCAAGCACACACAAAAACGCGTAGCCTGCTGTACCTTTATTAGCTATATGTGCCTGCCGAAGTTTCCAACAAAGTATCCCCCAAGCTTACATTGTGATTATTGATTTATTTGTGTATCCCTTAGATAAATCCCTTAATCACTTAATCCCGTATCAATTTGGATTATTGAATTTGGACAAATGTATTCCTGTTCTGTTGAGGTCAGACAGAGAAAATAATGTGTCAGTAAATGGTAATGAAAAGAAAATGTGAAAAAAATGTCAATTTTAATAATGCTAACTCCTTAAAGTGGCATATTTCAAACATACATGCTCCATTTACTTACTTACCATCATACTGCTGGTGAATTTCTTTTTTTCACTGGGCCATCTCAGATCCCCCAGCATGGCTTGAAATCTAATTGTTAGGAGAAACTGTACCTTCATTTGATTAACATAAAGTAATTGAGGCTTCGATGTACAGTACTTCGAAGATTAGCTTTGCAATCATTATGTGTAAGTATGAATGTTATTAGGACCAAAACCGCTGGAGTTGTGAACCACTGGAGGTGGGGTTTTAAGAAATACATGCATACATGTGCATGCACATATGCACAATGCGTACGTGCACACACACACACACACACACACACACACACACACACACACACACACACACATCTTTGATCTGTAGAACGCCCTGTGTTATACCCAAAACAGTGCAAGGATACATTTTTCTGTCTTCTCTGTCATATTATTTATTTATTTATAATTGTTGTTGTTGTTACCTCTTTGCAATAAAAGAATATGAAAATTTTTGATATGTAATAAACAATGCAATTTTAATTAATCAATTCTGTACCGGTCTCTCAGAGCTACAGTAATGATTGCTTTAAAAGTTCAGAACTTACCAACAGGCTAATATTGATATTATGTTATTTAACAATGCAAATAATCAGTACAGTCAATGATCTATCATTATTTCAAGTTGCAGTTCATTCTTCTACGCACCAGGTGGAAGTCATTTTTTTCCACCAAAGGAGTTTTATCTAAGCACCAATGTTTTAGGCATTTGTAAGAAGCTTGGTGCTCTGTTTCCTACACTAGACCAGTTGTATTGTTTATTTCTGTAGTTATCTAACTACAGAAAGGTGTTCTGTAGGTGTTAATGTATATGCTGTGTAGGAATTTATGGATCAATGTCATTCAATATTTTAGCTAGAAGCTAGCGAATTAGCTAGACGCCATGCAAAATAACAACTATCATATTAAAAACAGTGTCCTTGTTGGAAATTCAGTGAGCATTGTGAGAATTTTTTTTTTTTTGTCAATGCTATTATATTTACAATTTACATTTTACAGTTTACAATCACGCACAATTTGCGTGATTAGCAGCTAATGTGGCCGCATAGCTACAGAAAAATAATGTTAAGTGAAAGAAAAGATATGGAATAAGCAATTTGTGTGGTGTACTTCTTTCAATCTAATCACAGTATGTTTTTCCTTATATAACAAAAGTAAAGTGAAGCACCTGTTGCAATTATTATTGGTTAATAACAATATACGTTATTACTAGTTTTATATGCGTTGAAAAGTTATTATTTCCTGCACGTCATTTTCATTTTAATTCGGCGAATGCCCAACTCTGTACTGGTTAAACAGAAAAACGTAACACTTGCTTATATTTAATCGTAGCCTTAGGTATTGTCCTGAGTGACTTAATATCCCTAAACTTGGCTTCTGGACACTGAAGAAATTAGGCTCGTTGCACTATCCTATCACGTTCTGACGGAGCACTTCTTGAAATGGGCCCTGGTGTTTATTTCCGATGGGGAGGATCTCCTTTTCAAGTGAACGGTTTTCTCTTTATAAGTTCAACCTGCGCTAAGTGGAGCAGTATGAACGGCACCAAAATCTAATTAAAGTGGAGGAAAATGATTCTGCAGCCCGGGGGACCGACCCTTTAAGATGCACGTGGACGTATAAATCAAATTATAGAGCAAGGGGCCGAGCTCTTGAACGCGGGATGCTACGCTTGACCCGGGGAATTCTTTATCTCTGACAGAGCGGCTCCTCGCTCTGGGCAGGGTCAGCGGCCGGGTATGTCGGGGTAAAGCACAAAAATGGAACAGTCTGTAAGTACACATTTCAAGCTGGCGCGGAGGTAGATCTTATCACAGCTATTACTCGGTAATATTTTTAAGGGATTTGACAAATTGCACACTTATCTATATCCAGTAGCTTCTGGAAGTTTTATTGATCAATGCGCTCAGCTGAAAATGCGAGTTCAGAACAAGTGTGGAATATTTGTTATCTATTTATCCTTGTAGAATAACTTATCCATCCACCAAACCATTTATTTATTTATTGTTTGCTTGGTGATCAGTTAACAATTGTGATAACACGTTGACTAGTAAAGTCATGAAATGCGTTGCCTAAAAAAATAATAAATTCTGTATAATGTCCCTCTTCCCGTCCTCTGCGGTTTTTTTTTTTTTTTTTTTTTTTTTTTTGGTGCTGTTTTACGCGTCCATAACAGTTTTGTATTTGGTCGGATCAAGAAGCTTATTTCCCAACGTCTTGACTGCGAAAGCATTTGTGTCTTTGCAGATCTTAAATGGGCGTTTATTCCTCCGAAGCCACTTCCAAATCAGTTTTGGTTTGCAGAGGGATCTGATTTTTAATATTCCAAATATTGATACTATAGGGAGACATTTGGCAGTATCGACCACATAAACGTAATTTAGGCCTACTATCTTGTTACTTTTTTTTTGTTTTACAAAACAAACGCGCAAAAACGACTTGCAACTGAGTGGGTATTCCCCGATATTAGAAATTCGGTCAATTCCGCATGACTTTCAGCCGAGAATATTCCCAATTGTCCTTGTACAACAAGTGAAGAGATTGTGCCCCTAACTTCGACTGAACTCTAGCGAGGGCAACTTTAAAGATAGGCCTTTTTTATTAAGGATGACCTTTCGTCGGGTGCTCACAAAAGCCCTCAAAATGGAATCACAGAGAGAAATAAAGACACTTGTGGGGGGAAAAAGGAGTCGGGAGGGAGGAGAAATAAAGACAATATGACACATAAATAAGTCGTGTAGAAAGACACTTTGGTGAACTCAAAAGAAGGTCTGTGAAAGCTGGCTACTCGAGTGGACGAGCGGGCCCGGTCCCCACAGGCAATCCGATGAGCGCATGCTTGGACAATCTCCAGTTTGTATTAGGAGCGCTGGCTCGAGCCGAGTCCTGGAACAAGAGAAGCCCACTCCGCGTGCCTGGCCCCATTGACATCTTGAATGACTGCGCTCACTTGATTTCTTTCAAAGCCTCCATGAAACAAGATATAAACCCGCTATAAACTTGAGAGAAGGCGTTAAAGGTAGAACTGGAAAACATACTTTGGTTGCCCGTTACCTTAAATTACGGTCTACTTTTTTCCTCCTATGGAATGGCGAGCAACGCAACCGGGAAATCAAAAACGTGTGTTTTCAGTTGTGACTTCTCCACCATCCTGCTCGTCGCAATCGATATTAATTATCCAGTTCTATAAAGTTTAACGTGTTCTTTCCCCCAAACTTTTTGTGGCTTGTAAACTCGGATCATATGGGTTCACTCTGAGGTTGAAATCAGTCACACTCCTGACCGTTGCAAGTAAAGTCGACAAGGATGGGGCTCTAAAAATCACTTCAAGAAAACAGAATAACGGAATTCGACGAAATTCCGTCGTATTTTAAGGGGGAAATTGGAATTTGCGCCCTGGAAATTCAGGTTTCATTCGACAGTTTATTTTATTGCGGTTGAGTAGGCCTACATTGTGTCCTTTTTGTGCATTTCAAACAACGTCAGCAGGCGTACACATTTCAGTAGTAGAAAATATACATTTTAAGGAAACACTTGGAATGTAGGCTACACCACGGGCAGCAAGGCGTCAAAAGTATTTTATGCAATGACGAAATTATAGATAATCAAATTGCCGTTTATTTGGAGACAGAAGTTCAGTGAATCAACGCAGCTGATTTTTTTCAGATATCAATGAAAATATTGCATGATTTATGTCTCATTATTAGTCTCATGATGTTAGTTTTTTTATATAGTTTATAGTAGTTTCATTCAATGTCCATTGCCGCAAACGATTACTTGGGTAATCGGGATGCTAAACACTGAAAATTAAGGTTGAAGCAGCTTGGACCGGTTTGAAAGGATATATATTCTAACATAACACCACTGTATTCAGCGAGTGGAATTTTTCAGCATGTTCCTTCCGCAGTTTTGTGCCTGCTCCAGGCCCAGCGCTAAGACCAGACAGCGGGCACATCTGGCCCGGAGATCGCCGCTTCTTCACGCCACTCCAGGGTGATTCATCGCTCCTTTCAGCTGTTACTTCACTTCGATAATTTTACATCGCATAGTTTTCTTTCTCTCTGACTGTCTCTCGCTACCTCTCGAGCACACTGAGAGCTTTCTCAGTATTGAGCACGTACAGGACTGCAGTTTTTTTAAGCACACATCTGGGGGGTTGGATACCTCACAATAACAGTGCCACTAGTGGTAGGTTCCCTTGGAAGAGCATCAAGTAGGAATACCAGGCTGTTTTAATGACAATATTTTATTTGTTCCTAAACATGTTCAGGTGATACATATATAGGAGTACTTATATGTTGTTTTTTGGTGTTGTTTTGTTTTGTTTTTGGTATTTAATAAAGTGTGTAAGCATGGTAATTGATTACTTGTATGAGTAATTCCCTCTTTTCACTTGCTGATTCACTACCAAAGGAGTTCCCAAACATTTGTGGACTCCTCAGATACAGATTTTTGGATGCTACTCTGTTGTATTGAATTTCTTTTTCTTTCCACTGTTTATTTCTTTCAGTAACAAGAACAAAATTGATTTTCCCTTTTTATAAGGGTCTCTTTGATCATTCAAAAACCTGCACCTGATATCTGGCCAAATTACAATCGTGTTTTAATTATAACAGTGCCGTTCATTTGCAGAACATAGAAAGCGATGCTTCAGTGTAGGACTCTATTGAAATAGAATATTTATGCAAAAAGGAAAAGAGATAAATTTAATGCTTTCATCAGTGATATATGTTGAATCACTTTAAGAGATAAATCATGTCATCTTGAATAGCTGTCATGATTTAAAGCTTGTATCACAGAGCTATACAGAACAGATGTAGGAGGATGAGAAATGTATGTGAATCCACTCAGACAGTAAAGAACTGTTTCAGTGGTAAAATCTAAGAAAATGATTCTTTCATGTTGATTTGTGCAGGAGGGCATGAATACGGTGATTTGGGATTTTTCCACTAGGCATTTTCTGTTATCATATTTCCTTGTATACATGTCAAACACAGCAATTTGCCTAGCATATGGCCAGGTTTCGGTGAAGAAATAGTTGTGAATGATAGTTTGTAGGACTTAACTTTGCTGTGTAGTTGGAGTGTCAGAACTGTTCATGCAACTCACATGAAGCGACTAAAGCACTTCCCTCAAAAGAAGGATGTTTCACAGTCATAATCACCACAATGACTGGACTTATTCACATTTAGAAATATTTGCAAATATCTTGCCCCTAAACCTGTATCTGATGCAGGGATATAGTCATGTTATGGTTGTAATGATAACTGTTAAAATGACAATCTGACATTAGGATTTAATGGTGCTATATGAAAGTTGTGCCAATATATCTGAACTTGCTTCTACACAAGGCCACCAATGGAAACTTAGAGCTATGACACAATATTTACCATCAGCTCACCATCAGATTTTTCAGGTTATTATGTGATGGTATTTTGGTTTGCTGCATCACGATATTTATTTAGTTGTACAAAACAAAGTCACAGGAAACATTTTTTCCATAGGTCGTCCAACACTTGTGCAAAACATTTTTGTTTGCATTATACGAGCAATCTGAACACATGATTTTCCTCAAGCAATACAAGAAATGCCACTGGAATCTTTTGTCTATATGGGAGACAGAGTCTTGAAATGCTGTTGCATCAGTCTTACATATACGAAGAAATACTGAAGAAAAATCACATGCATCATACCATAAACAAACACACATGAGGTCTGGGCTTTTTAGCTTTCCAACATTATGAAATTCACAGAAAATGCACTCTGATAGGTTGGCCTCCAATAAAGCTTCCCTATCTGGGATAACTGTTTTTTAGATTCACTGCATGTGCCTCATTTTGATTAGTTTCTGCTGTGCGTCAGATATTTTTCCACGTACAATGTGTCACACATTCATCTGATACAGTCGCTGCCTTACACAATTTGCTAGAGGGTCTGATTTGGACTAAAAAAGCAAGAAAAAATGCACATTAAAATCAAAAAGGGGTTGGGAATTAACTAGCAGGACCCCCACTCCAACATATTGATATTTGCCTGGCTCCATGACTGTCAAAACATCTCTGCATGTTCAGAGAGTGCGCTCCTCTTCAAAGTCAGATCTCTGGGCTGAGGGAGCCTGGATTAAATTTCTTCCTTGACCAATCTGCATTCATAAATTCCTCATACGGATCCCTTTTGGTCTTGTCCTTGCTCGGGAAGCCCCGAAAGAGGGCGAGAGCCAGGAAAGGGTGGAGTAAAGTTATGAAAGGGGGCGTACATGTAGGCGGATTCAGAGGACCCTGGCAGCTTGGCAGCAGAGGTGGTATTGGCAGGGCCTTCTGCCCAATCCTCCCGCTTATCCACAGTGAGCTCCAGCTCCTACTGCAGCTCATCTCCAGGTGCAAAAGGGAGAAAGTGAAGTACTCCTCTGTTTGTGGCCAGCAAACGCAGATATCCGGTACGGTAATGACCAAGGGAGGAGAGAAGCTGAAGCAGGAGAGTCAAGTTGCAGAGCTGCATCGGGGAAGAAAGCAGCGCAAACTCTGTTGCAGCCTCCACCACTCTGAGAGCCAAGTGTATCTGAGATAAAACACCATAGTAAATATAGCATCTTTGTGGCTCCTGGAGACAAGACTCCTGTCTTTTAGTGCCAAGAAAGGGTGGTGGTGCCTCACTCTGAGGGATCTGCTCTACAGCAATATACAGTATATATACACACACACACATATATATATATATATATACACATGACTGAGTGTTCATAATTTAACTCACTTTTACCATTCCACTTGTTTTCATATATCATTAGTAGGTTGTACTGATGAAAGTCACTTGTTGAACCATACTGATGTGCACCATTCATAAGTGTTTATGCCACACTCTACCCTCTGTGAATACAGCAACCTCTAGTCTGCAGTATAAGACCATATAAATGCTTATGTATTTGAAACGGGAGCGGCGCTCACATTTAAACATTTTAGGGATAGTAAAAAGGAAAAAAGAGACCCCTTCTGATCCCCCCCACCCCCTCTCTTGGAAAGGTTAGGAAAGTGAATCAGCTCCAGTAATTCCTGGATTGTCAGCTGCAGCCAAGTGGGCCGCCCATTTCAAAGAGTGCTGGGGTCGGAGGTTAAGTTGTCTCCAATGTGTGCATGCCCGGGTCATGCCCAGTGGCAGGCGGGGAGGAGAGGCTCTCTGCACCAGGCCTATTGTGTTTTACAGGTTAAGTACTTGTAAAATGAGTTTGCTGGAGACCAAAAAAAAATGGAATCGTCTCTCTGGCTGTACCTCATGAAAACACACGCACGCACACACACACACACTCAGCCAACACATCCACTTGCTTACCTACTTACAAAGACAAACACACTCACACACAAACACAGACACACACACACACACATACTTATGCATGCAGATTTACTTATTTACACACGCATGCACGCATGCATGCAAACACACACGCACACACACACACACACACACAATGAAAAGCCTCAGAGTGCGTCAGAGTGACAGAGGCAGCTGCTCAGATGAACGGATCCTCAGAGAGAGAAAAAACGAGCCGCAGCTGGGAGGCCCTCTGATGTAGGTGCCGCATCACAGGCAGCGGTGTCTCTGCGGCAGGGGCACCGGGAGTTCTTTAAACGTGACCTCCTGAACTCCCAGGACTCTGTTGCAATGACTAATGCAGTGTATTTATTGTGCTGTTGCATTTATATCACTTAGAGGTGTCTGTTTCTCCCATTAACATTGTTTAAGCCCACGGGAGAAAGTATTTGTTCACATGAGGTTGAAGACGCATGGGTGAATTCCAGTAAAAGCCAGGGAATGAATGAATAGATGTGCCTTTTTGTAGCTGTGACCCACAGAAAGGCTGTGGAATCTCCTGGTATTAATGTGCTGAGTATTTTTTTTTTATTTTCTTGGAGACCAGGAAGCCTGATCACATGTACAATTTTGCTCCCAGCAGACAGAAACCTTTCCCTTTCCTACCAGCAGCATCTTGTCTAATTCTAATAAAATCCTTATGACACAAAAGCACACATGCACACATTGTGAGAGAGTAAAAATAAATAAATAAATATGTGTGGCTGCTGCTAAATTTAGCTCCTTGGGGATTGTTTTTAGGATTCATTTGTCTTCGACTTCTGTGGACTGCCTCACAAATGCAAAGCACACTCATATATATGCACTGTACTGTATGCATGGGAGTATTTATTTATTTTTGTACAATTTCAAGGGAAGTAAAAATAAATCTGAGGAATGTGCGTGCCTCTCTTTTTGATTAGATTTTATTTACAGAACGTGTTCGTCTGTGCCCTGCACAATGCCCATTTGAGGGTCCAATGAGACTCAATTTATCAGGAGTGTGTTTTAATTAGGGTTAATAACCTCGGGGTACTTTTAACTGCACAGTAGAATTCTCTGTGCCTCTATTGAAGAAAGGGAGAAAAAAAGCAATACATTTGTGCAAATGCTCTTGGTTATTTTCCCAATTTTGCGTGTGAAACAAAAGTGAGTTTGTTAGCCGCAGCTCCTCGGTATTAATAGCCTGTGCAGATGTTGTCGTCTGTACTGGGCCAGCCCTTTCTGAGACAAAGTTTTGTTTTAGTCAGACTCATTCTTTCTATTTTTTTTTTTTCTTGAGGGGAGTGTCTTTTTTCCAGCGTTTCTTTGAGAATCAGTTGCAAAAAGTATATATATATATAATATATATATATATATATAAGTATATATATGTGTGTGTGTATTTGTAGTTGTAAAAGTTGTATAAGATTGTGTAAGTTTGTATTTTGCATAAAGTATTCTAAAATTTAAAATGCTCAGGCACACTTGTTACCCAAACTGAAAATGTTATTTATGATTGTATCATAATTTTCCCCATAGCTTCAAACATAATGACAAATTCCACATCTTTATGTTGTATTTTTATTTTTTATTTATAAATAGTAGCTGTACTGCATTTGTACACAAGACAAATTACACCAAAATCATTCTGTGCAGTCATATAAGAAAAAATATATATATAAAAAACAAAACGAGACAAACAGCAACAAGAAAAGAATGTTGAATTTTCCTTCACCATGAAAGACAAATGTACAACCTACCATCGAGTGCTACTTCCAGAACTTTGACTAGATTTTGCTGACACCACCTACCCAAGAGACGCATAATATTCTTACGACATTGGGACATTGCAGTTATCTGATAACATTGTTCAAACATTGCTGTAATGTTGTGAGAACATTTCATGTTAGCTGGGCCCATATATAAATGAGAGAGAATAAATAAGGCTGCAGCCCAGCTCCTGCAGTTGTGATTTTTTTTTTAATTTACACATCATTTACTGGCTGTAGAATGTACTGATTTGACAAACAAAAAATGCAAAACTAAACAATTTGGCTTTCCTATACGTCATATGAAAAACTCACTGTTTTTCATTTTATTCCGTTTAAATCAGACCATATGTTCTCATAATGACATTGATGGTTCACATGAGCTAATGCGTCTTTCGCCATTTTCACCATTGCAGATATTCCTTTTTCTTGTCAATACACATCCTTTTTTTTCTTTTTAGCTACTTGAGTGAGTTCTGTTCAATCCGTGTGCCTCCAAAGCAACTTGTATAATACAAAAATAAAGACAGCAATGTAAAAACCTTATAAGACATATCCATAGGTCCATTTTATTTTGTTTCATTGTATCATTCATTTTGAGGTACGTAATATTGCACATTTTGGCAGGATGCAATACACTTGATGTTGTACATTTGTCATTTTTCCTATGTGACTAAGGTGTCCTGGTGCCTGACCAGGACAGTGTTCTTCTGGTCAGGTACAGAAAGGGGAAGCCAGTCTCTTCAGAGAGAAGGGGTAATATGGAACTTTGTGCTCCCTGTCTGTTATCCAATCCCAGTAACCCTCCTTTGAGTTGTCCCCCTTTTCGGTTTGTAGTCCTACCTAAACTTTTGAATGGCTCCAATGCTGTCAGAATGTCTGGAAAATTCTTGGAACTTTGTGGAATGTAGCATCATGTTCTGTCTCTGGTTCATGAGCCTTCTATGAATGTATTCCTTTTTTTGCCGAGAACGGAATGTGGGTGATTTGCTTGTTGCCTGTTGACACTTTTTGTGGATGCCAAGTGCCACTCAGCAAAAAAATCAGATGAGAGTGCAGAGACATCTTATCTTTAATTTAAGCCTCTTTCTTTCCCAAATTTCTTTCCAAGTATGACCATAGATCAGGCGGAACGGAATGGCCTTTAAATTAGTGAGACAGTGCTTAACAGTATGGAAAACAGTCCTCCTGGTGTAGTCGCCTGTTGCTACAAAGTCCAATTTTTATGTTCCGTAAGGCTTTTTTTGTTCCCATAAACTGGCTCCAGAATCATCCTTTGGCCTTGCCACTTTCCATCTGTGTTGCCCCTGAGAGCTAGAAATAAAATGTAGAGTCTAAAATTCGCTTTTTTTTTCTTTTTTTTCCTCTTCTTTCTTTCTTCCTTTTCCTTAAGCATGAAGCACTGGCTTGGTTTTCAAAGCATGATGTGAAATTAATAAGTCAGATGGCAGGTAACTGGAGAGGCTGCCCTTTTGGTCCTGATTATACGAATCAACCCTTCCCATACCTGACTGGAGCACGCCCTCGTCCCACCCCAGCCTCCTGGACAAGGGGAGCCGCAGGAGATGGGGAGGGTCGGCCACGAGAGCATTTGGGAGACACTTCGGGTTCAGGCAATTTCGGGCTTCAAATAATGAAAGGCACCTGAAAGACAGACAGCGCAAAAAAAAAAAATCTCAAAAGAGCATCTCAGACAGAAGGTTATGACAGCATCACTGCATGGGGTTACACGGACCCTGGTACCGCTGCCATGGTGTCATGTCTAATAGGGGGTCGGTGTGCGGATTTGAGGCTAATGTTTATCCTATTAGGAGAAGTTTGACAACGCGAACGGGAATCTAGGACAGCGATCAATAATGATTCTTGAGCTGACCTCTGCCGCTGACACCTGTTTCCAATCGCGGTCTGCCAGGGGCCATTTAGTTCCCCCACAGAACCTTCACTTTCTATCCCCGGCAACACGTGGGTATCGGGTCTCAGCAATTAATAACATCAAGATGTTGTTGACAGGAAATTAAGACGATGATTGTGGCCCCTACTCTCTGTCAGAGCGCCTTTGTAACATTTAATCCTTTTTTTTTATCTCATACGCCAGGGATATATTTGCTACCTAAAGTTGTTTCATGGCTAGATGATTGTGCCGTGTCCGTGATGGGTGAGCGCAGTTCAGCGTTGTTGATCAGATTGATGTGGACACCGAGTGACTCGAGCGCGAGGGTTGAAAATGTGAGGTCGGACAAAGAGGGGAAACTGAAAACTGTGGGGCTGTAATCACGAAGCGCATTTCTGCTGATGACGTTTACTTTACAGCCACATGGACGTTAATGTAACGTTAATGTAAGCTGAAGTGCCTACTTTAAAGAGCCCTATCCAATACCCTTTGCAGTTCGCTAATCATCATCAATATCATTTAGCATGTATTTTTTGCTGTCATATTAAACATATTTTTAAACATGGATACAGGCAGTACTGTGGAGAGTCTCAATAATAATCTTTAGAAATCACCTCATAGCAACTGTAAACTGGAAGTTTTTCATCCTCAAATGAATGAACGCATGCATGAATAATCAGCATTGTGCACATTAACTACATTTATGTTCCACTTCTAGCTGACAGACAAACTGACACAGACAGGCGATAAAAAGAGTGTCAACTGAAGGCTCACTCTCATCACTCCTCCGGCAGTCGACAGAAGACAGACACGCAGGTGTGCAGACAGACAGGCATGCAGACAGACAGACAGAGACTCAGACACTGTAGTAAATGAGAGGCTGGTATTGACCTTACTTTGCCCGTACTGCCCGTACTGGTACGTGGCGACGGGGTCCACGCTGTACGCAGGCGAGCTGTACGTGGGCGGGCAGTAGGACTGGGAGCTGGGCAGGGTGGGCAGGCTGGACAGGCTAGAGAGGCCCTCTAGGCCCTTCATGTGGTCCAGGCGCTGGGAGCAGCTGGCTGCCATCCCGCTGCTGGGCTCCAGGCCCCCGGTGAGGGGCGACAGGGCGTAGTCACTCTGGGGCTGGTGGGGCACTCCACCAGGGTTCAACAGTCCCATCACCTAGAAAGAGGGGAGAGAGAGGAGGAGAGTGGGGGAGGGATTAGTCACATATATTTAACTTAATACAACATGATATTTAACTTAAAATAACATGTTATAAACTATAACAATGACTTTATAGTTTGGGTATATATCCTGCATCAAATACTCCACGTAACATAATGAGGTAGACAAAGGCGTACGTCGCAAAGCATCTGTCTGTGTAACAGACTTCAGGAGATCCTCTGGAGGAGAACAAAGTTGGAGCAAAACAGAGGGATAGAGAGATAGAGAGATTATGCAATTTGCCTCATATGTAACACCCAGTCAGTCACCGTCTAAAGTCATTCTGTCCAATGAAGATCTTCAAAGATATGTTGCAAATGATAGCGCAAGCCCGCAAATAAACACTTCAAGCCACAGGACTACGGCGCTGATAAAAAAAAAAGTATGTAAGGCATTGACCTGTAGTTGATTAGTGGTGAGATAATCAAATTTAAAGAATATTTCTTGGCGCTTACTGAAGGAACACTGCCTGGGGGTCTGGGTGCTGGTGAACAGCTTCCAAATGGCCCCCTAATGTACCTCAAAATTCATAAAATTTATCAGCAGAAAAATCTTTCACCATACACAGGGTATGTCTTTAACTTGGACTGTTTTCATTGAGAATCATCACTGAAAAAAGCAAAACCACCACTACCTAAAGATGCACCGGTTCCTCACAAAACAGAACTCTGCTCCCTCCTAACTCTCCTAATACTTAATCAAAAGCAGGTACGGGTAAAAATCACCGCTCTCTTGGTTCTGCTTATAAGTGACATATTATTCTACATTCATCCAGACAGATGGCTCCAGTTAAATCATTTCCCAACCTAAGGACAGAGGGGCTAATGTTGATTTTAAGCAGGAGTTGTGTTTCTTGACCCTGGTAACATTTTCCTAAAAAATTATCTGTGTTTGGAACTCTATGTTTAAACAGAAAAGTATATCGCTGGCTAAGAACAGACTTCGAAAAATAGAGTGATGAAAGTTTCTTTTTTTCTCCTCTTCTTCTCCTTTCTGTTTCAAATGCCTGGTGGGGCAGTTGATATACCACATTTGATGGCCACTGCCAGCACCCCAAATGCACCAGGTCCAGGAAGCAAAGAAACAGGGAATCGTGGGAACAGGGAAAATGACTAAGGAAGAGGAGGGGGGAGGGGTAATCTTTCTTTCCAATCTCAAATGTATATTTTTTTACCCATATGTCTTCTTTTACTTCGAAGGAATGCAAAGGAAAGCAAGTATTTTAAGAATGCCAGTATGGGGAATTCACAGATTCTCAACACTAGACTTTTGTTAGCCAAGGGATAGTGCTGCACTTGGCTCAGTGTGTGTGTGTGTGTGTGTGTGTGTGTGTGTGTGTGTGTGTGTGTGTGTGTGTGTGTGCGTGTGCGTGTGTGTGTGTGCGTGTGTGTGTGTGCGTGTGTGTGTGTGCGTGTGTGTGTGTGTGTGTGTGTGTGCAAATGGGCATGCATGTGTGTGTGTGTGTCTGTGTGTGGTTGTGTGTGTCTATCTGTTTGTGTGTATATGTGCATGTGCACAAGTGTGCACGTATGTGTGTGGTTGTGTGTGTGTATGTGTATGTGTGTGTGTGGGGCTGGCATGTCTACTGGCCCTGGTAGATGTGTTACCTTACTGGCAGCTGCATATGAAAGTGGAAGGGAATGAGATACGGAGACATTGAGTGAAGGATTGCAGAAGGAGGGGAGATGAGGTGGTGTTTTCCCACCTCCAAACCGCACACACTGACCGTGTGTAATTTACAGGAGCTCTGTCAGAGGAATCTTGACAAACGCCCCTGAAGAGGAGCGTGGTGTGTTCCTTACAAATGGGAAACATATGGAGGTCAAGCACCCCATTCATCAGACAGAGAGGGAGAGGAAGGGAGGGAGGGGGTGAGGGGGTAGTGGTAGAGCGGTGTTTGCAAGATTTTGTGGGGTATAGCAAAATTTCCCTACATCAGTGACTTGGGAAAGAAAACAAAAACACACACATCATATATAATACCGCACATGAGAAAGTATGTATATATACACATACAGCCATATGCAAATACACAGCCCATACAAACGCACTAATAAATGGATTAAATGGATGAACGATTGAACAAATCCTTCCCACTCATAATTAAAACACTGCTATTAGGTTTCTTCTGAAAATATGTGCTACTGCTGAGGTAGGGAGATGAAGCTGCTAATACATGCTAGATCAACCACAAGTTAGACCTGTCAGACCCCAGAACCTGCACGTGACTCTGATTGACTGACCATTAGGGACCCATGGCTGAGTTTCAGCTCTGTAGAAACCGGCCTTCTTCAATACATATGTGAATACATCATGTACATGTAAAGGCATAGACAAAAGTTTGGAAAATCTGAAATTTGAAACTAATGTGTGCCAGTATGCCCTGGCACTTACTACAGGGCTTACTACAAGTGATCAGCAATCAGTAAAAACCTGCAGCACTTGTCATATTTGCTCAGTTAATAAACTGAACCAAATAGACCACAATGCTGTTTGTATTCATGTGTCAATCCTATGAAAACATTTAGAAACGAATCGCATACTATTATGTATGTAAATCAACACATCTAAGACTATATACTGAACAATTCAAATGATGTACAAAGAGAACAGGAGATAAATATATAAACGAAATAATTTGAACACAACATAGTAATCTGCATAAATTACACACTATATTACCATACTTTCTTTTTGAAGAATCCATTCAGTGGCAATCAATTAAGATACTGGAACCTTGAATAATTACAAATGCGCAGAGAACATTCCGGTCAGCAAGCTGTGCAGTGGCGTGAGCTTGGGAGAAAGAGCATCAGACCGAGAGCGAGGAAGTGGGCAGGAGAATAGTCCACACTTGTTATCATGCTTGTCCCCTGCAAGTCGCTAATGGCCAAAGCAAATGAAACAACTCACCCTAGTTTGCACTGTCATTTGTTCTGTAGACAACCCTTTGCATTTTTTAGCTTAATGCAACCATTTAAGGTACCGTTCAAATCCAGTGTCATCACATGCAAACACTCAGCTGCTGGTTGTTATATGTGGTGTGTTTGGTTAAACACATTTTTTTGCTTGAACTGACAAATATCTCTTCTGTAAACTAACATATGATTGAATATGCTCTGGTGTTAAGTGGAGAAACGCTTTTGAAACTAGATTTATACAGATAAGGCACAGACGCTTAGAATGCAAGTCAATGGGGGAAAAAGCCGGAAGAGAGAAATAATTGTGTTTATTGTATCGCCATATTTTCAAAAGGCCAGAGTCTCCTTGTCTCTGTGCTGTAGAAGTCCTTTCAGTGAGCATAACCTCTTTTATGCCTTCAAAAAAGGGAAAAAATAGATATTGCTCTCCCCCACTCCACCCCTCAGGCGAGGCCTTTCTTCCACAGAGAACACCGCACAGAGCGTTTTTATCAGGGCGGTGCAGAAACGGGCCAAAGACCCGGCGCGCAAACCCAGCCCCGGAGCTCTCAGAGTAAGAAAGCCCAGCCTGCAGAGCGTTTCCCCGGGCCACCCTTTGTGCCATTAAAATCTCATTTTCTGCCTGTTAAAACACCCCTTACTGTTTAGGTAGCGAGCGATAGCCAATGATGAGTGTGTAATTGGGCATAATTGTCTTTTCAGTTTTCATTTGTGTCATCCCAGCCCGTCTCTCCCCTGTAGCCTCCCTCCCTCTCTACTGATAGAGTGATTTGCCCCCCCCCCACCCACCAACCCCCCCCCCCCCCCCCCCCCCCCTTTTGTTGTTGTTAGGTTGATAAAACATCACAGAGTCAATTCTTTATCAACCCTGATTTTCATGATGAACATTATTGATCTCCCCTGCATTCTTTCTCTGACGCCAGCAAATGCACCAGAACCAAGCTTGTGCCATCTAAATGCTGCCGTCTGCTTTCCATAACAACACGGGTTTAGTAAATGAAAGATCAGCTCTTAATTTGTTTTTCTCCTACTGATGCACTGCCAGGATGTGCAACAGTCCTGCGGTCAGGCACACCTGACCATCATGCAACAACACCCGATTGTTTGCACACAAAACTAAACGTTACATTTATGCCTGTGTGTTGTTTGAGTTATGGCGTTTTTATGATTGACTGTGCATTTGTGGGCGTGTGTGTGCAGTGCACAGCCAGTGTATGCGTCTGTGTCTTACTGTGTGTACATAGGTGAGCGTGTGTGCATGTGCATTTGGGGGAATGTGTATCCATTTGTGTGTGTGCGTGAATACGTGCATCGGTGCATATAAGAATGTATGTTTGTGTATGTATATGTGTGGATATAGAATGTATTGACTAACCTGGGGTGAGAGGCCATTGCTGATGGCTGGGTTCATAGGGTTTGAGGGCCCAGCTGGGGACACAAAGCTGTCCGAGTAGCCAGAGAAGCCATGGCGTCCGGAGGCCAAGCAGTAGGCGGAGCCACCCTCTTGCCCACCCCCCGCTGCTCCCAGACTGCTCTGGTGCACCGAGGTTGGGGGCAGAGGCTGGGGCCGGTGGACGGTGCTGGGCTGCTCTGATACCACTGCTGTAGAAAGAGAGAGGGGGGCAACAATCAACAGGGGGGAAGAAATCTAATACAAACATTGGTAGCATCAGCATTGTTGACTGCATTCTACAATCATGTGCATCAGGCCAATGGCACTGGGGTCAGAGTATTTGTCCTGATACTGGAAGGTTGGTGGTGAAATCCCCAGCCAAGGTGCACCACAGACTTTCAGATTGGAGTGAGCTGCCTCTCTGCTTTGCACTCAATATTGAAAGAGATGTAGTTTGTATAACGGCCCTGTGACAGGCTGCTCTCCTGCACAGGGGGTGTACTTGTATGTCAAGCTGTTTCACAGCACAGAAATCAAGACAGTCTCAGACCATATGATCTGCTCAGCTT